>NC_140664.1:40911353-41461353 GCF_054131305.1 Coturnix japonica
AATATCAGCTTCCTTTTGAACCCTCCCTTGTGTTTTGACTCCTTTATCTGTCGCAGATTGTGGTATATTGTAAGCTTTATAACTTTATTTATATCAGATTGATAGCTCTTATCTTGGCTATTAATTTCCTTTGACCTTTCTTACCTCATTAGAAAAGCAATCCTCACAAATACAAAGACTGTGGAATAATCTATCTAAAAGAGATATCTCAAGGTTCTTTTGAAAGGCAAAGGGAACTTATGCTGTTTGTCAAGCCTAGCAAAGAGTTCCCAGCCACTCACCATAGCAATGGTTTTCCTCTGATCTCTACTTCCTTTTGGATAGGAATCTTCATAAAACAAAATTCATGGTATGTATAAATGTCCGTATTAGTGTGCTCTGTGCTGAATGCATGTGTATTTGAAAGTGAGCTGCACAAAAAATGAGCATTGGATTTACTCCTCGAGAGGGACAAGATTGGTAGGTAAATCTTTGGGAAACTGGGAGATTGGCTGCCACTTCAGATTGCTGCATGCCCCACCGGGATCCTCATATCTCATTTATTCCCACTTATGTCTGAGCCATTTGGATTTCAGCCTGGAGTGGTGTTAGGACCATCCCCTACTGACATGAAACTCAGATGGGTTCTGCTGCTCTTCCTCACAAGGATCATATGCCATGAGGTTTTTTCTTTCCACACACGAACCATTCAAATGTTGCTTGCCTTACACATTTTGGAACCTTCAAGCATTAGAAATATTTTGTCACTATCCACTTGTACCTTAGGTTAGCTTCATTTCTTCTGTGGAGATTATTGCTTCACTTTGGTACTGAAGATCCAACAGCATTGTAGATGAATTTGTTTTTCTCAGAATTTCCTTTGATAATGGTTTGATTTAGCTTGGCTTGGCTTGGTTTGGTTCCCTGCCTTCCCAGAAAGATGGGCTCATTGGAGATGTAGTGAGACATTTTAGTTTCCCAAGCATACTTCCCCGAACTTCTTCAAGAGGATGCTGCCACTCCTTGCCACTTTGCCCTTATGGCCACTCTCTCCAGGCAGCAGAAGAGATGTCCTAAAGGGTACTACTCATTTGCCTTGACTTGCCAGAGCTGCACAGTACTCAGGATAAATCCCGTCTTCCCTTCACAGAAAAGACAAAGTCAGCTTGCACCAGTTGAACTAAGCCTTAGAGAATCACAGTAGAGTAAATAGGGACCCAGAAAGGAGGTAATACATTTTGAAAGACTGGAGCTTGTAGCAAGTCCCTGGGCTCTGATTAGAAAGAAAAAACATCAATAGGAAAACTGGAACAATTGTAGATCAGCCCTGTAAGTTCTGAACATATGCACATGAATATCCAGTAAGAAAAAGCTTAATGTTTCATAATTAAACATGACAGGGTAGGGACAAAATGAACTCTGGAGATCAGGAAGATGTACATAGATGCTGGACTCTGCTGCTGCTTGCCTACAGGTATAGCTCCAGAGGAACAGCTGCATGGCATCTTCAGAGCTGAGTCAGACCAGCTGTACAGGCGAGGATGCGCACAAACACAAATGTTTCAGACACAGGCTTTTTTGTTTTGTGCCTTTCTTCCACAGCTGCCCAGTGCAGTTCCGATTTACTGGAGGCAAACATTGCTAGGGCATAAATGCAGAAGACTCTGTGGCCTGAAGACTAAAATGTGAGAGTAAAGCTTTGTGTTCTCCAACCCCTTAGCTTGAAAAAAACCCAACAAATACCACAGAGGTCAAAAAGTTCACCTGGATCCCTCAGTGTCCTCATCATTCTATACTTAGAGTGGTTATCCTTATGTTAATTTACCGCTGTGTAAATAAACATACCCCAACTCCGTTCACCACTGGCCTTTCTGAGTTAGAATAGAAATCCTTTCACTGAGTGTGGCTGAAGAACATCAAAAGTTTATGTATAGCAGAAGATCAAACTGAAATGATTTTGTTCTCTCCCCAGTCAGAACAAATCACTCATTTTTTTGTATTGGTGTGGGAGTTCCTTTCCACGCTTTATTTTATCTTTTCTGGAGTTGTAAGTAGAACAGTGGAGCCTGAAGCATATGCATTCCCTGTTCATATTCTTCATCTCTGCTGTTGTTGTTCACATAGTGTTTTCCATAATAAAATACTCAGAATTTCCATAAACTTCATGCTAAAACTATGCTTTTCCCGATGTGTTGTCCTTTCTTACCCTTTTTTCCCAATATTTTGCTAATTATTTAGAAGAAAGCTCACATTCTGGCAGTTAAAGATTGCAAAACCAGAATCCTCAATACTGGAAGAAACCTAAAAAGCTATCATTTTACATCCCAGCAAACAGAAACTTCACTTGACAGTCAAACATCATTTAGAAGTTTCGTGGATGACTGGAAAATGTATAATCCAACCACGTGGTGAAATCCTGGGAACTGAGTTCCAGTTATGCAGTCAGAGGATGAAATAGCCAAACCACACCCCTCAGCCCAGGAAGGTCTCCCAGGTGATTTGCCATGTCTTAAAAACCGTCTTGTACAAAATGGATCTGAATCAGCTCAGAACATACCTGATAATTAGAAGGTTCCTTTGCCATCATTAAGAGCAGAGTGTCTCCATGGGCAGAAGTTTCAGAGCGGCTAGGACTTCATGTATCTGAACTCATCTGTGAATTTAACACGGCAGCAGAAAGATAGACATGGGGCTGTGCAGGGATAGGGTCATTGAGATGCAAGCTGGGGACAGGCAGAGAAGGGGACAAGCACTTGGCAAGTAAGGTAATGATTTGTGTTCCTCTGGGCTGCTCCCCCAACAGCTGCTGTAGAGCCAGTCAAGTAAGGTTCTCACCTCCACCTCCAGGAAAGGATGTGGTAGAAGGACCTAAATAACAATCAGCTTTCCAGTGCCCAGAAGGAAATCCTGTAGAACTTCATAGCTAAAATTCTTTTCAAACAAAAAGTCTTACAGTCCTAGGAAATGTATAAAACCTTTTTAGAATTGCAATCATAGACACACATTTTAAATTTTAATATTTACAACTATGTATTATATTAATATGTGTGTATATGTATATACTATATAGTATACATGCATGTATTACAAATGTTTAAGCAGTCTAGAAGTGGGAAAAAGGGAAGAAGGGAAGGGAAGGGAAGGGAAGGGAAGGGAAGGGAAGGGAAGGGAAGGGAAGGGAAGGGAAGGGAAGGGAAGGGAAGGGAAGGGAAGGGAAGGGAAGGGAAGGGAAGGGAAGGGAAGGGAAGGGAAGGGAAGGGAAGGGAAGGGAAGGGAAGGGAAGGGAAGGGAAGGGAAGGGAAGGGAAGGGAAGGGAAGGGAAGGGAAGGGAAGGGAAGGGAAGGGAAGGGAAGTTCAAACTGGGTTTTGCTGCTCCCCACACAGTGTGTGTGAATTCAAAGAAAATATTGGAATAAAATGTTTAAAATAAGAATAAAATTTGTTTTCAAAATAGACGGTAAAATAGGAATCATGAAAGCAGGAACTTCAGAAGGTATTTCCCAGGAAGCCGTTATCTCAGATTGTTTCATATTAGGAATTGCACTGTATTTTAGTATTTTTCATTTCATTATTCATATTATCAGCCTGAGTAGTCCCTTAGAACATTTCTTACATGACTCTCAGAGCTTCTGTCAAAATCCACTTGCAAGCCAATCTCATAAGGGAGGCAGGAGTTTATGCTGCTAATTAGTAAGGCCAACTAAAAGATGAGCTCACAGTCCCAGAGGCAGCAGTAAGTTGCTTTAAACTCTGTTAAGAAATGAGATCTTGTTGGGTTTTTTTTTATGCTGGATGTCACCTACTCAGTTAAATTGATGTATGGAAACAAATGCTTCCATAAAGAAGTCAGCCTCCTTGGAAGATGCAAACCTGTGCCAGACTTCCACTCCCAGAAGTCTGCATGTCCTTCCCCTCTATCATCAGTGCAGGCCAAGCAATGAGACCCTGAGAAGAAAATGTCAACATGTATGTTTTCAGATTCTGACTTTCCCACAAGCTTCTACACAGTCTGTGCTGACCTGCATGGGTTTCTAGCTACTGGTTCAAAACCATTTTGCCTTGTCAAGGCTACCCTTGACAACGCTTGCTGTAAGACTAGTAGCAATGTTCTTATTGGCAGCTGCCACTAAGGAATGTCATTATCTAATTGGACACATTTGCACAGATCTAGTGGGAGTGGGTTATTCCTATATTTTGATCCAGATCACCCATTTGTTGGAGAACCTGAAACAGAACAACAGAAAAAGTTGCTTTCCTCACTGGAAAGCAACCTTGGTTAAACAGCATATGAGAATTATTTAAACCAAACTGACAGAGTTTGCACCTATACCTTTGAAGATCATAGGGGATTGGCTCAGGAGGCAGCCAAGAGATAACATGAAAGTGATGTCCATAACTCTTAGACTCTTCTGCAAGAGGAATTCTGATCATTCCCATAGTCAGCTGGACAGAAAACCAACACGTATGAGTACTAAGAATACGTGACGCCTGCAAGCAGTGTTGCCTGATAATTTTCAGGGGACTCCTGATACAAAATACTAGGGCCATAGAGTTTGAAAGTAGTTTCATCATCCTGACAACAAACAGGCTGACAACAGGAGCTGTGGCACATCTAGCAATCAGAGGTGTGGAAATAGTCTTGTCAAATTATTTGGGAAGGCTTTGAATTTTGTTCCTTGACACAGACATTCATCACTTTTTATTGCACAGTATTTTGTACCAGCAGGTCAGATTTCCATTATTAGGAGCTAGCTGTAGTGTGATAACCTGGGGGTCAGTGCTTCACTGTACTAGAAATAATGCAAGTAAAACAAACAAATTACCTCCATCCCAGAAGCCTGGCACTCAAACTAGAGAGCTGTTGGCTGGAGAGGGGATAAAACAAACAGCCCTAGGGAGCAAAGAGAACATGAAACAGCTCAGAGGCAGTCAGGGAATGAGGATCACATCAAACCAGGTGCAAGCTGCAGGAGTTTCTCTTCAAGTTTCTGACACTCCTCAGTGATACAGGAAATCTTCCAATAGATTGAACTTACACAAGTGAGTATAAACTGTACGTATTGGACATATAAAAGTATTTTTAATGTGTGCTTCAAACAGACATTAGAATTTGATACACTTCCTGACTTCAAATTTAAATAAATGATAGATAGATAGATAGATAGATAGATAGATAGATAGATAGATAGATAGATAGATAGATAATGTAGTGACAGATAGTATGTATGGAATTTCTGGTTCAAAAAAGTTATTCTCTGTCATAATGCCAAGTGCCATTTGGGTGTAAAAGTATTTCTTTGTTAATGTGAAGAACTCCTGGATACTTACATGGATAATCGTCATAGGCAGTAAGTAGGGCCATCCTACCTGCAAATGTACTTTGCTGTTCTTGCTCTCAAAGTTGGGAGTAAATCTGAGGTAGTCTCATCTGCCCTCTTTTGATGTATCTTGTTTCTATTGAGCTACATAGTTTCTCTGTGTCTACTATGTTTACCAACTTCAAATATTGATTTTTGTTTATTTTATAACCAGCAAACAACTTGTGTTCTAGATTTACAATCCAATGCCTTCAGCCCATTGATCATTTAATAATCGCTGTCTGCATTTCTGATACTGTTAGAATCTTTTTAGCAAAATAATCCCTAGGACTTGCAAAAATTCTGCTGTGATGATAAACACCGAGAGATCTACATTGGATCACTCCAAGAGAGAATCTCTTTGCATATACAAGTTTTCATATAATCACTTACTGCTGCAAAAAAAACAGGCTGAAATACACTAACCCCAAGAAATTCCAGATTCATTAAAGCTGTGACCAGAAAAACTATCGTCTTTAAGTACATCAGTACTGCAAGCTTTGAAACTCTCACTTAACGTCAACCTGGAAAAAGACTGTAAGATTGAGAGGCAGGGTGGGGAATGGGAAGCCAGCAGATAAGCAAACATTTGGGGAATGTACTAGCAAACCTCCTGCACGTCCTGCAGAAGGCAGACACTGCACAGACTCTCTCAGCAGGGGTGCAACTGGCACCACTCATCCCAGGAGGTATTGCTGGGCTGTGCTGGAGCTGCAGCAGCAGTGTGCCCTCTTATGGCCACACCAGTTGCTTTCCAGATCAGTTATGCATTGTGGTGTTGAGGTGGCTTCTTCACGAGCATTTTTCTTCTGTTTTGTCATCTTCTTTCTTTTTTTTTCTTTTTTTTTTTTTTCTTTCTTATTTTCTTCCATAGAGAAAGAGATGTGGAAAGGAAGCACTAACCCTGTGTGCTGTGACATGTTTAGAAAACAGGCTTGCTATTTCATGTCAGAAACACCAAGCATCAGTCTCTGTGCCAAAGTAGATGAAATGGTGAACAAAACTTAAAGAGATGCTAAATGTCATCAAGTTTAACATTTTCTGATGACATGTAACAGCTTTCGTGCCAAGAAGAGTGTAAACTGCAACAGGGTTGTTGATTAAAGGCATTACCTCTAACAGATAACATCAAGTTAGTTGGCTGTTTCTGTACTGGATCCATCACAAACTCTGGTCTTAACATATTTGCCTGTATCGTTGCAGCATTTCCTGGGAATATTGCTTTATCAGTGTTCAATCATCAGTCCTGTTCTGAGGAGTGTGTTCCTGTGCCTCCTTCTCCCTTTGCATCTGGTATATTGATTTACCTGATGTTTTCCCATGTCATTTCTCAAGCCTGCCCCCAAACACCTCCTTGGAGCACCTCATGGCTCCAGCACAGCCTTCCCCCAATGCCCCTGAATCTCTCCCTGCCTGCTGAGGATGGTCCTATTCTCACAACATTTTCCAACCCACAGAATCACAGCTGGAACACTCTGGGATTCAACTTCTACTTTCATTTCTATTTTATCAGGACAGTCACACCAGTCTTGCCTATTTGATATTATCCTTCTGCTAGCTAAGTATTTAAAAGAAATGACCAGTTTCTTGGACACCAGAGACCCAGTATATTCTGACCAATTAGAGTTTCCAGTTCCTAAGCTGACCTAGTATCACAGGAAAACAAATACATCTCACTGTTCAACTCTTGGTTTCTCCATCAGAATAAATCCTGGAGCCGCAGGATGGTAGGCAGATGACACCACATGCTCCAAGCAAGAACTGTTCCTAGGATGACCTGTTGTCCTGGGGTACAGGTTCATAATGGTGCCCAGCAGCCATGCACGAACACCCTGGTATTTCTGGTTGCAGTGTGTTTGTGTTTCCCTCTGGCTCATTGCCTTTTATATTTACTTCAGCATGCCCATTCACCTTAACATAAAACAAACAAACAAACAAAAGAATAAAAAAGAAAGCAATCTAAACACTTTTCCTGTAGATCAGATATCTTCTGCTGCAGTTCATTTTCCTAAAATACATACTTCATTATAAAAGTACAATAATCAGGCAGTTCCAACACCTCTGATTATTGATAAGACAGATGATATTTACTACAAAAAGGCAAAGGTTTTTTAGAAACTAGAAACCAACCTGCAGGCTCACTTTGGATTTCAGTTGAACCAAAGCCCATTGAAATGGAGCTAAAATCCTATGATAAATCTATCTGAAATGTCACAGCTATCTTGCCACTACTTGCCTTAGAAAGCAAGGTAAAGCTGTCTAGAGTTACGTCACTTCCACCCAGTCTTTGGGAGCATAGCTCAATGACCCTTTGATGTTCCTTTTGTACTTCTTCTTTGATAACTGGACAAAATAATTGTAATTAAGTCAGTTCATATCACCTTGTCGCAGTTTTCTATACCATAGGAACTGCATTTTGTAGTTGAGAGAGAGCAAGGATGTCAGAATCTGGCCTTTTCTATTGACCTGCACGGGAGCAGTCAAGAGTGTGACTGTTTAGCACCACCCCCCTGGCACACATTTATTTACTGTACAATCCTTGCATTTGTTTTATTATTCACAGTAAGGATTGTACTGTGGAAGAGAATACTGGTGGGAAGCTCTAGAAGAAACAGAGAGGTTTCTGTGCACCTGAGGTGTTTATTTCCATACACTAGTATGATAGGTAGTGAGCAAATACTTTCTTTAATTAGGAACACAGAACAGGGAAGAACCTTGTGGGGTGCAGGGCTCAGTCTTTGACCATCTCCATTAACCATAAAGCAATACTTTTAGCCCAGTGCATCAGCCTCTCCTATTGTTAGGATCAGCAGCTTGTGAAACTGCTCTAATAGAAGGTTGCTCCAGAGCTTGCAGATCAGAAAGCTGAAAAACTTCTCAGTCTCCAGCCTAAATTTATACACATTTAGCTTGTGCTTACTGTTCATTGGTGTGATCCCAGCAGCATGGAGGGCCTGTGTCTCACCAGGACGCTGGACCTCTCTGCCCACCTCTGTCCCCAGCAGTTTCTTGTGAGCATTCACTGGCTTCCCCAGCAGGGCTGTGGCTGCCTCTCCTCATTCTTCCCTTTTAGTTTCAAGACATGTAGCTAGCAAAGTTGTGCACACTCTTAATTCAGACACTACCTTAAGGCTACTGGTTTTCTTCCTTAGCTTCCCCTCCAGCAGTCCTGAAAATAAAAGAAGGATTTGTGAGTTCTTCTTTCAATCCTAAAAGGAGAAAAACAATATAGACCTGTGCAAGAAACAGGAAAAACTCTTCCCAAAATGAGTGCCAATACTTGTCTCTTGATTTTTGCTTTCAAGGCTGGGAAACTCTCCATATATCTGCAGGGACAGAAATGAGCTGATACTGGATAGCACTCAAGTGCATATGTTCTATGAAAATGGAAGTATATTGTACAGAATATGCATACGTATTCTGCCAAAAGACTATGTCTAATATTGAAAATGAGCACCAATCTCTTCTTAGCAATAACATGGATAAAAATGTCCTTTGTGTCTGTATCATCCTTGAAAGGTCACAGAGAATGGGGAGAGGTGCCTGAAGACTGAAGAAAAGCCAGTATCACTCCAGTCTTCAAAAACAGTAAGAAGGAGGACCCAGGAAACTACAGGCCAGACAGCTTCATCTCTGTGCTTGGGAATGTGATGGAACAGCTTATTCTGGATGTAATCTCCAAGCAAGAGAAAGAAGAGAAGGTTATCAGGAATAGCCAACATGAGTTTTCCAAGGGAAAATCATGCTTGATCAACCTGGTAGTACTCTATGGTGTCATGGACTGACTGAGTAGATGGGGAGAGACTAGTGGATGTTGTGTACCTTGACTTCAACAAGGTTTTTGACACTGTCTCCCATAACAACCTTATAGGTAAGCCTAGGAACTGTGGGACAGATAAAAGAACAATGAGATGGGCTGATTGGCAGAGTTCAGAGGGCTGTGATCACTGGTACAGAGTCTGGTTGGAAACCTGCAGCTGGTGGTGCTCCCCAGGGGTTGGTAATGTCTAGTCTTGTTGAACATCTTCTTTAGTGACATGAATGAAGGGATAGAATGCACTCTCAGCAGGTTTGGTGATTATATAAAGCTGGGAGGATTGGCTGACATGCCAGAAATCTGTGTGTTGTCATTCAGCAAGACCTGGACAGGTTGAAGAGTTGGGTGGAGAGGTGAACTGCATGGATCAGGTTGTGGAGTCTCCTTCTCTGGAGACATTCAAAACATGCCTGAATGCTTTCCTGTAGGGAACCTGCTTTAGCAGGAGGTTAAACTTAGTGATCTCAAGGTCCCTGCCAACCCCTATGATTCTGTGATTATCCCCAAATAAAGCAGAATAAAGTAGGAGAAAACTAAAGTTATTGAATGTATGAAAACTAAAGTTATTTAAAGTATGAAAACTAAGGAATATTGAAATTATACCCAGGTAGGCAGTACTCAGTGAGGATATCTGGACACTGCGGTTGTGCAGGAGTACTGCTTTTTCTCCATTTCTTCAGCCTTTACACACTGACAAGTTCACAGGGCGTGCCTTGTTTTTGTCAGTATTCCCAGAGCATCCTTCTCTCTATTGAAATACAGATATTAAGAGTCCTGGCCCAGAGATGATTACTCACGTAATCAAACCTTTTAGATGTAATGGCATCTCATAAACCACCAAATTTTGCAGATTAATCATCATCTTCCTTTTATTTTATTTTTGGTGGAAGTAGTCTCTGTGTTTTCAAAACGAATAACAAGGGCTGGAGCATGTCTCTGTGTGTGTGTTCCACTAGTGCATGCTTGTTTCAAGCAAGGACCTGATCTCCCCCAAAGACATTTTGCTGTGAAAATTCTACTATAGTGAATTTGTGTATATTTACAATGCTGACAGATAATTTATCCAAGGCAACCTACAAGTTTCTTCTCTTTTAGTAATGAAATCTATGGATTTGGTTACACCTAGAAATCGTAACTTCATCTGCAGTCACATGTCAATAGAATGGAAATACGAAGGACTGTTTCATTATTTCAGTAAAGGAAGGCAGGAGGGAAGGAAGAGGGAAGAACGGAGGGAAGGAAGGAAGGAAGGAAGGAAGCAGGGATGGGAGGGAGGGAGTAAGAATGGAGGGAGGGGAAAAGGGAAGGATGGAGGGAGGGTGGGATAAAGGGAAGGAAGGAAGGCAGGAAGGGAGGAAATAAGGGAGGGATCTTCCAGAAAAATTTTAAACTGTATCTTGACATTTTCTGTTTCTAAATTGATTCAACATGAAGATTTCTCAGGAAAAAAAAAAAAAAAAAAAAAAAGGAAAATACCCTGCTATGACAGACAGATAAATCTGATTATGCTCTGCAGTGCAAAGCTGAGAAACTTGTAGGAATTGGCTTTATTAATTAAAGTAGGGAAAATTACAGATAAGAGCGTATCCTTATATCTACCACCAACCAGAAATGATACTGTGATGTACGAGCCATCACAGAAGCTGTTTCTAAGATGTTTAGAGCAGCCTAATTCAATTGGCTCAGCAGTAAAAGCTGAAATAGGCTAAGAGAATGTGTGAGAAAGATTTTCTTTGGTAAATAAATGACTATGGGGACACCACAGCATCCCACTTGTTATTTAGAGCTTGCTCCTGTATCTTTCCATGGAGGTCAGAATAGCGTGCTAGTTTTCAGTCATGCTTCTAATGGCTCTGAATCTCCATTTTAGTTGCTAGTGGAGCCATGAAGCTGATGTTGAAAATAAATAATACAAATTTAAAAGTGTTACACAAGAGCCTGGAAACTTAGGCTTGGGAGAATTCAGTACACTTGTCACTGCTCTTCCCGCACCTCAAACTCACAAGGTACCTTCACCTGATTTTGCCAGTCATGGATGAGGTTAATGAAGTGAGAGCCCCATGGGGTGACCTGTGCAGAGCCACCACTCCTGGCTTTCTTCCTAAAACAAGATTAAGCTGTGCTCTGGTCTCTGTGTGGACAACTCCAAAAGCTTGTTTGGAGATTTCAAGGGAGCCAGGGTCCCATGTGTCATCCTTTCACTTTCTCACAGGGAATAAAGACCACCAGGAAACACATTTAAAAATCATCTGTGTTGCACAGAAGGAGAAGAGAGAAAGTTGTTGGTACATTTCAGCAAGCCTCGTTAAAAACATCTCTAGGCACTACAAAGTGCATGTTATCAATATGCATATGTGATGTCTCTGAGGCAGAGTTGCCTTTAAGGTACATATTCAGCAGGACAACATTTTCCCATGTGAGGCAAGGAACAACAGTGAATCATATGTGTGGGAGGGAAAGGCCTTCTGGCTATGTACAGTATTTATTCCCTTTTGTGTCTTGCTTCACCCCCTCCCCTCTTTTATTAATGGCTTTTGCAATTACTGCTAACAGTGTATTGCTAGCTGGCAGAAAGTGGTGACTTCTGCAGTCGATTGTTTGGCAGATGCTGGATGCATGGGGAAATGAAGCAATGCTTGTATATGAGCTTTATGTACCCCTCGACCCTGGGTGAGAGCCGGCCAGCATGCAGTGTTTGCACTTCCCCCAAGCTGAGTGCCACATTACTGGGCTTCACATAAACACACACACAGATTTAGGAATCCAGAAGGTGAGGCCTGCAGTGTACACATTAAAAATTCCTACTGAAGATGCCAGTAGGAGTGCAGAGAAGCTGATTTAGACTTAGAGGTAATCTGGACAAGAGGTATCTGGAGTGGAAGTGCCTGCTCTGCCTAGAATCACAAAAGGCTAATTACAGCAGTTTAGTTTTAATTTCTCACCTTATTAAGGAGGGGTTCCAGCCCAGGATTGTTAGTGCTGGGAAACACTGCAAAAAGCATGTAGATACAGTTAGGCAAGCGATTAGTGCTGCAGGGTCTCTGGCTGCCCACGGAGTTTCTGCTGAGCTGCCTGACCACCACCAGAGCTCAGCATTTCCCTTAGTGCTGACCAATCACAGAACCATAGAATGGCTTGGGTTGGAAGAGATGCTGAAGCCCACCCAGTACCACCCTGTGCCATGGGCAGGGCTGCCACCCCCCAGCTCAGATGCCCAGGGACCCATCCAACCTGGCCTTGAGAGCATCCAGTGATGGGGCACCACAGCTTCTCTGGAGCAGAGGTGATCCCCGTGTACTTTGTACCTACACTTCTGGTGAGGCCATACCTGGAATACTGTGTTCAGTTTTGGGCCCCTCACTACAAGAAAGACATCAAGACCCTGGAGTGTATCCAAAGAAGGGCAACAAAACTGTGAGGGGTCTGGAGTACAAGGCTTGTGGGAAGTGGCTGAGGGAGCTAGGATTGTTCAGTCTGGAGAGGAAGAGGCTCAGGGGAGACCTTACTACTCTCTACAACTCCCTAATGGAAGTTGTGGTGAGATGGAGGTTGGCTTCTTCTCCCATGTAACTAGTGATAGGGTGAGAGGGAATGGCCTCAAGTTGTGTCACAGCAGGTTCAAGTTGGATATTCAGATAAAATTCTTTTCAGAAGGAGAGGTGAGCAATTGGCAAAGGCTGCCCAGGAAGGTGGTGGAATCACTGTCCCTGGGGGAGTTCAAGGATGACGTGAGTGCGGTACTTAGATATATGATTTAGTGTGGAAATATTGGTGGTAGGTGGATGGTTGAACTGGATGATCTTAGAGCTATTTTTAATCACTGTGATTTTGATTCCCTGGGCAGTCTATGCCAATGCCTCACTGCCCTCTGAGTTTCTTCCTAACACCCAACCTTAATTTTCTCTCTCTTAGTTTAAAGGCATTTCCCTTTTTCCTACCACTATTAGATCATATAAAAAGTCAGTCCCAATCCTTCTCCTAAGGTCCCTTCAAGTACTGGAAGGACAAATGGCAGACAGTGGATGTTAGCAGTGACATGCAGTCAGTAGGCAGCAGGCTGTCCAAGGTTTGGTGAATAAACCGTGGCCAAGCCAGTACTCAGATAAGTACCCAAGTATGTACTTGCTTGTGATCAAGCAAGTATCGACTAGTCATTGAGGATCCCTGATGTCTCCAGAGGGGCAGTTTTTCAGGATCCATAGAGGTCTGGGAAGCTTACAGTTCCCTCTTCTTGTTTCCTTCCCATCCCATTTTCCTCTGCCTTTAGTGGCTCCCATGTAAGTTGCAATATCAAAACACAAGACATTGTATAAATATAAAAGTGATTTAATATTTTAACACTGGAGCAAAAGAACTAGGAAAAAAATATTAAGACCAGGATTACTGAGCTGGCAGTGTTAGTATCAGAGGATCTCCGATTGCCGAATTTCTTCCATTTGCTTTATTCTTCTTTCTTGAAAAGCAGATGTGCAGTGAGAGTGAAAAGGGGAACAGGGAAGATGGAATGAGCAGGATAAGGCTCATAGGAAAATATGTGAGAGGGGTCACAGGATGAAATCAGAGCCAGCAGTCACTGATCAGAAAAGAGCATCTGAAAGGTTCTGAGGCACCGGCAAGTAGAAATGGTTGACAGTTTCCTGTCAGAATGGAAAGGATGTCATTCTTTGCTGCGGAAAATGCCCTTTTAATAACTGTCCATCAGATAATATTTCTTTGAAAATTTCCAATTTTACCTGACTCTTATTCTAAATTTGTGTTGGGGAGGAATTGTCACGCAGCTGGGAGCTGACATTTCTGGCAGGCTCTTATCATTCACGTTTTCTACCTAGAGGCAAAGAGCGTGAGATCCTTCCAATCTGGGAGCTACAGCTGGGTTGATGGAGGCGCTGCGCCCGGCGCGCGCTCCCAGCCATCTGCCTGCAAGCCTCACACCATGGCAATTCTCTCCCCGTAGGCAAAAGTCAGCCTGACAAGAGCCTTTCAAGACAGCAACCAGCAAATCAAATGAAGCCTTTGTTCCTTCAGACTGGAATGTTTCCCTTTTCTTCCCAAATGAGACATGGATGTACAAACAATTTTGTGAGAAAAGTCTGACTCTACTGATGACCTGGGAGAGTACAAAGATCCTTTGGTAGCTGCTTCCCTGTGCTTCCACTGGCTAAATTTCTTGACAGACCAGTTATTTTGTCCCTGAATTTCACATGGCTGTAAGCAAGACCAGCTGCCCTGAGGAAAAGTCTTTCCTACGCACAGCTCTGCCCCTGGGAGCACTCAGAAACAAGGAATAAGCTTGATTTTCCCCCTCCTTTTCCTCCACACTGTGCCCATCACAGGCAGTTGCTCTGCTCTATGACAGCTCCCTAGCTAACACAATTAAGCAGGTCACTGTAAAATAAGTATAGCCTGGCATCAGCACTGGTGTATGTAACAGACTACAAATTTTATTGCCTACATCAGGAAATGTTTGCCAGTCTAAATCCTACAGGGTCTGTTAGTTTCTCCAGAGGTCCCCCACAGACCACAGTGGGGGAGTAAGATGACCCTGTGAGCTGCTTCCCACTGGACTGCAGTTGGAGCACCCCCTTTTCTGTTCTACTCAGAATATTCTAAGACTTGGGCGCTGAGCTTTTAGAAGGAGATAGGCCAGCTGGAGACAGTCCACAGGCAGAGCAACAAGAATACTCAGGTGTCTAGAAAACTTGATGCTGGGAAGACTAACCTGATCAACCTAAATAATTCTTCATCTACAGAAGAAAAGCTTGGAAGGAGGTAGTTTGACACATATAAACAATGCCCTCTGCAGTTTAAGGTCTGAAATATAGTAGATTTAAATTGCTATAAGAACATCCATATAAAATACTGGGAACATTTGTAAGTGATGAAGTGGGGAAGGCATTGTTTGGAGGGTTTTCCATTGGAGAGTTTTCCACATACATATTCCTGGAGGGGAACGAGGTGGGGAAAGATTTATCAGATCTGGTGGTTGATCCTGTCTTTGAAAGGAAAAAGGAGTAGATGACTTTTTGAGGTCTTTCTCAGGACGATGCTTCTCTGTTCTATACTCTGATACTAAATCTTGGGTTGGATTTCCTTTTTTTTTCTAGACACTTATGTTGGTCAGTAAGCAGATATGTGGAGGGAATCCAAATGCTTAGAAAAAAAGAGAAGTAGTGGAAATCTGAGCAGCTTCAAACAAACTAAACAGACAGTATTCTTAGCAGGGAATACTGCAGGGAGGTGCTCACTGATTAGGTTAAGGATCTGTGTGTATGCCTGAAAGCTATAAGAAAAAACATTTGGTGGTTGGGATGGATGTATCTTGCTATCTTGGGTTTGACTGCACTACACTTACCTGAGTTAAATAAACAAAGAAAGTGCTTTAAGTGTTGCTCTAAGATTGAATAATAAGCGAAGCATTTCTTGTTTTGTTAGTAGCTTGTGTCCTTGCTTATTAAGTCTCAGGCTGAGAAGCCAAAGGGAGTGTTTGAGACATAAATGCCAGAGGGGACTCCCACTACAGAAGGCAACCAGCAAGCAGCTTCAAATGTGCTATTTTAGTTCCTGGAAGACCATAGCAATCAGAAATACAAGCTTTGAGTCCTTTCCTCCTTGCTCTTTATTCTCTTTCTCATGTTCCATCTCCAAACTCTTGAATAGTTCTCAGGAAGCCCAAAACTTATCTTCAATTGCAGACTGGCAACAGATTACATGGAACTGGTCTTTTGTCTTACAAACTAAATTAGTTAGCATTAAAATGAATACTAACTTTTTACCCAGTTTTCTGTCTCTTGTCTTTAGGTGTTAAATCACCAAAATTTCTATTCCTTATAAAATCCACCAAATTGCATAATAAGAAATGGAACATCAAACCTGTTAGATTCACTGGACCTTTCAAAATCAAATCTCTCATAAGAAAAGACATACTTATTCACTGCTCTGAAAAGGAACAGTCACGTACACCACATCGTCCTTTGTCTTTTAAGTTATCTCCTCGTCAAGTTGTCTGTGCCTTACAAAAGTCAAACCCAAAGACAAAGTCAGGCTTTGTTGGTCCGAGCAAGAAACATGACTTCCAAAGCAAAGTACAACTCATAAGCAGTGTCCTACCCAATTTTAACGTGTCTGTCATGACTTTTATCCCTAGTATAGCTGCTAATCATACCTACTTTCTGTCACTCAGAGTGCAAGACATTTTTTCTTTCTATACCTGACACATCCCCCCAAAAAATGTTTGGAGCCTGTGTAGATATTGCAGTATTCCCTTTGTAAAGCCTCTGCATGACAGAGAGCTGATCCAGTGTGAACTGAGCAGCGCTGTGTTTTGCATTATAACAACTCGTTCATGCAATTATTGCTAGATGATTGCAAGTATTCTTTAAGACTCTCATCAAATGTTAGCTGCTCTTTCCAAATTTTGTACAGCACTCAGAAGCTAAGGCTGCTGATTGGCTATGCTGGCAAGAAAGAGAAGAAAGGAGCCTGTTTTCTTTTGTTCTTTCTCCTGATAGTTACAGGGATGAAACCACCGGAGTGATGACAAAGTCCACAATGCTATGGAGACACATGATAAGAACCAGATTTTCAGGTCTCCTGTGTAAATGATATACCTCAGTTTCAATAATGTAATCTGTACTTCTATTTAATCATGTATTTGAGAAGAATAATACTTAATTGGTAATGCATGTCATAATTTTACAAAGAAAGAGCACCTACCTATTCAGATAATAATAACTAATATGCAGATTAAGTAGCTGAGATAAAAGTCTTAATTGGTTGACACTGTTCCCTAATATATTTTTCTTTGCAGGCATCGGAATGGAATGTATTGACCACTTCATCCTGCTTCGCAACAGCTGTTGGTGGATTTGCCTGCAATTACCCACTGAAAACAAAATAAAACATTAGTAGAAATAAGATGTCACTCTGGACTTAAGACTCCTGTTGCTAGGGAAACCTGATTAGGGCAAAAATTGCTGTAACAATGCTCTACCTTTGTCAACACCCATGATCATTACAGCTGCAGGGACACTGTCTGATCAGGTATAGGAGCTGCCCACTCTGTTCTCCTGGTTGACCAAATAGCCCTCACTGAAAGCATCTCATCATGACACCAGATCACAGAGACACATTGCAGGAGCTTTGTAACTGAGTTACACAAATACAACACCAGAGCAAGCAGATGGGAAAATGAAAAAGGCTAATGGAGAAAGAGAGATTAAATATGTTCAATAGCCACTACCTCTAATATCAAACCATTCATATCTATCTAGGCACCCAGTGCCTGCCAACCACTCCTACAAGCACACATTTCATACAGGAAAAACGATAATAGAGAAATATTAGCCAAGAGAGAGCTTGGCAATAAAATCTGCAAAAGGACTCAAAGCAGTGGAGCAAGGCCAAAGGAAATTAAAAGTACTGTTACATGCTTGTTTCTGGGCCTCCAGAGAGAAAAAAATGGGATATCACATGGAAAGTAATGGATATGGGAAGGGGGAAAAGAGTATTCTCAGGAGGTCATGATTTATTACACAGTACTGACTGAAGAAGAAACTTCATTGTGTTTTTGGTAGATCAAAGAAACTAATATCAGGAAATTCTGTCTTTCCCACTTTTCCCATATTGGAGAGTCCCCATAATGGGAAATGTTCTGTGAAGGTGCTGGTGCCTACAGCTTCATGTAGAGGCCAAAAGTGAGTCTGATGTAGAAATCCTAATACCACAACATTGTCATTACATACTTGGGTAACGGCAAGAGAAGAGGTTTCAGTCTCTTTCATGATGCAGCTTAATGCTGTGTATTTGCAGAGTTTGAAAGTTGTCAGGAATCAGTTTCAGTATAACAGAATGAACTGCAAATTAGCATTTACCAGGATTCAGAGATGTGTCTCTTATAGAAGTAACTTCTGTTTCAATTCTGCTAGAGGAGTGACATTTAAAATACTTGAAAGATTTGTCAGAATGTTACAATATTAAATGAGGAAGATGGTGGGTCATTTTGCTTTTCAAGGACTTTGTTGATTATAGTGTATTACCCATCATTTCACCTAATGCAAATGCTGAATTTAAGCTACATGTAAATTAGAGAGTAGAGAGAAGATCTATAAAGTTATCACATACTTAAATTATTGATTTATTTTTACCTGCACATTGAGAAAGAATAACCATTCTTAAGAGGAGAAACTTGCATTTTACATGCTTACATCATGACTTGAAACACAAAAACCAAACTACTTCATTAGTTCTTTCTTCTTTAATATTTCCCAAATGCTGATTTTTTAAAGTAATCAGGGATTAATATTTTAAATATGCACAGATGTCCTTTAACCACAACTTTAATACCAGAAGGAACACTAGAAATGCCAAGATTACAGGAGCGCTGAAAGGAAAATTATATCAAGCTCAGAAAGTACTACTTGTCTGTATGCCTAAGAAGCTATATGAGGCTTTCCTTTTCTTAGAAGTTTGTGGAATTTAGTACTTAAAGGGTGTCAGTGTTTGATCTTGAACGGTTTGGATTTATTTATTTATTTATTTATTTATTTATTTATTTATTTATTTATTAGATCTTGAATTTAGTTTATAGAATGCCCCATCCCTCGAGGCATTCAAGGCCAGGCTGGATGTGGCTCTGGAGAGCCTGGTCTGGTGGATGGTGACACTGCACATAGCAGAGAGGTTGAAACTGAATGATCACTGTGGTCCTTTTCAACCCAGGCTATTCTATGATACTGTGAGTTAGCTGCAATACCCTTCGTAAGCAACCCACCACACATTCTGTATTAAATTACACCACTTTATATGAGGTGTGGCAAAAAGCAGAGCAGGCCCATTCCTTGGCCATCACAAATCACAGCTAAATGAGTCTTAATGCTGAGTGAATCAATGATTCTATGAAAAGGGTACCATGTTAGCCATGGTTTTCATGATTTTTTGTGTATCCTACACCAATGAGAAGCTGTAAAATTCCTGCTTAGACTCCTGAGCAGCTCCCCTTGGCTGCTCATATTAAAGGAATTTTCTCTGGAAAACAGGAAGAAAATTCTGAAGTAGTAAAAGAAAAAAGACATCCGCAAAACTAGGGAAAGCAAGAAAGGAGATCACAACAAGGCACAGAAGAGACTATATCTGACTGATGAAGAAAATGCTCCAGTGTCTGCCCCTTAGTAATGAGCAATCAAAACAGGAGTGCGATTCCACCAGAGTATTTTGGAAATAGGACATTTTCTTTTCTAGATTAAGTTTATAGATTACTGGAACTCTAAAAAATAATGATCAGAGACAGGTGCTGTCTGAATTAAATTGCACACGGAAGCAGCAACCTTGAGGAAAAACACATTTGAAAACATTCCTCACAATCATTCATCAAGCCAGAATTTTGCAGTTCTTTTCATGTTCCTTCTGTCCAAAGCATAGCTCCTGGTCATGTCTGTCCTGGTGATGAAGGCAAGAGTAAAATTTATCTGTACAACAGAAAGTAAAAGACATCTTCAGACTGCTTTGAGATTTTGTAGCCTTACACCAAATGCAAAGAAAAACCAAAAAATAAACACAAAAAGAAAAACTAGAAGTGAAATCCTGATTCCACTGAATCCATTGCTAAAATCCCTTATATCCATTTAGTTTAGGATTCTACATCAGCAGGACATTCAGAAACTGACAATACAGTATACAGGTATCACTAAGAATCCCACCAAAGCAATCAAAATTCTAATGTATACCCTGTAATATAGATGGTGGCCCTGCTGAGGCCCTACTGAGGACAAGCGTATATATAACCTGAGACAGACATAGCAACATTTAATGTGAACGAGATAAACTTCTCCAGGCACTGTTTTTTGATGTCTCATAGACTTTGCTCCATAGAGAATGTGAAGTGAGACCTTCAGTCAAAAGGTACACTCGTCTATGGGAAGAGTCCTTTCTTAAAATCTGCTTTCTTTCTAATAGAGTCTGTCTTCCAAACAGTGGAATTTGAAGCTGAACATCTGTGAAATGAATATTTTCAGTACATGCTAATTCAGAATACGCTGCAGGCAAAAAAGGTGCAGCAGCTGTGAGCACCACAGGTTCTGGTTGGGTGCCAGTACAAGGCAGTCTGTATGCAGCAGACCTTGACCGCTGGTGCACATTCTTTAGATCTGAGAGGACCTCTGCTGAACAGTCCTGATTGGAGCAGTGGGCAGGGATACAACAGCACAACCACTTGGAGAAAAACAACTGCAAATTTCACAGAGTATAATGACAGGGGAGAGATTCAATTAAGGAATCAGGACTGGAAAGTGTTAGAAAGTTGGCAATGATTAACCCAATGACTTGAAATAACATCCACAGAAGGCAAGAATAAGCTTTGACCAGTGACAGCGTTGATTTTCTAATCAGCAAAGATTCTGCACCTGGAATTCACCTAGCCGCTCTCTCTGTATATGTGTACATATTTACACAAATGAAAGAGATGGGGAAAAACGTTGATGAAATGATTTCAGTGTCAAAAACACTCAATGATTATTAGATGTATGTTTATACTAAACAAGTAGCTATAGGCCTCACCTTATTTTGAGGACTCCTAACGTTAGATGTGATCTGTGGGTCAGATGTTACAGCATGCATGATACATGATACTCAATAGCCATCTTGTGGGTCCTTTGCAATGCAGGATAGTCTGTGATTCTAGGATTCTTTCAAAAGATTTCATCAATTGAAAGACAGATCAAAGGAAGTGCTGTCTCTCTTTCTGCATGCATATTGCTAACTGTACTTAAGAGCTGAAGTGCAGGAGAGGAAGGAGAGACTGGGAAAAGGAAAGGCCAGTGTTCTGGTTTCAGCTGGAACAGAGCTGATTTTTTTTATCGTATCTGATATGATGCTGTGTTTTGGCTTTAGGAGAAAAACAATGTTGATAACACACTGATGTTTTAGCTATTCCTAAGCAGCGCTGTACAGAGCCAAGGACATTTCAGTTTTCAGCTTTTCATCTTGTCCTGGCATTGAGGGACTGAGGGGGCACAAGGATCTGGAAAGGAACAGAATTAGGACAGCTGACTGAAACTGGCCAAAGGGATATTCCAGACCATATGACATCATGTGAAAAAACTATAAAACTGAGGAGTGTTGGCCAGGAGTGGCTGTGGCTGCTCAGGGTGTGGCTGGTGGTGAGCAGTTGCTTTGTGCATCACATTTCATGTATATATATATGTGTGTTTATATTTGAATATGCATATATATATATATATTTAATAAATATCATAAGTTATTTCTCTCTTCCTTTTCTGTCCTAGTAAATAGTTTTTATCTCAACCTACAGATCCTACTGTTTTTCTTTTCCTTCTGATTGTCTCCCACATCCCACTGGGAGGGGTTAGTGAGCAAAAGGCTGCGTGGTGGTGCTGAGCTACCTGCCAGGTAAAGCCACTACAGTTCTTGTTGAACACAACATGGGGCTCAAAGGGTTGGGATAATGACAAATCTGGCCAGAATATGTTAGAACAAAATCATTATGAGCAGCATAGTATCTCAGTAGCTGCTGGTCACAATGCTGATCTTTTCATTCATAGTGTGAATAAAATGCTTTCAAGGTTGATTTTCTTAACCCCATCTGTTTTGTTTATCACCTCTAAGGGCTGTCCCAGTCTTCTTTTTGCTAGCTTGTATATAGTAAATGCTCGTGTTTTAGTGGATTTAACTTGGTACTTGTACTCAACAGTGCCATCATTCTCAGACTTCCAGATATTTACCACGAAAACTCTTCACAAATACTCTCTCTACTCCAGGCAAGCTAAAATAATTGTTGAAAACTTTGAATATGCCTGGACTACTCAAACTAGTATGATCTTACTGCTATGTCTTCTGCATGTGTTTCTGGTTTTATCTGTGGTTAAGAAACTATTCAAAAATACCACCCAAAGATCTACCCCAAGGCGGGATGGCTGTGGGTGGCAAAGTGTGTGGGAGGATATGGGCAGGTATCAGCCATGATTATCACTTCCGATGGGAACTCACCCCTGAATGAGTGTGGAATCCTAAAATGCTAACAGAATGCTCTAAAAGAAGCATGTCCTGATCCTGGCAATGTCGAAGAGTTACAGCTTGCTGCATTGCTCTGGGGTCTGGCCTTCAACTACCAAACACTATCCAACAGTATTCAGCACCCTCAAAAGGAAGAAAATGCTTCTGGATCTGACCCAACTCCTGTGACAGGCCCTGTAGCTTACCCAATCCCTGTCACAAGACCTGCAGCTGAACCAGAGAACCAACCTGCACCACCGTCCATCAACTCTATCCACAAGAAGAAAAAACAGAGGTTAAATGTTCATGTTTTAATGGATTTAACTTGGTACTTGTACTCAACAGTGCCAACATTCTCAGACTTCAGGAAATTTATCAGAAAAACTCACTTAATACAAAAGGAAGAAGAGGATGAGTCAGGCTACTGCATACCTGTGCTACCACAAGAATAAGAAGAAGAGACAGAGGTTATAACTGAATCAGTAACCACCCAATGCCTATCCCTAGGTGGTCTGTGAGATATGCAGAGATTTCAGCCATTGTCCATGCAAACACATTGCCACCTGGCTGCTCTGATGTTGGGATAATGGGACTGATAGCCTGGATTTTGTGGGCACAGAAACCAGACAGTTGGACTCTCTCTAAGGGAAGTGGGCATTGACAAAGCAATTAAAAAATAAAGAAGAAGATGAAAGAAGAGAAGAGAAGAGAAGAGAAGAGAAGAGAAGAGAAGAGAAGAGAAGAGAAGAGAAGAGAAGAGAAGAGAAGAGAAGAGAAGAGAAGAGAAGAGAAGAAAAGAAAAGAAAAGAAAAGAAAAGAAAAGAAAAGAAAAGAAAAGAAAAGAAAAGAAAAGAAAAGAAAAGAAAAGAAAAGAAAAGAAAAGAAAAGAAAAGAAAAGAAAAGAAAAGAAAAGAAAAGAAAAGAAAAGAAAAGAAAAGAAAAGAAAAGAAAAGAAAGTGTGGCGCAAGTGGTAGAAGTGCCGCTCTGCTACACAGAGGCTCGAATTCCGGGGGCTGGACTCGATGATCTCTAAGGTCCCTTCCAACCCGCATGAAACTATGAAACTATGAAACGAAAAGAAAAGAAAAGAAAAGAAAAGAAAAGAAAAGAAAAGAAAAGAAAAGAAAAGAAAAGAAAAGAAAAGAAAAGAAAAGAAAAGAAAAGAAAAGAAAAGAAAAGAAAAGAAAAGAAAAGAAAAGAAAAGAAAAGAAAAGAAAAGAAAAGAAAAGAAAAGAAAAGAAAAGAAAAGAAAAGAAAAGAAAAGACTCTAGATGTAGAAAATGGCTGTGAAGGGAGGATAGCCCTTCAGGGATAATATTACATGTCAGCCAGGCTTATGGAACACCACATAAAATGGTATCTAGTATCTGAGGGAAGTAATTGAGCTAGAGCCAGTGTATATTGTTGACCTGAACAATGATCAATTATCCCAAGATCCAAGTAGCATTAAGTGCATATGATCCATGGGGCCGAAATTTGTACAGACTTCACCATCACTGTATGTCACCATCACTGGGTCCTGCACTTTGGCCACAATAACCCCATGCAGCGCTATAGGCTTGGGGCTGAGTGGCTGGATGACTGTGAAGAGGAAAGGGACCTGGGGGTATTGACTGAACATGAGCTGACAGTGTGCCCAGATGGCCAAGAAGGCCAATGGCATCCTGGCCTGCATTAGAAATAGTATGGCCAGCAGGAGCAGGGGGGTAATCATCCCCCTGTACTCAGCACAGAGAACAGAACCAGAACAGCTCACCTCAACTGGCCAAGGGGATATTCCATACTGTATGACATCATGTGAAAAAAACTATAAATCCGAAGAGAGTTTTCAGAGGGGGATCCACAGCTGCTCAGGGACTGGTTGAGCATCTGTCAGTGGGTGGTGAGAAACTGTTTTTTGTATAACTTATTTTGTTTATATACATACATATATTTATTATTATTACATTATTATTATCATCCTCATCATCAACGTTATCGCTGTTACTTCTCTCTTTTGTTTCTGTTTTAGCAAATAGTTTTACCTCAATTTACAAGTTCTCCTTTTTTTTTTCCTTCCAGTTCTATTCCTTATCTCATTAGGAGCAGGGAGAATGAAAGGCTGCATAGTGTTCAGCTGCTTGCTGGGTTAAACCACAACAGCTCAGAGCAGAGAAATGTAGAAGGGGGTAGAATAAACATACTTGCTGAAGTCTCAATGGGACTAAAAAGGAGGGAGCAGCCAAACAGCAGCAGCAGAGAGGTAAGAACCAATCCCAGACTGGGTTAAATCTGACAAAGGCCGGAGCTGGTCTCCCACTGCAGCAGGAAGCAAAGTAGCATAGTTCATCAAAGAGCTGGTCACAGCTACTATAAGCATGAGCAGGGCACCCTGCTGAGAAGGAGGGAGAGAAACAAGATACCATGAGTGCCAAAACATCCAGAAAAAGAAAATCTTCCTGAAGCATGTGAAGGAAGAGTAAGAACCAGAGTTCCATTCTTATATCTCTAATAGGACAAAATCAACTTTCACCTTCATGTGATGTCTATTGTGACAGGACTCTTCAGCATGTGAGCTTGAGACATGCACTCTAGTAGTTCTGAAGTTCATTTGACGTTGTTACTGACATCTGGGGACAAAGGAGAGACCTTTGCCTTTCCAGACTCTTTTTCTGGAACTAAATAAAAGAATGAATGTGGGAGTAAAGAAATGCTGTAGAGGAGTTGATGTCAACCGAATTCTTTCCTGTGTTAAAAAGCACCACTTGCAGAAGAGGCATGGTGGGGAACTGATCCTACATGATTCACATATGAAGAGTAGATATGTGTATTGTCCCTCTCTTTCTCATCATTCTTTTGGCCAGGTCCACCAAGTAGAGCTTGCATAAGTAGTGACAGTGAACAAGGGGAAGAAGGGAGGACAATTTTTTCAAACTGAATTAAAACCAGTCCTACGTAAACATGAGTAAAATGGATGAATATGCATTTGCTATTTTTCAGCTAGGATGAATATTTGGTTTGTCAGCTATTTACCTACACATATTTAACACCCACAGAAGGCCTAAGGCAACAGCCATTGATTTTCTTCCACTTGCTTTTTGCAGAGTTCTTACAGAAGCCCCATAGGAGTTAAATTACTGCCATTATGATGCTATGAATGACTGATAGAAGTATCTTCATCTCCAAAGTGTTGGTTGACTTAATGTAAGCCAAAGTATAGCTGGTGTATAACAGCTTAGGACTAATTTCTTTGGATCCTCAGTTATGGCCTTTGCGAATTGAGGAAATTTGGCTAATTATCTTATTTTTTAATATTCTTCTCTGTTATGTGGATCAAATTGTGATCCAAGAATAAAATTCCAATCCTGTCGAAATCAGCGGTATAAGTAATTCCCATATGAACTGAATTTTAAGAGAAAGTGAAACCCTGTTTTGGCAGAACCATCGCAATAAGGACTACAGCAAATCTATAGATATCTATAGCCATTATGGTGAAATGTCTGGGTAGCAAGTCACAGCCTCTTAGAAATATGAAGAAGCCTTTGTCAAAGGAAGGTACATTGAAAAGGTCTTTTCTTTACCTTCCAACACTCTCCTTTTAGGACATATCATATCTGCTTGAATTTTTGAAAGGGGTCTATGCACCTATAGATCTGAGGATTGTTTAGAAAGCTAAGAATTATCAGGACTCCATGTTTCTATCCTCACTGGCTTATCCTGTCTACTTTTTAAACACAAATGGGCCCTGGGCAATGCTGCTATCTTGATATGACAGCTTCCTAATATATAGGTGGCATCACGACAATTTTACTTAACAGAAATCAGACAGGCCTGGCACCCTATTTTTTTGACTGCAACATGAAGGAAGGATGTTACTGAAACAAGAAATTGAGGGAAATGGGGATACAGACCAAAAGTGTTGCATAAGAGAATGGGGTACTCTGAGTTGTACTGGGTACCCTGCTGACAAGAAGCAGTAGTCTATTTTGGCAGCTTCCAAAGCCTTTGGAAAGCTGATTAAAAAGGAACATGTTCCTTATGTCATTAATTTAGAGGAAACTTCAGAGGTGTTCTAGAAACTTCAACAGTGGTGAGATGTTCCTATTCAGTATTAGCACAATTATTCTACAATTGTTGAAGAACTAATATTTTACAATAAAAGAATCTACCCAGTACAATGGTATATTACAGACTAGAACAAAGAGACTTTGTTATCTGAATTCCTGGACACTGCATATTTCTAAAGGACTTTGAAATTGCTATCACAGAATCACAGAATCACAGAATGACCCGGGTTGGAAGGGACCTCAAGGATCATGTAGTTCCAATCCCCCTGCCTGGCAGGGCCACCAAACATACGCCTTTACTAGATCAGGTTGCCCAGGGCCCCGTCCAACCTGGTCTTGAACACCTCCAAGGACAGGGCATCCACAACCTCCCTGGGCAGCCTGTTCCAGGGCCTAACCACTCTCCTAGTGAAGAACTTTCCCCTAACATCCAACCTAAATCTTCCCTCTTTTAACTTAAAACCATTTCCCCTAGTCCTGCTATTATCAGCCCTTTCAAAGAGTTTACTCCCCTCCTGGGAGTAAGTTCCCTTCAGGTACTGAAAGGCTGCAATGAGGTCACCCCGCAACCTTCTCTTCTCCAGGCTGAACAAACCCAACTCCCTCAGCCTGTCCTCATAGGGGAGGTGCTCCAGCCCCCTGATCATCTTCGTGGCCCTCCTCTGTACCCTTTCCAAAATCTCCATATCTTTTTTGTACTGAGGGCTCCACACCTGGACACAGTACTCCAGATGGGGCCTCACAAGAGCTGAGTAGAGAGGGACGATCACCTCCCTATCCCTGCTGACCACCCCTCTCCTGATGGAGCCCAGGATCCCATTTGCTTTCCGAGCTGCCAGAGCGCACTGCTGGCTCATGTTAAGTTTCTCATCTATCAGGACCCCTAGGTCTTTTTCTGCCGAGCTGCTCTCAAGGACAACTCCTCCCAGCCTGTACAGGTGCCTGGGGTTCTTCTGGCCCAAGTGCAAAACCTTGCACTTTGCCGTGTTGAACCTCATTAGGTTCACCCGAGCCCAGCTTTCCAGCCTGTCAAGGTCCCTCTGAATGGCATCCGTTCCCTCCACCGTATTGACTGCACCACTCAGGTGTCATCAGCAAACTTGCTGAAGGTGCACTCCATTCCCTTATCAATGTCATTAATAAAGATGTTAAAGAGCACCAGTCCCAAGTCAGACCCTTGAGGGACACCGCTCGTTACCGGCCTCCACCTGGACATAGAGCCATTGACCACCACCCTCTGTCTGCGGCCTTTCAACCAATTGCTTATCCATCTAGTTGTCCACCCATCAAATCCACCTCCCTCCAATTTGGAGATGAGGATGTGATGGGGGACCATGTCAAAGGCCTAGCTCAGGTCCAGGTAAATGACATCGGTCGCCTTCCCTTCATCCACCAACGCCGTCACTCCATCATAGAAGGCCACAAGATTAGTTAAGCACGACCTTCCCCTGGTGAAGCCATGCTGGCTGTTTCGGATCGCGTGCTCGTTCTTTATGTGATCAAGCATGTTGTCCAGGAGGATCTGTTCCATAATCTTCCCAGGCACAGAGGTGAGACTCACCGGCCTGTAGTTACCCGGGTCCTCCCTGCTCCCCTTCTTGTAAATGGGAGTGACGTGACCCTTCCTCCAATCATCCGGGACCTCACCTGACAGCCACGACTTCTCAAATATGATGGAGAGCGGCTCAGCAACCACCTCAGCCAGCTCCTTCAGGACCCTGGGATGCACGCCATCTGGCCCCATAAACTTATACTCATTCAGTCTAAGGAGGCACTCTCGGACTTGCTCTACCCTTACAGTGGGGAGGGATTTACCTCCTTGGTCCCCACATAGAGGTATGGGGCTGCAAGACTTAGGGACGTGAAAAAGACTAGAATCCTGGCCACCAGTGAAGACCGAGGTGAAGAACTCATTCAGCACCTCAGCTTTCTCTTCATCTGTTGAAGCCATTTCTCCTTTTAAATTTACCAAAGAAGGTACTCCCGTTTTGGCCTGTCTCTTCTGGCCAATGTACCTGTAGAAGGTTTTCTTATTGTTTTTCACGTCCCTTGCCAAGTTCAGTTCTGCCTGCGCCTTGGCTTTCCTGATCCCACATCTGCAAGTTCGTACGGCATCCCTGTATTCTTCCCGGGTGACACAGCCTTGTTTCCAGAGCTTGTACACCCCTTTATCATAGATTAAATCACTTAATTTTAAAACAAAAAAACAAAAAAACAAAAAAGAAAAAGAAAAAGAAAAAGAAGAAGAAAAAGGAAAAGAAAAAGATAAAGAAAACTACCACCACTGAGCACCTTTTTTTTTTTTTTACTTCAAAAGTTTTCAGTATTGTATTGTTCCATTAGGCTTCATCAGCTGAGACAGTGATTTAAATGGCAGCCCTTATTCCTCCTACCCTATCACCAAAGCGTCAGTGTGAACCTACTCTAGTAAACAGTTGCAATATTTAGAATATATCACTCAATACTCTATACTTCAGTAATTTGTTTTGCCTGCTTTTCCCTTTTGCAGTAAAATGAAACTGTTTCCTTGCTCTTTATACTGGTTTGGCTTATTTAATTTAAATAATGCATCTTCAACTCCTGCCATTCCAGTGTGCCAATTTTTAACCCAGGAGATTGGTGAAACATGTGCATAAACCCAAATATTAGCCAGACTGATTCATCCTGTACATGAAATGAGCATTCTGTAAATACAAACCTGGTTGTTGATTTCCATTCTTCTCTCTTTACTGCACTGGAAATAACTTTAAGAAAATTTCTCTTGTCTGTGTATAATCACAGGACTCGCCCTGAGGCCTGAAGAATCAAAACTACTATAATACTGTAGCACAAGAAAGTACTGTGGAATGGAATGGAATGGAGTGGAATGGAATGGAATGGAATGGAATGGAATGGAATGGAATGGAATGGAATAGAGTAGAGTAGAATAGAATGGAATAGAGTAGAGTAGAGTAGAATAGAATAGAATAGAATAGAATAGAATAGAATAGAATAGAATAGAATAGAATAGAATAGAATAGAATAGAATAGAATAGAATAGAATAGGAGTGGTTCAGTTGGAAGAAACTTTCAAAGATCATCTTTTGGCCACCTGACCACTTCAGAGTTGACCAAAAGATAAAACATGTTAGTGAAGCAGTTGTCCAAATGCCTCTTGATCACTGACAGGCATGGGAGATCAACCACTTTGCTAGGAAACCTGTTCTAGTGCTTGACCACCCTCACAGTACAGAAACATTTCCCAGTGCCCAAACTGATCCTTCCCTAGAAGCTTTGTGACATTCTGCTCCTGCCATCAATTCCCAGGAGCAAGGCCCAGCACCTCCCTCTACTTGCCCTGCTCTGCAGGGACATGCATGGAGCAGTGAGGTCATCTCTTGTTCTTCTCTTCTCCAGTCTGAACTGCCCAATGTCCTCAGTTTCTCCTCACAGGACATTTTCTCCAGCTTGTTACCAGCTTTCTTACCCACCTCTGAATGATTTTGAGAATGCTAACATCCTTTTTATATTACGAAGACCAGAACTGCACGTAATATTCAAGATGAGGCTACACCAAGGATAAACATGGTGGGAGAACTACCTGTTTTGATCATTTCTTTATTGAGGAAGTTGATGAAATATCTTGCAGATACAAAGGTTGAGGAGCAGTGTCTTTCAAGGTCCTTGTTAATACCCTGTATTCAGCGTCCCTTTCTTCCTCCTATAAATTTCACGTGGACCATCACAAGCAGAAATCAGGGCCTGAAATTCTCTTCTATTCACCTGCCTTTCATTCTGCTTTTTTCATTAAGACCAGACAGAAACCAGAGTATTCTTTGCCCTGTTCTTTTCATCATTAAACTGCTCTGAACATTTGTTTTGCACTGTTAAATCCAGATTCTTGCCTGTTCCAAGGCAATTCCTAGGTTATCTTTTAACTCCCTGTAAATACTAAATTCAACAACCCCAACTGCAGATACTTCTGTGTATAGAGAAGGCAATTTCTATATCTGAGATGTGAAAACAGATGCAAAGACTTACATGAAATTGCAGTATCATCACCCTGAGTTAATGAAACATTGTCAGTAATTAAAAAGTGGTAATGTAACAGATTAGGAGCACACATTGTCCTACTTATGTACAACTATTAAACTTGTAGTTTGACTTAATTTTCTACTACACTGTACATTCTGGGGGCCTAACACAAAATCAAGTGTCAAGTGTTTGAAAAATCTTAATGAGTGGATACTATTACCTTTATCACTTTTTATCATATATATTAGCTATACTATCAATATATTATGGGTATTATTATAACCCAATAAAGATATGAAACTTTCTACATAGAGCAGTAGCGCTATGCTGTAAACAAGCTTTTCATTTACACAGAGGTCTTTTATTCTTTTTTCTTTTTCTTTTTAACATAGATCCCTAGGAAATAAATGTGTTGTTCATTTTGCAGGACATGCTGCACTGAGGTCCAATGTCCAGTGTGCAAGACCCAGGAGGGTCTCTGCCTATGGCAAAACACAACAGCTTCAGAAACTGAACTGCAGCTGAGGTCTGCACTACAGTGTTTTCAGGCCCTCCTTGCCCAGCATCTCTCCTGCCTTTCCTGCTCTGAATGCAAAGTATCAAATGGAGCATGCAGAGTAGAGAAGATAGTCTTTGATATGCATCTGATCTCCAGACCTTTCAATCTGTTTCCTGGAAACCCATTTAAGAAACAAGGGCTGAAAGGAGTGAGGAAGCACCTATACTAGGGCTAAAGGTGAGGCATGGAGAAGACAGACTTGTCTGAGACATAGAGCAGTTTCATAAGAACACAGATTCATAGAAACATTAAGGTTGGAAAAGATCACTGAGATCATCTAGTCCAACCATCAACCCATCCCCACCATGCCCACTAACCATATCCCTTAGTGCCACATCCACTTGGTTCTTGAACACCATCTTCCCAGGCAACATCTTCCAGTACCTTACCACACTTTCTGAGAAGAAATTTTTCCTAATATCCAACCTGAACCTCCCCTGGAGCAACGTCAGGCCACTATGCCTCATCCTGTTGCTAGGTTTTGTGGTTTCTCCAACTTCTGACACTGTTCTTCGATCAGCAGAAGAAAGCAGTTCTCTATGCGCTAACTTGATGTTGGCTTTGTCCAGAAGCTTTGCTCCTGGACTGTGAAAAAATCTCGTTTTGTACCAAAGGCAAAGATGAAGGTGCTTCAACCTACACCTACTTCACACTGCCTCTAGATTTCCAGGTTAGGAACACTATGTTTCAACATTACTAGTAGTAGCATTTCATCTTCATTAGTGCTAGCTGTCATCTTTAGTCTCCATTTAAATGTTTTTGCTCTGAGGTCTTCACACACAGTCTTACCTCTGCCTCTGCTTTTTGGCACAGCTCTGTGCAGTAGAAATCAGATCAGGATAAGGTTATCATTTAGCTCATCAAAAATTTATGCTTTCTGAGCTACTTCAGAGAATTTGGATATTGATTAGCTGCGAGTATGCTCCCAGTAAGCTGCAAAGCTTGGGGATCTGCTAATGGAATATCAATATTGCAAAGCTTGCAGGCTGAGAAATCAGGATATGCACCTAAAGAATCCTGTGAGATTGTTACACTTACTTTTGATATCTCCTCTTATATTGGTTATCTGATTTACTATTATCTTTTACTCTTTCACTACCCCTTTTCTAAGATGGGTAATTTTCAGTAAAATCTACCAGAAGCAGATCAAATATGTTCTGTGATTACTGAGAGGGCTGGGGTGGTCTTCCTGTTTGGAGGTTGCCCCTTAATGCTGCTGCAACCAGCCCGTTTCATAGCCACTCTGCCTCTACTCCTTCTAAGTACCACCTTCTACTAGCAAGACAGGTGGACAGCAGAGAGTGCAATAGGCTGTAAGTTTTGACAAGAAAACTGGGCACTTCTTCCTTTTGCCACAGTGACCTCCAGGAGATGAATTGGATCTTCCACTTTAACATATGCAACATCTTCCTGTCCTCTGTAGTACTTCAAGAGACGGTAGTATGCTCAAGTGATGGTGACCGACTGCTGCATTTAGTGGCTCAAGTACTGCTTCAAAGATTTTGGTTTGAAGTCTTCAGCCTCTGAGAATCTGTGTGCACACTGCAATGAAGTAAGATTTTTCCAGAGTTCTTGCCCCTGTACTTGTGTGCCACTTGGCATCCTTGATGCACAGAGAGGTTTTACAGCTGATGAGCAGTTTCAGTGTATCATCTCTTGCGTGAAGACATTGAATGGCCTCCATGTGATGAGTCAGGGCCAAACTGATAGCAAGGGTTTGAATACTGAAAGATGTGAAAAACAGTAGACAATGCTTTGGATCAAAGACTTCCCACTCCTTTTCCTTGGAGGGCTGCTAGATGTAGCAGTGGAGCAGATGTTCACAAAGGTTCAGCCCAGATCCCTAGACCTTAAGAAGTTCTCTCAAGAAACACATGTCATTTCAGTTTCTTCTGGGGAGAACTGCAGAAAAAGAGGACTATACAGATTTCTTTTATTTGTCCAGTAATTCAGATGCAGCTGTTTCTTGAGGACATTATGGTTTTGGAGAGGGGCAGTTACCCCTGCTGTTTACATTCATCTCTATTCAAGGGGTAGCAAAACCAAGAATTTTAACAAACAGTCAGCAACTTGGGAGGTTCTGGTGCCTGCCACCACCAAGCAGAAAGTGAAGATCTTGCACATTTAATGACTTGATTACTAAACACAGACTGTTTACCATAAACAAGGATCAGTGTAGTTTGGTAGGTAACTAATCTACTGATAAATCTGTCTACCTGCAGCTCACTTCCTTTCTTTACTTACTCTCTTATTTCTGGCTCTACTCTATTAACTCTACATACATTTAAAACATTCATGCTTTTTACTCTACATAGCTGGTTTCAGTCTGTAGCAGGTCAAAGTCTTTGCTTCCTACTTTCTCATGGAAGGCTTGTGAATATGAATGTCTTGCTGGCTTGGTTTTAATCTGTATTCTCTAACCCAGCTTGGAACAGTTCTACCACTGAGATGAGAGGATGAAGTGCTTGTTACTACAGCCCTGCCTTACATAAGTATCTGGTATTAAATCTAATTATTTTACACTTTTTCTTTGCTGGCAATGAACTGCTGTGATGACAGGGCCTGTGTAACTACAAGTAAGATCATCTATACACGCCTCTTCAAGCAGATTTTAATCCCCTTTAATCCTGATGGTAACCCCCCTAATATTTGGGTTTTCCTTTCATTTGGAAGAATGTTTGCCACACCAAAATATTCTGGGGGCATCTGACCCTGAGCAGGGCAGGGAGCCATACCTGAGTGAGGTTGCACAAAATCTTCCATGTCACCAACATTAGGGTGATCAGCTGGTTCTGAGCATCCCCGTGCACCTCCGTTCACTCTCCTTACACCTCCCCATCTCCTGGAAGGAAAACAGCCAAAAGCCTTAAATTGGCCCCACAAGGAGTCTGCGTGCTGTTGTTGCAATATTTTCCATTACAAAGAAGAGAGGGAACACAGAAGTAATCCCTGACAAAGTGCAGAAGTTCATGAATGCCAGATTAACAGATATAAACCTGTAATGCATCAGGTTATCAGATTTGTCTCTAGGTGCTCATCCTCTTGCCTTGGTATCAGCTTCTGTAAATTACCTGGCAACTTCTGAAGGCATTAGTTCCTTTCTCTGTGTCTGTAACAATATTAAGTCTGAAATTTCTGTCTGATACTTTTAAATATATCCTAGTTCCTGTTTCAAATCTGGCTGAAGTTAATAGGAATGGGTTTAAGTGATTTCAGTCAAGATCTAGGAACTTCAAAAAGAGCACTGGAACAGGCTGCCCAGAGGGGCTGTGCACTCTCCTTTTCTGGAGATAATCAAAACCCACCTGGACTCTTTCCTGTGCAACCTATGTGGGGAACCTGCTTTGTGGGGGGTTGGACTGGATGATCTCCAGAGGTCCCTTCCAACCCATATGATTCTGTGAAAAACTTGCTAGAAATTATTTGGAACTACACGCATTTATTAAATTATTACGTGGTTGTCAGCTATAGCAGGTGAGGGCTGCCCTAAACAAATAGCCAGTGTGAAGCAGCTGCTCCTGACCTCTCTGCTGCTGCCTTGGGAAGCCATGCTCAGAAACCACCCCTGTGGTTTGATTACATCTTGGACACAACAGCCACCTCAGCTCCTCCATTATGAGATGTGAGACCAGTTATGAAGTCCACAGACCACAGGCAAGCATTTCTATCGTGCCCACTGTAGAAGAGCTCCTTTCTCCACTCCAGCTGCTGTTCACCTCCATGCACATCTGCAGACTCTTCACTAGTGCTTCAACAGATGTCTCAAACAACATCCCCACATCCCCAGCCTCCTCCTCAGCTGATGTGACTGAGATAAGCACTTTTTAGGACCACGAGTGCTGTGGTCTGATGCCTCCCAAGAAATTACTGCTTTGCTGAAGGATCCCAGCAGACAATTGGCTTGCTCCTGGGATGGACACAAATGGACAAATGGCTTTGATAGTGCATCTGCCCTCAGGAAATTCACTGTCAAGAGTTTAAACCAGGGCTGCTTAATACGTTTTTAGCGTACCCTCCTGTTGGGTAATTTTACAATTATGATTTTATGATTAGGGAGGGAGTACACAGCTTTCTGCTTTGTCAGCCTCTTTCTCATCCCAGCACCTCCAGAAATCCAGAGATCTACAGCCTCTGCCTGGGACACAGGGAGAATAACCAAGAAAGCAAACCATCTGGGGAAAAGTGGAAGGAGATGGGAGGTATCTGTACTCTGAGGAGCATTTATTAGCAAAGAAAAAAGAATTATTAGTAGTTACTAGAGTTAAAGATTACAGGATTTTATGGCAGCTCTGACAGAACTCCGTGGATTTTGGAGCCTCTGCAAGAGCAGAAGTGCTTGAGAACTGAGATAAGAGCTTTTATATAGTATTCAGATTAGTCTCTGCTCATTTCTACTTGCTGCCAAACTGAGAAGTAACCTTATAATGGGAGTTCCTCTCTGCAGATTCCTAAAGTAGAAGCTCCACACAGAAGCTTCTTAACATGACTCATGTAATGTTTTCCAGCCAGCCCTCATCTCACAGCTCATTGTTGGTGACAACATCTTTACTTAAAAACATCCTACACATCTCTCTAGTTCTTGAATTTATGATGTGCTGAAGTGGTTTTTGTACTGTTATTTTTGGAAATCTGGGGTTGGGGAAAAATAAATTGCACATTAAAGCTACAGTCACTCCTTTGAGAATGGCTACTTGCCATACACTTCTCAAAGAGGAGCTCTCTTAACAAAAACATGCTTGAGAGTAGAGAAGGAGCTGTACATCCAACCATGAAGCCCTGTGTTTGGTAGGAGAGAACTGTTCCTGCCAGGACATGAAACAATTCCTGTATCTCTGCCAAAACAATTGCTTAATGTGTGCTCCCTAATAGCTCATAATGAACCACAAACAAGCTTTTAAAGTAAGGTTAAGGACACACGTGCTTATAATGTTCATAGATGCAACATCTAGAGAATTGAACGAACAGACGAAGAATAGATCAGCTAAAGGGGGATGCAGTGTGCTCCCTAGCACTCTGCTAATTAAAACAAGTCTCTGAATTACAATATTTCTGCTTCCTGGGATCTTTAGACACTCAAACTCTTCCAAATAACCATCCCTCCAATCAATATGTTGGAAGAAAAACAGAACCCTGATCCCAGTAAATGATGCACATGTGTGGTTCTTTCTCTTTATGAATTCCGTGGATATTTACACTGGAAATTTCCAAGGACTCATCTGGGCCATTTGTTTAGGATCACATAAATCCTATAATAGTGTGGACTGTAATTATAGTAATACAGAATATTTGACACACAGCAGCATCTGTTTAATACCATTGGCAAGTGTGGTCTGCTTCAAACCTGCTGAAACCAGGGTGCGCCTCCCCTTTGACTTGGGTGGCCTTTGGTTTCTGTCCTCTCTGTTTTTCATTTAATCTCTTCTCAAAGTTTTTAAAAATAAGACTGTTTATTCTTGCAATAAAACAGATTTCAGAATTAAATCATTGGCTACCAAAGCACTTACCTAATGCTTTCTATTCACATATGGCAAGAGGACACATACGTGTTTTGTGTGCACTTTTGACCACTGGAATAATAAAAGTATGCAGTGTCCAAATGCAGCACTCGAGGTCAGGGCAAGTCAATGGTTTAGAAAGATACTCAGGTCTCCTTTATTTCCCAAGTTTTATTCACAAGAGAATGTCGCCTTTTAAATGAAAGGAACAACAAAAAAGAGCTTTTATTCATTTATGGGAAGAAAAAACACAAGTACCCCTGAGGATGACGATAAATTATTAGCCAAAATCTCACTGAAGTTTTTTATGATTTGCAACATCCAGCAAAACTCAACAGTTACAGCATTAAATAACAGAAAGAAATTAAAAGCTATAAGGGGGAAAAAAAGGTGCTTTTTGAATAACATATGGGAAGGAAACAGGAATCAGTGATGCAGGAAGATGCAAGCAAAAATATTGCAGTGGACTGGAAGGATGAAGTGTCTCGCACCAAGGTGATGAATTTATATTAATCTATTTATAGCAACAACTGTTGCCCAGGTTGAAAGGCATACAGTGCATACACATACACACAAAGAGAAAAAGCATGTTAAAATATCGCTTTAGGTTGAGCTTGAGATAGTTCTTTATTGACTTAATTCCTGCAAACAGTTCCAGTGCAGGAGCCCTGTTAGCCCCACTCCTGCTTTTCTTCATATGCTGCAAGACACTGATAGGCCAAATCACTGCCCTTGTTCTCCACATGTCCCTGTAGCATAAAGTGCAGCATAACTGTAGGTGTTAATTAACTCTACAACCACCAATACAATATGCACATATGGGTACAGCTGTTTGGAATACACTTTCATATGCATCACCTCTAGAAATGTGTGAATGACTGGCAAAGTTATACCAGTCATAGGACTGTAGCAAGAAAACTGTATGGAAATAAATTGTTCTGTGGACTCAAGCCCAGAGGACACAAAGTTCTCACTCAGGCAATGAAAACCAGACTTTCAGGTAGGGCATTGAACTCAAGAGACTCAGGTTCAATTTTCCAGCTGTTCAGCCACAGATTTTTTTGATTCTGAGCAGGTTATATAGATACATCAAAACACAGGTGCAGACAAATCAAAGCCCATGAAAATTATCTGCCAACATCCTATACAAGAGGTCTTTAAAGCCAGAGTCTCTCAGAAGCCAGAAGATGCTTCAGGCAGCCACTGAAGCACCAAATGATCTCTCTTTGGTCAGCTGCCTGGTGATGAGAGAGCTATAAACTGGAGCAAAGGCACTGGGAATTTATCCCAAGAGTCACATATTTCTTTATTACTAATGCTAGTCAGTATTTAATTCACTTTGATGTTAGGAACTACTCTGAAGCCTGAGCTGTTTTCCCCCATGTTAACAGAAGGACCCCCATGGCCATCACTGGATATGCAGTGGGGCCTGGTGCACAAATAGCCAAGGCATGTTTTTCATTACTGAACATGTTATTCATTCTTTGCGCTTGCACTGCTTTCAGGACAAAACTCAGAAAGGGGTTATATAGATTATCATTTGGGTACACGTCTCTGGAGGTGCATGGGAAAAAGCTGCTAATGGAGTCGTATTCTGGCATCATGTACCACTTTCCCTCCATTAAAAAAAGAAAAAAAGGAAAAAAAGAAAAACAGAAAGAAAGAAATTGAAAGCGTTTTCAGTACATTTCCAACCACTTTTGACCCATCTGGTCCCAGAGGGAAAAGTGCAATGCAAAACAGAGCCCTTTAGAGGAAGGACTGTACCAGCGCATTTGGAGGAAAGGTTACCAGGCCAGAACATGCAGTCGCCTTTTATCTAAAAGGGAGATTTCTTTGCTAATGCAGACAATTATAACTAATTGAAATGGGTTGGGAATTCCAGACTAAGATCATTGCTGGATATTTTTGTGAAGGTGTGTGGTATGTTGTCGCACTCAGCTTGTGCTGTAGATGTTTATTCATTCTAGCTCTCCATGTAAATCTCATTTAAACTGTTGCACATGTTAGAAAAGCATAGTGAGAATAGGTCCACTATATAACGATGTTTTACATATAAAATTGTTGGCAGCACAGAAGACCAAGCTAAGTGAAATATGACAGTTTTTTCCTACCCAGAAGCCTCATGTCTGGGTTTATATGCCCTCAAAGGTCAGCCAAATGTCCTTTATTGTCCTGTTTCACTTAAATATTTAAACATGTTTATACTTAAGAACAGGGATGACAAGCTGAGGCAGGGTGGGACACAATGTTTAAGAAGACTATTTTTAATGCGCCAAATTTTCAATTAAATACTTCTCTGTTACGGAAAAAAAGACAATAACTGATCAGTTGTCATACTGAGAGGACAAAACTAATACTCATTAAAATAATATACTAATCCTACCAGGATTTAAAACTTGTTGTTTCTGCAATATGATGCATATTGACAAAGAAATCCAAAGCAACTAGACTGTGTAATTCACATCATCTTGCCATCACTCTCAACACATGTAACAATTTATCTTCCTTCTAGACGTCGCTGATTTTTGTACATTTGAGTCTCATATTAATGAGACAAAGAATTCAGAAAAGGCTCAGTGAGGCTATTAGCAGATCAGTTGAAAAAAAAAGAATATATACAGCATTTACAGAAGGAAAAGATGCTATTTGCCTAAATAGCAGCCCTGCAAAAGTTCTTGTATACTCTAAAATGAATGCTCAAGAAGCACATATTAACATTTACCTGAATACAGCATAGAAACTGAGGATTTTTTTTCCTTTGTCTTACAGACAATTCCTTCAGGTTCTTGTATACCAATCAAGAAGTTTCAGGAGCACAGTGAATCCTCACAAGTTAAGAAGTATGACTTAGAATTACTTATATTTGCTCTAACAGCAGCACTCTATGATACACCAGACATACCTAAAACAAAATGAAATCCTTGCTGACACTCTGCTCTTAAAGCCATCCAGTTCCCCACAGTTTAGGTAAGTGCGTACAGATGAAGATGTACTGGATCTAATCTCTCAGGGTCTCTTGGTGGTGTTTTAAGGTAGCAGTGATACCATACACCATCACCATAACGATAAGATTCCAGAGAGCTCCTACTTGCAAATCATGGACTTCTTCAACAGAGATCAAGGAGGCCCAAGGACTTAGGTCGTAATGCTATGGGGAATGGATTTTACAAGGCATAGCTCAGGGACAGCAGAAGACGTGTAATAGAGGTGTCTGTTGGAAGACTGAGTAGGGCAGTACCTCACCAAGGATTCAAATAAAGGGTTCAAGTAAAGGCAAGCTTTGGAAAAGAAATACTTTTTGCCTTGGCATGGACAAATTGTTGACTGAAAAACAGGGGGAAAAAAAAGAGTGAGGACAAAGTGCAAATTTTTTGATGGATAACTGTTACCAAAGCAGTCCTACAAGATCTGTACTGGGATCTGTTCAGTTCAAAATGATCAAAAGTGATGTGGAAAAGGTTAAAAGTAACACAATGAAGACCACAAATGACATAAAATTATTTGAGATAGCAAAGGCAAACAGCTATGGAAGTATCTCACAATTGTGAGTAATGAGGCAATAAAATCACAAGTGAAATTCAATGTAAATCACAAACGGAATGTCAATAAATGCAAGTCACGTGAGGAAGAAAAAAGAAACTATCTTTACAACTATGCACACAATGATGAACTCTAAATTAGCCATTAGCAAGGGGAATCAACACTCTAGAAAAATTGTATATTCATAATGGATAGTGCTTTGAAAAGTCAGCTCCATGGCAGTCAAGTGGCAAATACTGCACTGGGACTTGTCTCGCTCCAATTTAGGAGTGAGGCAAAGGTTCTTTTAATAATGTTATGCCCGGCGTGAGATTAAGAAGAAGAGCATTCAAATGTTGATCCGACCAGTTTATTGGAAATAATAGACAATTGAGGGGATGGGGAAGGGAGAGCGACGAATGCCAAAATTAGGGTGATGGGGAAGGGAAAGTAGGCGATAGAAAAAGGTAGAAAAGAGCAAGAATTACGTTACAGCGGGGAATAGTCACCTCCTGGATGCAGCAGCGTCCCGTAGCACGTTGTTAACGTTGGTCCGGGGCAAAATAAGCGTAGGGGAGAGCAGCAACGGAGTAGCAGGCTGCAAACAGCAGATCGGTGAATCGCAGAAAAGATGGTCAGAGTACCGTGGTCTCTAGAAGCAGAGTCTCGGCCAGCGAGGTCCCTCGGAGCAGAGTCTCGAGCAGCAATCCCAGAAGAGAGAATAGGCAGCAGTAGGACAACGGTGGAGGGATCTGAGGTCAGATACCTAGATGCCCACAAAACCGTGGTTTGTCCGTGCCCTTTTTATCCTTCTTTCCAGCCTTCGAGAGATTTCAGGACGGCTCAGGTCAGAGTCTTGTGACTTCCTCAGAGATGTCAATCTTCCTTGAGATGGGCCAACAGGAAAGACCACTTAAGGGCCATTAGTCCTCAGGGATGGCCATCTTCCTTGAGATAGGCCAACACAAAAAGACCACTCAATGGCCATTGATCAGTATCTTATCTCCCTTTCGTAGCTCCCGGACTTGTCCATCTCCTGTGTGTCTCAGACAAAGGCAGTCCTGGAACCTTGGCCAGGACTTGCCTGAACTTGTCCATTTCAGCAAACTTTGAGACAGTAATGTAAAAAGCATGGCTTCTTACAGGACTTAAGAAAGGAATTGAAAATAAAACACATAGCATCTGCATAACATGAATAAATGCATGGTGTGTCTGCATCTTCAATACTGCTGGTAATTTTTTTCCCCCCTTTTCAAAATGATATTAGGTCAGAATATTTCTGTATGGAAAAAGGTTGTGGAGTGGGTATGTGACAAAGAAGTAATGTTCAAAGGGACTCTTCATTTGAATATTATTATTTATCTTTATTAATTATTAATTATTTATCTTTATTAAATATTATTAATAATCTTTATTTAGTAATGCTATTATTTAATAATAAATATTATCTAAGTATTGAGAGAAACCAGAAGAAAACTCCATATAACTTCTGTCTCTCCACCTTTCCTGTTCACTGTAAAAGTTTTTTACATTCTGATAGCTGTTTGAGGCACACGACACTTGCCTTGCAGCACTGCTGACACTGGAAGCAAGCAGGACCAAAGGACCTAGTTCATCCTGGAGTGAGCACAGAGCTGAACACTATCTATCTCTCACCAGAGCCTAGACAAGGAAAGGAACCTGACCGTGGTGCAGGATGGAGGATATTCTTCTCTCTGAGGTGTACAAAGCAGTTAGGAAGGGTCCTGGTCCTAAGAGGAGAGGAGTTCATGTGCATTTGAAGAGGCTACATAGAAGTTCTATGGGACAAATATCATCTGGAAGGCAGAACAAGCCCAGGCTTTGTTGGGCGCTGGCATGCAACAATTTAGTGAAGAGGTAGTAAGTTACACTTCAAAGGAGTGGTGGAGCTACTGTTATTTAGGAAAGGTCTAAGAATTAAGTTACATAGGAATGTGTGATGAAATAAGACATGGGCAAAGACATAATAATACTGACAAAATCACTGTGATATGTTCTGGAGACCAGCGTGGTTCAAAAAGGAGCAAATATGTTGGTAAAGTGTGTCTTGAAAAAAAATTATCTCCATTCATCAGTTCACATAGGATTCCTGTGTTTTCCTCTGCTTTCAAAACACAAGTCACTACAGACCATCTCATTTTTTATCTCTCAGTAGGAATTTGCTTGAGTTGTGCAAAGTCCTTCATTTTCTCTCTCTGTTTTACTCTCCCTTCTATTATAATAGTTTGGTTACAAAGTAGGAAGCATATTATACTAAAAGAGCCTCAGAGTAAGACTTTGTTCCAAGGATGTATTACAGCAACACTCCAGGACAGCAAGCTGCCAGTTAGTTAGTGGGAAGATTTCTTATTCAAAACATGATGGGAGAAGAAAGAATCAAAGCATGGATCCTGCACTGCTGGAGAGGACAGCTCAGCTGGTGAAGGAGGAACTGCTCCTCTTGGCCTCTGCTAGGAAGCAGTAGGAAAGCTGCTGGTAATGCTAAAATCATTGGTTTTTATATAGCAAGAAGATTTTCCACAAAAGGGTAAGTTTTGCACCTGCTTTAACGCAGGTTGAATGATCCAAGCAAACACTATTGTGCTAGATAATTCAGAGACAATGGATAAAATCCACATATTTCAACTGCAGTATCTTTTTATGAAGTGGTGAAAAAACACATATTCTTTGGCTCCACTAACAATCTGAATCTCATTTAAACTACCGTTTCTCCCACCTGCAAAAAGCTACAGATAAATCCAGTGAACACATGCTGTTTATGAAGTTCTTTCTTTAAATAAAAAGCAGTGGGGTCATATGCAGTTACTTTCAGGCTTTGCTCCTGAGAGCACTGTGACTCATTAAAGATGCTAGGAGAGTTGGGAGAGAGTACATGGCTCTGGAGCATGCCCAGGAGATGGGGATTTAATTGATTTCCATCCCAGATCTCCTGAATATTTCCATAATTTTCCTACTCCTCAATTCTTCCTCTCTTACATCAAGATATCACTCCTATCTTCTGGGGTTCTGACAGGGGTAAATAAGTGAAAAAAATAAAATAAAATAGGTACTGTGGTGTAGAGTCTTGAATTTATAAGAGTGTAAGATAGATGCACTTCCACTGAGTGGGAGCAACTCATATTTGGCAGATGGGAGCAGAGTGATTGGCCCAGCATCCTCTTTAAACGAGATCTGTAATACATTGCAAAGTATCAATCAATGTAATGCTCTCCTGTCTGTCTTAAACTCTACATGTAATCTTAACAAAAGTGTATTGTCAATGGATTTAGATGGAAGAGAACTGGACAACGAATTGGATACTTAATTGGAATAAACCATGATATACCTTGTGAAAGTACACTGTCTTACAGCAGTCAAAGATCTGGTCTAAAGTTCAGTTGATTGAGTGTATACTTCATGTCTAAACAGTTAAGGGAAAGATGCCATCTCTTAACTGTATAAATGTATGTAAAAATGAAATATTTCTGCCCAAGCAGAAGAAGACACGTTCACAGGTCAGAAGGATTATCTGCCAAGGCATATATCCTATTTATTGACTGCAAAAATCCTACACTGTTTCCCATCTTCCATCTCCTAGTTTCAGAAGCAGAATGTGAAGAATAACACAGTATCACTCATGGCAAGAAACAGCAGAAGAATCTTTCATCTTTTTCAGTTTTCCTTAAAGTAACAAGTAAATATATAAAAAAGGAAAATATCTATGAAGGGTATTTATTGAACAGAAAAGCTTTTCTTCAGTGATCCATACAAAGCAATATACAAAGCAGTTAACTAGGTTACAGGTCATGGAAAGTTCAGCTGACACAAAGAGCGGGGTAGTAGAATTTTGCTTCAGTGTTTAAAGCAGCAATAGTTAACTTTAATAACATTAAAGTGTTTAATACAAGTATTGCCTTAACAAGATCTATACATACAGGCCTGTGCAATTGATCCCGTGCTATTATATCAATGCATTATAGGTGCAGAGAACAGGAATACCTTATTCCAGGGAACTGCCAGCACACTGCCATGTTGATTTAGCCTTCTCCTAACTACTCTAATTTCTGTGCAGTTCAAGACATGGAGGGTACGTATATACTCCCTCTATTTCTTCTCTAAAATATCACAGCATCACTAAGTGAGTTTGCCGTGTCAGCAGCAGGACACGGTTATTCACTCTTTGATGGTAATTATTGGACTGCATCTCTCCTATTTTGTTTTCAGCCCTTTTTTGCCAACTCCACTTCTAGCAAAAATGGTAGCTCCGCATAGATTAATCAGCAGCTTGAATGAAAAGAACTTCTGTCATAGCAACAGATGCAGCAAAGTACTGAGGTAATTTCTACGCCTCACAGCTTCACATATTCCCTCTGTTTTCAGCTAATGTGAAATTTTATGAGACCTTTCTATTCCACAAGAATATTTCCCCTCTCTCTTCCAAATATGTTCCAAAGCACTTCCAGTAATTTCACAACTACGCACCATTCCTCTATGCTGACGCTTTCTGAGCTCTTTATATCAACGCAGAAGTACTGCAGACTTGGAGAGAGATGGATATGAAGCATGGACTATTCAATGGATAAGGAATTGGTTGGATGGTGCAGCCAAGGGGTTGTGGTCAACAGAAATCTGTCCAGGTGGAGGCCAATGATGAGTGGTGTCTGCCAGGTGTCTTCAGAACTCATGGAGAGCAGCCCTGTGCAGAAGGTCTTTGGGGTTTGGGGTTTAGTATAAAGACAACAGAGTTTCCAACTTTGCTTTGTTAACTCTTTCTCGTATTTTCAGTTGCACACAACATTTAGTTTTATTTACAGTTTTTAAACAAATTGAAAACATCTTTACAGTTATGGCTTCACATTGTAAGTAGTTCATTAAAACATCAAACTTCAGTGAGATAAAATCCCTGACAGAGTAAGCAAGCATCCCTATATGAACCATAACATGTGCATTGTTGAACTCACACATGAAGAGTATCTGTGGCAAATTTAAGCCAAAAAGAAAGGCACTTATAAATTTCTCAGATATCATGAACTGTAACACAGCAGCACAGTGCACTGTCAGCTGTGTACTCTAAGCACTGGTGTTTCTAGTTGCTCAGCACCTTTTCCACCTTTCCCTTTCTGCACACACAGAAAGTCTTGTTCTTAGGCTTACAAACTTTGCAAAGTAAAATGAACCACTGCAAGACACATCTACTTCTTGGCACTAATGAACTTTAATATCAAAATTCTCAATCTGTTTTGTCCTTAAGGATGATGCCACTTGGGAAATAGTGTTTACTGTCTCACAGGAAATAAGTGTAGACAGTGGGATGAATCCGAGATGATGTATATGGTGGAATTAAACTGGGGGAATGGCAGAAGATATATATCATTATATTATAGACAATACAATACATTGTATTCTCTCCCTGCTGGCCCTCATACAGCAGCAGAACAGTGCATAACAAGATGCCTGATCAGATCTCTTTAACTCTTCTGTTGAAACACGACACTGTAGTATGGCTGCAGCTTAGTCAGGGGTTGCTAAGATTTGTGTGCATGCTGCTTGTACAACAGGAGCTGCAGATGAGTGGGTCCAGGATGTGAAGAAACCACAAATGCCAGATGTGGACACACTTCAAGTTGCATTGGTTGAGTCTTTTACTTGCCAAAGTACTTTGGATAGGTGTGGAAGGATGACTCCATTCCCTTCCAGCCCCAACAGCTCTGGCCTGACACAGGGAGGTACAAAATCTTTTGTTCAGGGCTGGACCTGAACATGAAGGGAATTAGTAATGTAAATACACACCCGAATTCAAGTTTCTGGGTTGTAGGCTGAATCAACTAATACCAGATTGAGCCAGAACCTACCCTAAATAATCCCAGGAGCTGGGGCTCAAATTCTGAGCAGCTCCAATGTTTTTGCTCAGCTAGTCTTGTAAGTTAAGGTGACAGGGATTCAGCTTGCCTATCTGACTGATGTTTCTGATAATTGGCCTTTTGCCCTGCCCTGGTTCCTGTCTTGTAAAGACTATTTTTCACTCCTTGCCCTTTTTCTTTCCTTCCTCATTCTTTTAACTCACCACTAGAATATTTTATAAATTTTAAACCTTTGTGCATGAAAAAAATATCAAAAAAAAGGCTCCTAGGCTGACAGTCTCTCATTGTACCCGTCATCTCCTGTTACACTCTGTGACATGACAGACCTTCAAATGAATATGATGTGCTATGACACGACACATGACACCAGTTACCCAACATTGTACCTCATTAGAGGAAATTGTAAAGGCATAAACCAAGGGTGAGCCCCTCCTATTAATCTCTTGTTACTTTCACTGCTGTCATTAGGAGTTTTGCAGTTGTTGCATATTTTTCCTTACGTGGCCAGTCTTTTAATTATTTTTGAATATAGATTTTTTTTAAAAAGAGAAGATGTAAAAATATGAAATGTTAAAATCCATCACCCTTTTTAATCTGGGAGCATAGGAAGCAAATCTTGTAAGACAGGCATAGCTGATATGTTCTTATGTCCAGAAAGAAAATAAGAGTTTGTATATCCCTCCCAGCATGCCCTCAGTTTAATTACTTCTTGATCACTGTGTTAATTGGAATTACTATTGGACAGGTAGGAAAGAACTGTCGTGAAGGATGCTGGCTTTCACTTTTAGCCACAGTTTGAGAAAAAATGATAATTCTTTAATTCACAGTAACACACTTTCTATCAAAATCCACTGGAGAGAAAAAAAAATTAAATGCTAATAGAGGGAAGAAAGGTTATTGTTCCTGTTGCTTATCATTTCTCTCTTATGCTTGATAAATGGTGTCACTGGTTCTTCATAATACTTACATACCAAATATCAGCTCCCAAGATAGCGGAACAATCCTGCATCATTGTCATGCACAACTGAGCATGGAAAGAAGCTGAGACCAACTTCTCTCCTGTTTCTCTTTCTGCAGAATTCCAAGAGAAGGTGTAAGGGAGTTCTTAATTTTCACAGCAGATAAGCTTCAGCCTTATTTTCCATTGTCCTGCTGATGTTGCCTATATGAGTTCATCATAGGCACTTTCCAGGCTGTGTTAATATCGCAGACATGGCTACCAAACATGCTGTGTGGTGACTACAGCTCGTGAAGATTGTCTTTCCATGTTTAATAAAATTTTAGTAGCAGAGAGTGTGGATGAGAAATGGATGTCTATAAAACTGTAGAAAACATTAGTAGGCAAATCAGTCAATACTAACAGCAAATTAGACATCTGGAGACAAGTTGTTATCTCCTGAAGCTACATCAAAGTCAATGAATATAGCTATAAGCAATCACATGGCAAATATTTCTCATTGGACAGAAGAGTGTGTATGCACATAGCTCAGGTGACTGAAGATGCTTCAGGGAGATGTCATTTGGATTCTTTAACTATATTTGATATTGTGATAATATTTTATGTGTTAAGAAGGACAAAGCACCCCCTCAGAGTTCATTGAACTGTACCAATTAAGACTGACAGCCATCATCCACCTGAGGAAGGCAGATGTTTCCATCCTGAAATCACATCTGGGACAGTTGGCACCTTTAACATTCAGCTCTTAGGACAACCCAAAGACTGGGTAACCTCAGAAGCAGTGACACTAAAGCTGGCTCATCCAGGTTGGAAGGATCTTCTACTGGTCAAACGGATAGAGGGTGATTCCTGTTCTGCTATAGTATCTGAAAGTGAATATATATCCTTACTGTTTTATATTGACATTCTCTAACATTTCACAAAATTTTCTTTCACTTTAAAAGAAGGTGAGACTATTTTTAGGATGGGATCTATAGTTGGACCTCATGACCCTGTTACTGAGTTTTCTATTTCTAGACAAATGTGCCCTACAAATCAGAAAGGTAATTTGCTGTTTGTTAGTAAATGCCAGATGTTACACTGCAGCTCAGCAGAAGAAATCTGTGGTACTCACCCTGACTAATTGTTACAGCCAGTTTTGGGATGTGTTAACATGGAAAAGATTAGTGATAGCCTCAAAATCCTCAATCAAAATGAAAACCAAAGCCCTGTAGGAAAGCTATCAGCCTTCCTACCTTCTTTCTCAATCTGCTGATCCTTTTCTCTTTATTGGTATGTTTTCCACACAACTTCTGACAACTCTGACAGTCCATTACGAGGAATGAACTCTCTCTAACAGTGGTGAGTTTGTTCTTTGCCCCAAATAAGTAACAAGTTAGCAAGAAAAAGCTGATTCACTGTAGAATGCATATTATCCATTTTAACAGTCTTCTCTTGACATTGTAGATGTTGAATTATCTAACACAACAGTTCATTTCCCTAATGAGGTGTCAGTAAATAGGACATAGGAAACCTCATTCTGCAAAAAGAGGTATGCATAGACAGCCACTGAATTCCAAATAATCCATCTGCAAGACTGTTATCCAGCACCACAACCCTTTTTACATGAGATCCACTCTGACCAAGGGAATCAAGCTACCCTATCCAAAAAGAGTCTCAATCTCTTGTGATGTATGACTTAATATGCTTTTAGATATGTGGCTTTGAACTGTATCTGAAAAAGTAACTAGTTTTGCCACTGTAAGCATCTAAAGGTAATGTACACTTTCTTAATTCTTTTTTCTACTTCTACTAAAACTTACTATGGATTTAACTCAGTGTCTGGTAAACAAAATTCACCAAGAGGATTTACACTTAGTATTGCTATCCATGATTCTCTGGTACCCTGCTGCCCATTAGACCTTTAGTATCTAGACAGGAGTCTGTGTTCTCCACAAAAGGAATGGTTTCTGGTAAGCAGGATAAGCTCAGCCAGTTACGTAGCAAGAACCAGAGAGAGAAAACTTGGGCTTAATAATCAGTGATAAGCCTGGTTGATTCTAGGTTAGAAAAAGTAAAATGAATAACAAGAAAAAAAATGATCAGAATTAGCAACCAAGATTAATGAAAGCTGTCCAGGGCAGATAGGGCTGCCTAGGGAAAGTAGCAGTGATGGCAATGTGTATAGCATCAGATGCTAGGTTAGCACCTGAGCACCTGGACAACTAGACATTAGGGGACTATGTCAGTAGAGTCATTAAAAAAAAATGACCAAAAAAAAAAAAGAAGTGGCTTTATAAGAAAGAGAGCATAGAGGAAGGAAGAAGAAAAAGGCTGTGGGTGTTGTTCAGTGTGGCATCTGCTTAATGGTGCAAGGACTGGCTGCAGACCCCTATCTAGCTCACAATAGACCTGAGCAACTCTGCTGCATGGGCTCTTGCTGTGGGGAAGGAAGGATATGGTGGCAGAATACAGTCATTCAGTGAGGCTGGAGAACACAAAGGTTGGCTGAGTTTCCATGCAAAAACCCATTTAATATTGTTATCTCCATTCCAGTGCTGGCCACCAACCCACACCATTCCCAATTTCTCATCCCTCTCTCCCATCACAAAGCTTTTGTCTCCACATAGCTGGTGGCAGGAGATGGTAGGCAGCTGGGCATGAACAAAGGGAGTGTAAGATCTGTAAGATCTGCCTCTTGCCAACCAAAAAAGTTGTTTCACTTTAAAACTTGTGAAGGAAATAGGATATTTTTGTTCTCAGCAAGGGTCTGGCAGTGACACAGGTGCAGTGCAGCACTGGCAAAGGCAAAATTCAAGTACCCAAAATCAGCTCCCAAAGGAGGGAGTGCTGAGCAGCCGGCTGAAACCCCAGAGGCAGAGGGGGTGTATGCCTACATCAGCCTAAATTCCAAATTGGCACAATTAGTGTAACTTTTCTACAGCATGGGGCTGGTGCAAGGCCCACAGCATTGTTTGGGTCCTTACCTGTGCATCCACAGCACACGGATGAGCCTGCATGGGGTCAGCAGGGCTAGCAGAGAAATGAAAATTCCTTGCTTAATGAGATGATGTCTCTGCCAGCTCTGTTCAGCTATCAGGGTACCAAGGATGCTGAAAACAGCCTAAAGGGAGAAAATGAAACTCAGTTTTAAAGGCATGTGACAACATCTGTATAATCCCAACAGATTACCCACTGTTCCCACATACCATAGCAATTTCTGTTCCTGTAACTCCTTGTGTGTTAGCCAGATACCATTCTGTGGGCAAGGGAAGGCTTTGGAAGAATGAGGGTGTGGTGCCAAAGACAAGCACAAGCACAAGGCTGACATATCAGATGTGGGGATGCACAGCACAAAGCTGCTTTGAGCAGGGGGCCTGATAGCATCTCCTAGGGATGTTTGCCTGGAGCTACCCTACCTTATGTGTACAGGCACGCTGCAAGGAATACTACCTTACACTCAGATTCAGCTCCTGGGTTCAGCTGCACAGTGACCTGAGGGTGGGAGGAAGAGAAGCATCATAGCTGACTGCTATTAACACCTCTCCTGGCAGGGAGGGCTGTCCCATCAGCCCCATTCTCAGAAAACCTACACTGGCAATTGGTGATTAGTGTGATGAGACTTCAGTACCTCCAAGCAAAGCACTACCCATGTTGCTAGAAGTGTATCATCACCAACCTTGCTAGAAAAGGCTTGTCTTAGTTCCCCCAGGCAGGACAGCAAGTGGGGAAGGGAGTGGAGCCCAGCTGCAGCCCTAATGCACCCCATCCAGGCCTCCAGCAGTTGCAGGGGACCGCAGCTAAGCAGGAATGGGCTGAAACCTGAACCACCCTCTTGTCTCCCTATTCCAACTTCAGCCTTGGACTGGAACAGAGAAGCCTTTGCTTTAAGACGCTGCCTAGTTATAATGGACCAAAACCCAGATAAGAGGTATCTACTGATCTTGCCCTGGGCAAAACACACAATGGTTTCTGGAAACTCCCTTGAACATAACAGTTCGATTGTTTCCTCTTGTGAGCAACACTGGGGAGACTCAATGAAATCCATTTCTTTCCTGTCCACGGACTCTTTATATACCTGGCTCCTAGTCCTATTGTAGCAAGGTTTCAAATACTACTTAAGAACGTACACTGATGTAAAAATACACACCATACTTGCCTTTTATGGGATATCTAGGGAACATATTTTTAGAGCTAGATTTTATAAAAGCTTATGTTCATTGTAGTTAAACTTTGGACCAAGAAAAGCCAATGAAATATTTTTAATACCAACAGAGAGGCAGTCGGATGTAAGGCAGAAAAGGAATAACAAATGAAGCACTAAGCCTATTGTCATGCTGTTCTACATGCAACATAATCGGCTCCCTCTGACATCTATAGGGTTTAAGCACACAGCACAGTAGGCTTCCTTTAATGCTTTTGTATACATTAGGGCAGAATTTCCATTGGTTTCAATATCTGAGCATTATTAAGAGAAAGCCCGAAGTTTTGAAAAGTATATATAGAAACAATAGAATTGTTACAATACTGGTGAAGTAGTCTAAATGAAACCATGTCCAGAAGCATTTAAACTGAAGGGAAAAAAAAATAAATAAAAAAAATAAAAAATAAATAAAAAAGAAGAAGAAGAAAAAAGAAAGAAAAACAATAGACCACTACAGTGGCAAAATCCATCAGCTGAGGAAAGCAGGGCAGACATGGTCAAGGCATTGTGCTTAAAGGATATCCACAAGATACACATATACAGTAACAGAGAGTGACATTCTTCATGTTGTATCAGTTTAAAAATCCAGATAGATCTAGATATAGATGTCAGCTACCAGGACAACCAGGCTTCATCGCCCATGGACATCCACACAGCCAGCACCTGTCTGCTCAGCAGGTTGCGTGCCTCCCAGTGAAGGGCTGCACACCATCCGCTCCCCGACCCCCACTGCCCCAGGTGCACCTCCCACCAGGCTGTGCCAGCACATGGCGGGCAGTCAGGGGAGGCGAGCGATAATTGCTTGGTGCTGATTGCAGATGGTCACTTCGTTAGTGCCCGTGTAGGGCCACCCGGTGTGAGGCATGGGGTCGTCTTTGTCCCTTTACAGGGACATCTGATTGGCTCATGCCTCTCCCAGGGCCTGATCCAGTGAGGTGCCGAGCAAGGTCTCCTGCATGAACAGAGTGGGGAAGGCAAAATTATCAACCCTTTGGGAGAGAAGCTTGGGAAGGAAATTAGAGAATAGCATTCCTGCATCGTGAAATATTAGGTACAGAGTATTAAATTGCTCCTAAATGGTGACAAAGGAGATCTGTTTCACTGTCTGTTTTATTAATTGTTTTAACTAAAGGATGTGTCTCTCTTGTGGGGGGACTGACTGTTAATTCCAAAAGGAGAAATATTGCTGATGCGTTATAATCAGGATACCATGCTAATTTTAAAGGAAATAATAATTGAGTTTTATATGTTGTGCTTCCAAAATTTATTTACTTGTTAAAACCAGGCCTTTTATTGAGAGTGGTTTCATGCATTCTTTCACCAGTCAAGTCAACATTACTGTCTTTTTAAAACAGCTGTAAATCTCTTTGATTGGGACTTGAGGCTGGAATCATTCGTGCTGTGCTAAACTAAACTGTCTTATCTCCTTGAGTGCTATGCAGCCTCTAGCATGTCCAGAGCTGCATCTGCCCATGGCCTAAGGAGGCCAATATTTGAAAGCTATTAATAAAGACATCTGGGGAGGAGGCAGAGACACGCCTTTAACCCTCAGTGCAGTGTGCAAGAAGAGATGACAGAGTAAGAGAGGCATACGTTTCCTTTTTCTCTTTCAAGAGTAGGGGTTATTTCTTTTAAACAGGGACAATCAGTGCCCTGCAAATAACCCATTATTTTCAAAAGAATGCAGGCTGCTGAACATCTGCACCACAGGACCGAAGGCAAACCCAGAGAAAGTTTTCAAGATGAATATAGGGGAAAAAAATGAAATGAAGCTGGCCCAGGTTACACCACTCCAGGGAGACTCACACCCATGTCTGACAGCAGGGAGACCCTCAGCCTTCTTCATAGGACTGTCAAGTAAAGAGGCCATAAAGCACCTTCATTAGGGGTTGAGACTTGCTTTGTGTGGGGGAGTCCTATCTTTCCACTCAGAAAGAACTTCATCTTTTGATAACCAGGTGGCCCAGAAGCAGTTTCAAGCCGGTCCTATTGTATCTTATTATTGGATCTATCTCAAGTACTACATAATTTGGAATATATGATTCCCCTAGAAACATCAAATTACAAAGACCAGACAAATCCCCAGCTTGCATGATGAGGAGCAAGTCCTTGGTGAAAAGCTAGGCTTTTGAGGCAAGCTGTATTAAAAACATTTAGGCTGCTAGAGACAGATAGTGGGAAATTCCTCATGTACCCAAAAGCTGGACGTTTAAGTCTCTCTGTGGCCAGTCTCAAGAGTCAGAGACAGCCAGAGCTAATTCACTGCAGACACCCACAATGAAGGTGGCTGAGTTATTTCCAGTGCGTCAAGTGGAGGGGACATTGGAGACAGCCCTGCTCAGACTGCACCTTGCATAGATACTGTCTTAATCCAGAACACTACCTGGGGCTGTGACATCACTCTCAAATGTATATCATAAAACCAGGGGGAGGGAGTGAAGGGAAGCTGGGGGATGGCTCTAGAAAACGTTTTTCTTCTTGGTTTTCATCTTAGTCAAGTCTGCTGGAGATAATGCATTTCTGGTGCAAAAGGTGTTGGTGATATGTCCTGAACAAGCTGTACATTCCTGCCCCCATACTCCCTACCTCTATATCTTTGCTCTCAGAAGCCATGTGTTTCTCACAACTCACCAGGTCAACCTATGTGTTTCTCTCAGATTATGTTGGGATCTGTCTGCTGCACTTTCTGCCAGGCTAGGTTACTGGTGTTCAACACCAGGCAGTCAAGAAGGGCCATTCTCATGGCTATGGGAGAGGCATGCAAGTTGTCACACTGCAAGGCAGGGCATGCCTTTGTGTCTATCATTGCTTATTGCAGTAGAAGGAAATGTCCCTCTTTTACTGAAACCAAGATTTGACTTCAGCTTTCCTCCTTGTTGCAGTCTCTTCTGCAGTTCTCTCCTCTGCCACATCTATCTTTTTGATCTCCACACTATCCACCAAAGTAAAAGGAAAGTCCAAGCACAAGCCCTTACAAAAGTCCTCAGAGAGTACAGCACTGTTAAGATACAAAAGGCCATCCCTGCCCTTGAGATTGGCAGCACCTATTTCAAAAGAAAGTATGCAAGTACATTCAGAGCCAAATCTCATGGTTCTTCAAATAGACAAACTCTAACCATACACCTGGAATTTTATGTCTTTTAAAATTAGAACTTCCTCTGAGCTCTTAGGGTATAACCACACGATGCCATGGACCCAAGGTCCTTGGGTCATTGTATCCTTCTCAGCAAAGTGATAAGGAGAAAACACATGATAAACCGAAGTCACACTAATCTTACAACATCCAGGAAATCTCTGCTCCCTGGATAGCACCTATATGGGCTGATTCCACAGCCTGAGCTCGTTTTACTTTTTCAGGATTTTCTTTAGCTTCCTCTCCCAGCACAGTCTTTGTTCAAATTCTTTGTCACCACAGATCTAGTAAGTCTAATAAACCCCCCACAAAACAAAAGTGTGATGATTTTATTGCAATTAAAATGGCTGTTTATTTATTTGTTTGTTTTAAATGCAGAACTCTGCAGCTTAGTTCAAAACTCAAAGTTTCCATTTAGACTGAAAAATTATAAAGAAAGGAAATCACTGCTTCTAGGGAGTAAGAATCATGGCACGGATTCTATGCTGTTTTCTGACTGCAGCCTTTTCTTATTTCAGAAATTTCCATCAGTGCAGTAACTGAGCAGCCTGAAGTACAGATCACATTTGGTTTCATTTCAAAAGTGCTAAAGAGATTAAACAGCTCGCAGATTGGATGATATTGCATGATACGCCTTATACATAATCATACAGAAACTGGAGTTCAGCTTCCCATTAATTGTGCATTGATTCACTTTAAACAGGCTCTGGAAACAGGCTGAGATGTATTAATAATATGTTATTGTATTTTAACTCACTTCTGCTCTTATTAACTTGTTAATTCCTTTTAATGAATTATTTAGTTTTTCTCATAAGATTTATTAATGTGTCAGGCCTTACTTCCACCTGTAGTTTCATATTATATCTGTGGCTGAGAAGAAATACCAAGGAAAAGAAGCAGAAAGAAATGCAGCAGAGTATCTTTGCTCTGGTTGTACCATGCCTGGCAATTTATTATTACTATTTTGTTGCCTTACTCTGCACAAGTAAATTAACCAATGAGTGCCTAAGGATATGTAGCACATGTTCAGGGTTTGTGGCATAGGAGTAGAGAAACAAAGATGGTAATATCAGCTAATAGAACATCGCATCCCGTGAGGGGGGCTCATTTCTTTTGTTTGTATGATTCCAATCAGCAATGCTAACACTGTGAATGAAGACAGGACTTTATGCCTGTGAGCTTCAGGCTGGAGTGCTACAGGCCATCCAGTTGCAACTATTTTCTTCCTGATCAACTTGCAGCTGGGTCCAAAGTTGTGAGGTTTTGCTGTTCCCTTCCTTTATTTGACATTCAGGATCATCTGCAAAGTTACCTGTTAAGCATCAAAAACCACAGCAGGCTTGGGCAGAATTGGCATGAGAAGCCTGGGCTAGAAACCACAGCAGCCCAAATGAGGGTAAGGAGAACACTGAAGCAGTGATTACTTCCCTGCAGTAGAAATGAATCCTTTCCTCGCACAGAAAGCTTCCAGTGCCCCAGGTTTGCCAGACTGGAAAAGAAGCAAGGAAACATGAAAAGTTTCACCTTTATTATGAAGAATCTGCTGCTGCCGCTACACCTGGATCAGAATTTTTTGCAGTTTTTAAGTGCTTGGACTTTGATCATCTGATTTTTTGTGCCCTTGTAACAGCCATTTTCCTGCTAATGTCTGTGTGCCCCTACCAGGAACAACCCAGATCCCATAGCATGAATGCAGCCTTTCCGAGCACAATACGTTATACTTCCAAGTTGTGACAACTCATCTGGAATGAAAGATTTGTCTCATTTTAGATTACATATTCATACATATTCATATATATATATATATATATATATAGGTCCTCTTACTCATACATCCTAGTTCAACTATTTCCATGCCTCTGTAGTGCTGTTTGTGGTGGTTCCCACCTCCTCTTTGCAGTGTGAGTGCCAAAAACACAGGCAGCACTTCAGGATTCCTCTTCTCAGGTCTTTCATGATACTTCCCTGCTCCAGCCCATACAGGGCAAACCTGCTTACTTCCTCAGCCCTATCTGGGCATTCCCTACATCCCTGCTTCACCCTATTGACTGCCACGCATCCCTCATGTGCAGCTTGTATTCTTAGTGCTGAAATTCATTTTGTTTATGTGCCCAGCATACCAAATAATTTGGATCATTGTGTAATTTTCTCCATTTGGAAATAATGATGTTTAAGACCGTCGTTTTTAATATCTCCTTGTTTTCTTTCCTCTGCTGGTTGCAAACCACTGATTTGCTGCGTTCATACATTCCTCTTTTGTCGTGTCTATGGTATGGCTTTCTTGGGGTGACATGGCATGTGGTTTCTATATCCAGTTGTGTATCTTCTCCACAAACCTTCAGTCTGTGATTCGGGGACTCTTCTGCCTTTGGCAAAACCAGCACATCTCCAGCAGGTTCAAAAGTTGTTCCTGCCACGTAGGTGGAAAGAAAATCCTCTAAAATCTCCTCTAAAATCTCTCATAAAATACTTTGCCCACTCAGTACTGCCAGACAGCTTTAGTGGGAGAGGAGGACTGAGCTAGTAGAGGTACCAGATCTCAAGCTTGACAACGGGTTCAAGCCTCAGACTCTTCAAAAGGCATGTCCTTGTGTTATTTCCAGATAGCTCCAGGCTGACAGGAAGCTGCACAGCTGGAGGCAGCACAGCAGAGTAACAGTGGTATGTGGCTCTTGGTCGACTGTGGAGAATGGGCAAAGCAAGGCCACATCTGACTGCTGCGGGCTATGCAGACATACCCCAGGGGCATAAACCACCAAGCTGTTTCATGTGGCCTCCCTTCCCCCAAGCATACAGCGGACTAGAAACCCAGCATCACAGCACTTCAGCAGATGGATAAAAAAACAACAAAGCTAAGCTGAGAGCTATGCCCAGCAGCTCTTAAACTGTAACAAAGACCTGCAGGGGACCATTTTTCAATGGGGCATGAGGGGGTGGGGAGCAGCCAAGGGAAATGTTCTGGTTTCCAGGTGATGGTGGGAGATGGCTTAACATCCTGAGATAGGTGGGAGGTGGCTCGGCATCCTAGTGACCTCATCTGCAGCACCTGCATCTCCCAGCCCTGGCCAGAAGCCGGCCACATGGCCAAGAGAGATGACAGACGGCTGCCTTCCTCCTCTGGCCTCTGCCCTTAATGCAGCCAGCCAGGAATTCCTCATGCCATAGTTTTAAGCAGATGGAAAGCAAGGGGGGAGAGCGCCGGGGGGGGGGGGGGGGGGGGGGGTGAAATAAAAAAAATAAAAAATAAAGAAAGAGAGAAAGAGAGAAAGAGAGAAAGAGAGAAAGAGAGAAAGAGAGAAAGAGAGAAAGAAAGAAAGAAAGAAAGAAAGAAAGAAAGAAAGAAAGAAAGAAAGAAAGAAAGAAAGAAAGAAAGAAAGAAAGAAAGAAAGAAAGAAAGAAAGAAAGAAAGAAAGAAAGAAAGAAAGAAAGAAAGAAAGGAAAATAAAAAAAGCAAAAGCATTTGGATAGCATTTACCTACCCTCGGCCAAATTTCAGGCAGAAGTTTACTCATTCAAAGAAATGTAGATAGCAATCTTGAATTTTTTGTTTTGCTATTTGGAATTTGCAAAAGTACCAGGAAGCAAAGGTGCTCTGGAACTAATTTCTATTGTGTTCTCCAGACAGCTTGCTCTGTAGCATAAATCCTATTAATAGATGACCTCAGATGGTGCCTTTTGAGCAGTGGTGAGTTTTTGAAGAGCATGAGCAATGTTTTTCTGTGGCTCTACAACTTGCCTTCTGAATAAACAGTCTTCTTTCCTCCCTACTCCCTCGTGTGACTGCTTCATCAGCACTTCCCTGGCATGCTGAGCTATAAACTCACTCTTTTCTACAGCTGCACATACACGAGTAAAACTCTTTGTGCCATTGGTAGGTAAAAATCTCTCAACCTTCTCCCCATTCTCTTTGTGTGCACATCACAGATCCCCAGGGAAAAGTTTGGCTTGTCCTGCTACAGCGAGCCCTTTAATTGATAAGAAGAAAGGCACTGGAACAGGAGTCATATTGGCCATCCTGGTATGGGCTGCTCAGCCCAGCTTCCTGAAGGGAAGCAGGTAGGTGAAGCTGGAAATAGTATGCAATGGTATTATCCTAATCTGTTGAGTGCCCCAAAGTGGACTTGCACCTGCTGGGATAAAGTCCTCTGTGATCTCATTAACAGTGGCCAATGCAGTGGAAACTCTTATGCATGGAAAACCCTGATTTAAAAAATTACCTTAGAACTTTTTTTGTCTCCCTCTTCCTCTCTCACTCCAACATGCTACCAGTTTCAAGTTCATGAGTCTCTGACTTGTTGATGGTAAGTCATCCACTTAGAATGTAGATGCTGCAGGACAGGAGTGCTAACACCAGAAAGATCAGCACTTCAGCACTTAGGTGGGATTTTAATGTAAGGACATGCAAAATTCAATGCTACTTCATTTTCTGCTGCTTACCTGTCTGAAGTGGGCCCTTACCAAAATCCCTTTCACACTGTTTGCCCAAAATATGTCAAAAACAGGGAAGAAGTGCCACAGCACAAAGGATGAATGACAGCTGAACTTTCCCAAGCAGTCCTCCTCTCAGAAGAAAAGTGACTTTGGATTTTAAGACCTGTTCTAAGACCCATGCCCTCTGCCTACCTCCTCTACAACACATTCAACTTGAAAAGCCATGGGGCACAGCAGCCCTGTTAGGCTGTGGGCTGCACACAGGTTTAACACATATGTTCATGCTCTGCATCTGTCTCTGTATGTAATTGTGCTTTCCTACTGCTGTTTGCACAGTGTGGGACCACCACACAGAACTATAGCTCTCTCATTATTAGAGTACTTGGATTTTATCAGGGCTGCTGTAGCTTAGGGATGACACAGGCTGCCCAAGGAATAAACAGCATCCCAAACTAGATTAACTAGCCAAATAAATAGATAAAGAAGAGGGAAAGGAAGCAGTGCCTTTGTTCCTTTCACTTTGCACCTCTGCATTCCAGCTGCCAGGGCCGTGGGCCAGCCCTTGTTTATGCAGGCAGCCAGAACTGCAGGCTGTGTGCATGATTTCTTTTGTATAGGAGCTGCTGGGCTCAGTGTTGGACAGACAGGCGGGATGCCAGGGTTGAGAGGACAGCCTTAGGTCACCCCTCCAGCTCACCCTGCCCTGGAGGAGCTGGGGGCAGAAGTAGAGGGAAGATGGAGGAGGGAGATGTGAGCCAGGAGTCTTGCAGCTCTGTGTCATCCACAGTACCCTATGTCATAGTCCTGTCACACCTAAAATCCTGGATAGATTTTTGCTATCTGTAAATATTATGCTTGCCACTGTCTAACTAATTTTGCAGTCACACTTGAAGTTTTCATAGTAGGTCATGGATTCTGCAAACAGCTGTGCCTGTCAAAGACTATCATTCCTAACTGGGGGTTACCATGCCCCTACCAGAAAGCATTGTCACCTCCATTCTTCCAAGAAAAGGGCACACAAGCCCTTCCTCATCTGCTTCAAGCTAGACAGTTAGCAAAACTGCCTTCCTCAGCAGTGTAACCTCACCCAGCTGCCTTGCCCGGCAGCTCTCACTGGATCACATCTTCTGGCAGGAATAGCACTTCCAGCAACAATGACAGGAACGTCTCCAACCTGTGTAGTTCAATGCCAAGAGAACGTGCACCTATAGCTTCGCTCCACAGATCCATCCACAGGCCCACCTGGCATGTGCATCCATTTCCTGATCACATCTACCAGCTGTTCTTCTGACACACGTCCCTGTCCCCATGTCTTGTGGCTCTGTGACTACAGCAAGAACAGATATGTCTCGGTTTGGTGTCCACTTCTGCTGTTTGCAATTTTATGGCTGTGGAAAAGGTATGCTTTTGAAGTTCACAAGTATAGCAACCATGTAATCACATTTTCTCATTGTCGTGATGCTTTGGATTTGGATTTTGTTATTTTACCCAACAAGTCAAAATCAAGCCTGATCACCTGGGGTAGAACTCTGGAGTGAAAAATGAAGAATGGTCAGTCGACATATCTCCCTCCTGCTTCACAAAACCAGTAAATCAGGTAACACTATGTTGGTCTTGAACCAATTTCTCAATATGTGCTTATGGACTGCTTCAGGCATCATCTTTAGAGGCACAAAAGATGTCTTTAATTTCTTCCGGGTGGGCGATACTGTTTGCTAGCAGCTAAATTTTGAGTGACGGATTGCTGCAAAAGCTCATGTCAAAACACACTATGTAATGCTTGACAAAAGCTAGGCATCTCCTAACAGGAGCCAAAACAGTCAATACACTTCACAGTTTAATTGCAGCCTCCTTAGGCTTAGCACAGTGTAGTAGAAAATCGTGTACAAACAGATGTGTCTTCAGTTTTACCTTTTTCCAAGGCTGGAGTATTTAATCAGTTGTAGAATACAGTTAATGTTAGGTTAGGATTCACCACCATATGTCCCATATGGATTGTGGATCACTCCTCTCTTAATATCTGGCCAGAAAAAAGCAAGGTCATTTAATCAGATGGAGCTGCCTTGAATGGAGGACTTGGATGTGGATGAAGGACTCATGGGGAGCCAACTCAAGGACTTAGGGCTCTCTTGAGCTGAAATTGAGGAACAGTGTCAAGTCCACTTGGACACAGAAGATCCAGAGAGCTGGAGACTGTTCATGGCACCTCATAGAGTCCCACCTCTGGTACACTCTACCTGGGCAGGTAAGGGTTTGGTTTTGTCTGCTCTCTTCAGGAAGAGCCAGGCCTTGCTGTCAGGTTCTAATTGCATAGCACTGAAGCAATCACTGCAATTACTGCTTTTTGGATAAAGCTGCCTAAATAATCCCTGCACAATTGTAAGCTGTATAAACACATTTCAATCTTTGTTTCCAGTATGAAATTTCCAAGTTATTTGTGCTTGTCCTCACTTACCCAGAGATTATTGGGACACAAAGCCTGAGGAATTTTAAGCACCACTGCAAAGTGCTGTTCCTCATTAAATTCTGTCCTTCCACACCCACGTCCTCTCTCCTCACAGCATTAGGTGCAGCTGTACCTCACGGCACAAAGCCATCAGCCCCCAGAAGTGATGATAGCCTATTTCAGGACTGCAGCACTGCTGTGAACAAGGTGCTCAAGTATGATACATTATCCCTCTGAGGCTGAAAATATCACCTCTGTGATGCTCCTAAACTCTGAGCCAGGTGAGGTTAACACCACAGCCCAGATTTCTCGTGTGATAGAACATTATGCTCCTAACCAAAAAATCATGACTGTTTATACATTCAGCACACAGGAGCTTACTATCCTTTGCACTGCTCTGTGTGTGATTTGTGTTGTATCCTATGTGGGCAGAACAGTATTGAGCACACAATACTGTTCTAATAAGCTTTAACATGTATAACAGAACTTAGTTAATTAGCACTAGTAGTGGAAACCCCTGGATGTAATTTTGTAAATTCTCAGCTGTGAGACCAAAGACTGTCAAACAAAGAAGCACAGGATGCTTCACCAGACACAGGACTCATTTTCTTGACAGCTGTGGTATAGTTTAAATGTCTATACAATACTTAGGTAAAAGCTTACACTGAGATATTAAACAAAATAGTATAATTTATTTTTAATATTTTATAATTTATTAACATGTTCTGTGATAGAAACCCAAAGGGTTCTATCAGAATAGAACTCTACTATTGCAATCTTGTACACAGTCTGAATTAGAAAAACAAAGGGATATCTGCCAGTGTCTGTACAACAAAAGACAGATTTATTTTAAACTAGTTTTTTTTCTGCTTTGTCACATTAATGACCTCTACTGTAGACCATGCTATTCAAATGTTTATATAAAGGTTTAAGTAGGTACTTCCATGACAGCAACCACTTTTCTCTGACTCTGTTTATAAAATTGAAGGCACCTGAAATATGACTTTTCTAGAGGTTCATTTGAACTCAAAATTCTCCCACACGGACAAGATGAATCTTCCTCCAAGCAGAATGCACTTGCTAGCCCTAGCAGAGAGAAACACCACACAAAACTGCTGGGAACAAACTGAAGAATACTATCCTGTTGCAACTGCCTGGGGTCAATGAAGAAGATATTAGTTTTATTTTTAGCTAGCTTTTGTAGCCTGATTGAGTTTTCCATTAGATAATCCAGTAGAAGTTCCTTTCTCTGCTGCTTTGGGTTTTGTTTTAATGACAAAGTTGGCCACGCTACTAATTAAGAAGTCCTTAATAAACCATTGACTGTTTAATAGGAATCAGAAGCAGCAAACACTGTCATCCCTTGACTAAACTTGTTCTCAGTTTTTTAATAGAAACTCTAAGATGTTCATCACTAAAGCATCCCAGTACCTCTCAAACAATAAAGAATTTGTTCTCATGATACCAATGAAAAATGGAAAAGTGATGTAAAAAGAGGCTAACAAGTAGTGAACAGAGCACAGGTCAATTAAAATACTTGCTTGTAGTCTCAGAGGAAACTAGCAGCATCAGTGCCAAGACAAAATGGCTGTTTATTGATCTTACCCAATGACCATTTTATAGTCCCTCAACCATCTTGGCTTTGTTATTTGTTTTAGATTGGAAGACTCCAGACAGGAATACAGGCTGCAAATGAAAATCAAGGGCCAAACTTGCTGGCAGATTCTGAACGTGTGTTTCCCTTTGTGTGAAGCTTCAACCTTTGATTGGAAAAAACGTACACCGTGGTCTTTTTAGTGATGCTAGTAGTAAGGGTTCCAAGATTATAAACTGGATTTCCAGAAATCATGAAGTTCATGTAAAAATCATACATATATTATATTATAATTTTAATTATATATAATATAATATTATATATATATTATATATATTATAATACTAGTTTGAGTTTTCTTTTTTCTTCTATTCTTATTAGCTCTGAAGAAGCCATGAAATCTGTGTGCAATGCCTTCAGGAGCTGGGTTTGTCTTAAAGACAAATACCCAAGGTTGTAAAACTCATGGAAAAAAAATTGCTAGGGTTGGTAGCATATTTATTTAATAGCATTGATTATTCAGGAGTATTATTTCTAGCAACTTCACCTAGTATCAGGCAGACATGAATGTTTTAGACAGATTTTCAGTATTATTGAGTTGTCTGCTTTTGAGCCAAGACATAGATTTGGATCCTAAAGCAGTGTTAATAGTGTTGTCAGGTCCTCACTGACTATAAGGCAATGCTCACAACAAGAGAAGATCAGAATTTACTGCTGGAGCAGACAAGCACCCGGGTGCTTATGCCTCCATGTATTTGCTCACCACAGCTGGCACTGAAGATGAATGTTAGGAGTCACCGTGGCAATGGTATGATGCAATTGACTATAGGGCAGTGATGCCCCTGTGATGCCAATACGTTAGACGAGGCTGGGACTGCCATCAGGTCCAGCTACCAGGAACTTCAAGCTGCATCCAAGTTTCAAGGCAGTACCCTCCATGCTTCCCATGGCACAAGTCCCCAGCGTTCAGGCAAATGTGTTGAACCCAGTAGTATCTATCTGCTCATAGCAAGATACACAGCATTCAGTTGGGAAGGTATGTTTGGTGCAGTTGAATGAATGTAGGCATGCAGACCAGGATGATAGTCAACCAAGGAGTGATATGCTCAGACATTAATTTTCCTGAACAAAACATTTAAAATCCTTTGCTACAGCGCATGATCTTTCTGCTTTTCCCTACCAACATCCACCTGTCACTGTATCTGTTTCTAGTGGGACCTGGGTGCGTCACTTATCTGACACACATTTTGCTGCATTGGTAGTAATGGCATTGGGCTGTTGGCTTTGTATGACTGGCAGTCAAAACATGGCGTAAATCACAAGGAAGGAGAAAACTCCCATTTTGGAATTCTGTATCTCTTTGTAAAAATATTTAGTTCTATGCACTTACCTACATTTTCAGCATGTAAAGCATACCTAGTCTTGCTCTTAAAAATGGTAGCTGGTTTGCAGGGCTGTTACACTGGGTTTTGTGGTTAGGAGGCTTTAATTCCTCTCTTCACTCACTTTTTTGCTCGTAAAATAAGAGTTTTGATCAAAAGCTGGAATACTGGAACTGGCCGAGAGTTTATGCAAATCCAGCCAAAGCTTTTTGCCCCGTTGATTCAATCTTCCCTTTAATCCTCATGATGATCCGCAGTAATGGATAAAAATTCTAGGCAGGAGCAGGAACAAAAGCCCTCAGGAAGCAATTTTGATTGCTGTGAGGAAGCACTTGAGGCTCTTGGCCCTAGGGAACTCTTCCCAGTTCATTGGAGGCATTCAGATACCATGGTGATGGGGGACTTCATGAATAACGAGATAGATAAATGGTGAGTGCTTTTGATCTCTGCTAGCCTGTATTTCATGTTGTCAACCGGGAAGAGGCTATTCAAATCTGTCAGCTGCAGGAGGTCATCCAGGAGAGAGAAAATATCTTCATTACAGCCTTCTGTTCCGCCAGGCCTCCCAGATGACCCCGCTGCCCAGGCTTGTCAGTCAGACATGGAAAATTTTCCGACTGAGGGAAGGCATTGGCTGTGCCAGATTTATCCCTGGTGTTGGAGCTGGGAGACAGCAGGAGACCTGTACAGCCTTTGCTAGCACTGTGCATCTCCTGCTCTGGGACAAGTGTTTACTGTCCCCAGCTGGGTATGTGTGGAGAGACCAGGCTGGGTTTGGGTTTTTTTTGGGGTGCTATTTTCAGTGCTGCTGAGGCGCAGGGCTCAGAAGGAAGGCATGAGCTACGTGGTTACAGAAGCATCTTACTTGGTAGTTAGGAGTATCTAAATATTAATTACATTTTCTGCACTGATTCTTTTCAATCAGCAAGTCCCCTTTCATCATACATTTCAGGCAATGGAAATGGAGTTCATTTTAGTTTACATTTCAAGCTGAAATGAATTTCTAGAGCTTCTTTAAAGATCGTGCTCTGGTTCTGCGGGCACAGCCCTGCTGAGATCTGTGGCGATGCTCAGGAAGGAGACCTGAGCAGGTTGTCACAACCTCCTAATGGAGAAGGAAGATTTTGGCTATTCAGGAGGGAGAAGGAGGGCACATTTTTGCAAGGAGATGTGTACAAAATTACAATGAGAATTCCAATCCCATTATTTGGTAATGAGATTTGTAAACCTCACGTTCACAGCCTGAGATAAACAATATATGCTTCCTGAATTCCTCTTGGAAGAAGAGTCCCTTACAGCACAGCTAAATTACACAGTAAGTTATCATTTATAAAGAATGAAAATGGGAAAAGGAGTGAGTGAAATTAATTTACATCTAAAGGATTTCTCAGTTTTCGGGTTGAAGGGTGGAGGAAGCAGTGTCCTTCAAAACCACACGCTTAATAGTGATGGTTTTACTACATCAGATCATTTCCAGAAAGCATTAAAAAATGTTCTCTTTACTCAAGTCAGACAGGTTTTAATAGTATCAAAGCGAAATATGGTCTGCTATTAGCATGAAATAACATTAGCATAAATAGAAAAGAGTCAGGATGCTAAGAAAGAATTCCACATAAGTGGCCTGCTCATTTCACTAGGCATCACTGTAGCTGAAAAACTGTGAAATTTCCATAATAATCGAGTGCAGAGGAAAACAAACAACAATTTTATTGATAGGGAAATTACATCCTGTTGCTGAATATAAAACTACAGCACTGTACAATGGCCCCTTAACTGCACAGAAAATGTACATTAATTTCTAAGTGTAAATGAAATGTAAATAAAACACTCAGTTCAATCTGGCCTCAGAAATTTCCTGACAGTGTTTCAGTGTAAAAACCCAGGAGACACATATTTGGATTCCATATCCTAGACCCTAAACTAATGGTGTCTGATACATTTGTGGATAAGATTCATTCAGCTGCTGTGTGGTGATACACTTGTGACAGAAAACACAGTACCAGCCAGTCTGTGACATGGTGGTGGCTTTGGAGGAGATGGGCTCCTTGGGGTTTTCTGTTTGCTTTCTTTTTCAAAAGAGAAAATCCTTCAGCACTTTGTAGCAATAATCCCAGATATTACAGTTTGAAGCTATGCTGCTGCCGTGCTTAGGACTGTTGCATCAGTGCTGAATTGCATTTCCAAGGGGAAGCAAACAGCCCTTTTTTCCAGACTGGGATGAGAGTGACCATAGGTGAGGTTGTCACCCCACGGATACAGATCTGAGAGCCAGGCAGCCAACCCTCAGTCCCTCTGGGGCCAAGCATGCATTGTAACAGTGCAGAAGCTGCTTGTGTTTCTCAGTGGGCATCACTGTGCCAGCAAGAGCAGCAAGCCAGGCAGCAGTTTTGGCAGGACATTCCTCCCTCCTGCCCGCCCACGTGCCCAGGCACTGGAGACCCCTTTCACTGCCACCTCCTGCAGCCATAAACCCTCCTGCACTGCCAGGCTGGAGCACTACCCTGCCAGCACAGCAGTGCTCTGCATCCCCTGTGTACTCTGCACAGCAGTAAATGATTTCCCCCAGGGCAGTGCAATGGAGAAAAGGGGCCTGAAATTCAGCTGTGAGCCGCCCTGAAGATGGCTCGTCCTAAGAAACGTGTTTGGGGGAGAAAGGTTGGCAGGGGGAGGGGAGAGATTGTGTGGCTGCACAAAGCCAATGGAACAGTTAATGCTTTAACCTTGCGTATAATTTATACAATAAACAAAGTCACATGTTTCTCTAATAATTTAGATGTAAGCAAATGTTGATTTATTCAGGAAGGCTACTGCCAGCAGCAAAGCCTGCAGCACTGAAATTTGAATTAAACTAGGACAGAAGCAGGCTAGTCTATAATAACATTTGTATAATTTTATTTTTGCCCTTGGCTCAGTTCATTTCCTTCTACAGTAGATGCATGAAATTGGTTCTTCAGCCACCTTTAGCTGATGTTCATTGATATCGGGGGTAGGCAGAGAAGCAAGAGAATGTAACCTTTTTAGACTTTGTGTTTGCAATTGCAGGGCCATGAATTCCTAGGTCATTTACGCCAATAATTTTCTTCTCTGCCTTCCCTTCCTGCAGTAATTTCTGAGCAGCACCATTTAACCTGGAGTGATGGGGCTTTTCCCCCCATTTTTCCTGCATGGAGACTTCTAGAATAGAGCCTGTTAAACAGATGCAAATGTTGTGTTGTTTTTATTCTTTTATTCAGGCCTGAGGGCAAGAAATTGGAGTTCTCTTACTCTGCTTTCAACAAGAAAGAAAAGGACCGTACAATACTTTAAAACTGATGGTGAAAAAATGAGCAATAGCACATATATCTGGAGCAGATCCCTTGGCTTGGCTTCCCTTCCAGCACGGAAAAGAAAATACGGCGAGTAACAGGAAAGATGTACAGCAGTGAGAGGCAGCAATTTCATCAAGGGATTCTGGTGGAAGCAGAAACCCTGCTCCCTGCTCAGAGGATTCACATCGCAGAGAAAAAACATTTTGCTTTTTCTCCAGGGAACCTGAAGTAGTTCTCCAAGGGAACTTAGAGGATACCACTCAGGGATGGAGATTTTAATAGAAACTCTAAGATGGAGATACAAGGGGACACCTTGTATGGCATGGTTGTGACCCCATATCTCCAGCTCTGGGTGGATAGACACAGAAAGCTTGCTTTAAATGCCCCCAAAGTTATGGCATTTACTTTTCCCAAGCCAAAAGGAATGCTCTTGTGATGAGGACCAGAGATGTGAAAGGAAAGGGGAGGCCAGAGAGGAGGCAGGGGAGGACAGGGAAATTGGAGCTGAGACCACACTGGCAGAACAGTGATAATGTCTCTACCTGCCAGTGTGACAGGATTCATCTTCTAACTGCAGCCAGGATGAGTAAGACTGTTGCACGGGAATGACTCAAGCTGTCTTCTTCCAGTCTTAAGCCTGGCCAGGTGCAAAAATAGGAATGGCTCTCACAAACCCAGATAGTAGTGCTCTTACTTACAGCACTCACGTATTCAGTGATTTCATGGCTGTGGCATTTGCTGAAAAGTAGCTTCTTCATTTTTGCAGTCCTTTATGTTGCTTAGAAAAGCTCCCTAATATGAGTGAAATTCAAACCTAGTCCTGTGAGCCCAGGGTAGTTCCTGGGAATCTTGAGCTGCCCTCAGCCATCCCAGCAGGCGCAGACCCTCTCTGTAATCACTGCCAAAGACCAAGCTGACAGCATGTGAGCAGAAACAGCCACCTGATGGGAAGCCATGGCTGACTGCCAGGGTGGGAGATGAGATGAAGCCTCAAGTTCTTCTCTTAAAAACACAACAATCCCGCTCTCCTCACTACAGAGATAACCAAAATGGCAGCAGCCTCAGTGAAGTAAAACACTGAGCAGGACTGTTTGCACAGCCAGGTATCAGCTGCACCTCTCAGAGGGACATCTACACTGCAGTTTTAGTGAGACATTTCTTTTACAGTCTGAGCTGGTCAGAGATTAACCGCAAATAGCTTTGTAAGGCACAACACAAATTGCTCTGAATATATTGTAGTTTTACCAAGTTTTGTAAGCCTTTCTTCTGGTTCTCAGCTCTAACACTGAGTCACAGATGCCTTCAGTCTTATGGTCCCACGTGCATCTCACCAGAAGACTAGGAGTCACATCTTACTCTCCTTCAATCAGCTTTCCCTAACTACAGTGAAGAGAGGTGGCCAGCCTCTGTGTGACCATCACATCCATCCACCTCTGCCCATAGCAGTACCTGCAACAGCCTGCTCCAGCCCCTGATCCTCCTCTTCCAAGGTACCACAAGCAAGGGAAGGGCAATCAGCAAAATTTCCTCTGCCAAGCCTGAGGGAACCAGGAGCAGATTGCAACAGCAACAGTCATAGCCTCCCAGGTTGTTCCCTCCTTAGGTCATGTGCTGTCCCTGACCTGGGGCAAAGTCACGGCTAAACCCTTCATTCCCTTATTATTAATTAAAACTTTGGATGAAATCCTCAGCTGGAGTAAATGCTCTTTGCTCCCGGCCCTCACCCACTGGTTTCTGAAAGTATACAGAACTAGCCACAGTTCTGTCATTAAAACTCAACTTGGATCACACTTTTGTGGTCAAATAAATAAGTATCACTGCATGCCAATTTGCCCTGTTAATGCCACATTAGGAATGGCATGTGTTTAACAAAACTGTGCTTCCCCTTTTTTTAAAAAAAGCCATAAATGAAGCATTAAAAGTCCCAATCCATCACAGTGACTTCAGATCAGTGGACTGTGACTTTTATGACATCAGAGCAATTGATTATATGACTCTTTTATGTGTAGCCGGCTATGCAGTGATTGCTCTTCTCTCCATATATTACATCCTAACATCCTGGAATAATCTCTAGAGATAAAAAGGAATCACTGCGAAGCGGTGAAGTACAGTAGTTACAGAATTGCCATAAAACTGTCATAAAAATTGTAGAAACAAAAATGCCTTTAAAGATGGCAGTGTTCCTTTATGGGTCCCTAGCTAACAGTCTGTAGTTGCCCTATGCACACCTTACTATATTTACTGCTTCTGGATATTTCTGTGCCTTTTTCCCAGAAGCTTCTGTGGCTACCAAGATGTGCGAGGCTGTTGGCATGCATACTGCAAGTCACTCCATCCCATTACATCATCAGATCTGCTGCTTTTGCAGTAGGCTACAAGCAAGGCTTCTTAAGTAGCCAAGAAAAGGCTGACAGTGAACGGAAGGTGTGAGCTGTTGGTTGCCATGAAATTGCTGACAGACAGATATTCTCTGGTGCTTATAAAGGCAAGTACTGTTAAAATTAAATTTGAGGTACAGAATGAGTAGCTCTTTCTTGCTGAAAAATGACATGGAAAGCTCTGTCTGCTTTTTTTTTTACCATTAAACCATTCATATTTGGGCCCACTCAACATGCAAGGTGCTCTGCTGTATAGCTGTGCATTTTCTGGTGCTCTCCAGTTTATCTACTGGAAGCAGTGAACAAGCCGGTGTTCCTTTTTCTCAGGTACAAATTTGTTGTTGCGTGGGAGGATAAGTCCCAGCAGGCAAAGATAAATGTTTTCTCTCATTTCTCCCCTTTTTCTAATCTCAAGGCAATTTAATGTAAGCGGAAAGGTGCTACAGTCCTAAGGAAGGTGTAAGTCATCTGAGAAGTTTATGCCTCCGGGTGCTGGAAGCTGAGCTCTGGCAAATCTCGCCCCCGCTGCTGCAGATGTCCTTGTGCCCCAAGCCTGTCCTGCTGCCTCTGCTCCTGCAAGGGGTGGCCTCTGGCAGAGGAGATGGCCTGGGGAGCAAAGGGCTGCCATCCCCTGAGCAACTGCAGCTGCTGCTGCTGCTGTGCACGTGAGCAGGCAGCTATAGCCCATCCCCAAGTTGTTTGCCTCACTTGAGCAATACAGCAGCTTCATCAAACACTTCAACATCTGTAAAATACTTCAGGATCCTTACACAGAAGGCACCAGAGAAAAGATGTATGTATAATACAATTTTTCCACAGTAAACCCTCGATGCCAACATCTGCTGGTCACCCCCAGAAATGACACAGTGCAGCCTTCCTCTTCCTCTGTCCTTCTCAACCAGACATATTTTGGCAGGCTCAGAGACAGTCTAAGCTATCTAAGGTTGATGAATGGTTAGTATTTATCCCTTTCACAAGGATCTGAGCTCTGTTTTACTAGGGCCAGGGGGAAGAGATGCATACCCAGGACTCCTGTGAGAGCCCTTTGCAGAGTCCAGGGTGATTTCAAGGGCAGCTTATGGCATAGGATATTGACAACAACAAAGCCTGGCTTGAACATCCACCCTTAACTTCCTCTAATTTATATGCAGACCAAGCAACAACATTATTGTTCAGCTGGGGGCATATTTAATTGCTGAATGTTCTGCACATGTCTTGCAGGCTGGTTAGATAAAGGCATTTAAGTTGCTGACTTATAACAGCACATCTTTCTTATTTTAACATAAAAATTCTTACCTTCTTTGATGGATGTGGAATTTTTAGGACTGAAATCTTGTGCTAGTCCTTTAAAATATTTTAGCAATCACTTAATTCCCCAGCACGGCAAGGAAGCAGTTAAATCCTGATGTCTTTCCAATCGGAAAAATAAAAGAGAACAATCTTTATTACTGTAAACACAGTGCTTTCACCTGGTATGAAATCCAGGAAGGTCTATTGTTTCTCTAAACCCAGCAATACAACGTGTCAGGCTCTAACCAGACACCCAAGAAGCTGCAGTTTATTTAAGTGAGAGCAGCCTGCTCAGAGCTGAGTGAGGCATACAAGAAGTCACGAGCCTTGTCTCAAGGAGTGCGTGACCCAAGGGCAATCGGACAAAGCTCGGCTGGTGCCAGGGTCCAGCATGGCTCCCATTCACAGGCACACCACACAGTGCCAAGCAGTACAGGGTCAGGTCCATGTACATAAAGCTCTCTGGGAAGAGAACTGTCTTGTCTGTCCCTAGGTCATATCTTATACTTAAGGGTCACATATTCTTTATTGTCCTTTCTGTTTTCTTTTTCCCCCCTCACACTCTTTTTCAAATCCCTCCCAACCTTCAAGAATAATCACATTTAAAAATCTTTTCTATTTTTTTAATGACACCTATGATGCTCTTTCTGCCTCACGTCACACAAGGACACCTCTGTCCTAGCGACTTAGGTGTCTGATAATTTATCAGGGAGATAGCCATAAGTTAGGCAGCAAACTGGACTCCATTAAAAAAACATAAAAGCTGGGAGGAGGCAACTTGATGTGGCATGGCTCCTGGCGATGAGGAAGCATGAGTGCATACTGAAGCTTAGAAATAGAAAGTGATGTCCTCATAAAAATATGGCTCCAGGCTGGTGTGCCACTAGAAATTCTTCTGTCAGTTTAGAATATTTAGCTCTAAGGGATCTCTACTTTCAAATGGATCTTTTGATGCAAAATAGGCTGCACAGACAGAGATAGTGTTGAAGAAGGGAGAGCCGCATTTGCTCCCAGTGATGCTTGGTAAACTGAAGATTTTTAGATAGGTTTTTTGATCTCGAAGTAGTGAGTGGGCAGGTGGGTTACCTTGCTGGTGTGCTGTCTCTCTGGGGCCTTCTAACTGAAAAATTCTGCTGATGTCTGGGCAACTAAATAATACTGAAAGCTTCAACATCGCTGGTTATCAGGGGAACCTCTTTAGCCTAATTTGAAAGCTCAAAGCTCCAGGCAACTGAATTTTTTTTGGTTACAGGCTCTTTTGTGTGATGTTCCAATGCAGTATATCCAATCAATGATGTGATATCACGCACAGTACCACCGTGTGGATGTTTATTCCCCCTGTGTTTTGTATTTGACTTGTTAAACTGCAAGAAGAGTTCGGGGAACAAACAGAAAGGGAAAAAAATAAATAAAGAGAGAAAAAAATAGCAGCTCCTCAGCTCCCCTGCTGCAGAAATTTAGAACTAGCACATACACAACCCTCAGTGCTCCACGAGGAATAAAAAGAGTGGAAAGTGAAAATATATACATATGTATACACATGAACAAAACATGAGCCACAGTTGTGGCAATCTGGGCTCTGGCATGCCAAACAAAAGGGGTTATTCCTCCGAGCAACCTTTGTGCCTTCAAATTTAGGACCCAACAAGGCTGTTTTATGACCAGACTGTAGATTCCACTGTAAAACTATATGTTTATGGTACAGTAAATTCCACTTAAGATGAGGACAGGCAGCCTCTTTTTTGTTCTATTATTTTTTTCTGTTATTTTTGTGTTGGTTTTCTTTTTGGTATTACATCTTCTGAACAGTGTTGTGGATGGTCGGAATGGCTAGTGATCAAGGTATTCATTCTTTCTCCTCTAACTTCTCTCACACAGAGGAATTTAAGATCATTTGGGGGAATTACAAGAACTGTGAGGCTTCTTTCCACACTGATTCTTTTTTACGCAAATAAAAACGATCCAGATCTTCACATGAAATAAAACAGCCCAGACAGTTTCATTTACAGTGTGTCTGTGTAAACAACCTTACATAGATCGTATTTATTAGGATGCCAAAAACAAAAGTAAGAGCAATCTGCATGATGAATGATTCATTCATGGGGGGTGCCTGATAGCTCCTGAGGTTTTGGCCCCGAAGAACAAGAGCATTATATGGAACCTCCCTTGTTTTATAACTCTTTCCATTTAATTTGTTGTGAGCTCTTTCATCTAGTACAGCAATAACACAGAAGGTGGTTCAGAGCTAAGATGAAGCAGGACAATGTTAAGTCTTTGGAATAGAGATTCTAGCTCAACTCAAATGATCACTTGCATAAATTACATTTTTTCTGTGCTTACAGAACTCTTCTTCCTGTCTTGCTTTTCTTTCTGCTCTGCTCTGAAGCAAGCCACAAGCTTACATCCAGGATGCTGTAGTCCCTGCTCAGTGAGATAACTGTGACCATGGGAGTTTCTCTTTGTTGTTCCATAACATCGGTTTCAAGAAAGAACTCACATTTGAACCCTAATATCTGCAGTGATGAGACAAATGGGCTGTAAGCAGTGGCAGGCATCTGATGGAGGCAAGCTTCCAGTATGCACTCTGTTTTCTTACACTAGGAGAAGAATCTCTCCTTTTGGCTTGGTCTTGCCTGTGCTGAGTGACAGAGGATGGTGCTGATAATGGTATGCTGCCATTGACATGAGCCAGATGTGAAGACGCTCCACCCTGCAGGGCTGTATCCTGTTCTCATCATCACAGTGGTGCACTTATCAGGCAGTTAGTGCTTACTTTTATTTTTGGCATCCTAAAATATAAAATCATTTTTCTGTTATTTGCACTGGGCTGTGGAAACAAAGTGTTTGTGGACATATATCTGCCTTAAGTTCAGTGAACTTTGTTGTCATTTCACTTTATTAGATCTCAGCCATGTGAATCTTTGCAGCTATTTCATGATTACTTTGTTGATTTTTGTTATTTGTGAGACACCAAGGAATGAAACGTTTCCATTTTCACACTGAGTGTATTAATCTCATTCAGAAGTGAAATGTTGTCCCAAATTATAAGTATTGTCAACTCAGTAAGGGAAACATTGCTAAAGTCATGTATGCTGCAAGTGGGCATAATCAGGTGAGACCTCCTCTGATAGTAATTATTTTATCCACACTCAGCTTATTTTGCCAACTGACAAGTGAGAGGTTTGGAGAGGTATTATACTGAAACCTCATGGCAGAGACATCCTGGAAACACCAGCATCACCATAAGCATTTGCAGCTATTTATTTTCCCCTTGTAGTGGATGAATGTAACACGCCTTTCTGTTGAGGGTAGAAAATGCAAGAGAAAGTGCATAGCCTTGACTCTCTCTTCCCCGTTACTGCTAGATAAACTGGTAGATAGACAGATAGATACTCAAAGGTAAAGATAGGCATGTTTATATGCCTATGTATACATGTAGAAGAGTACTCAGTACCGCCACACCCATGAGGGAGTGCCTGTAAAACTGGGTAATGTTTAAAACCTGAGCAAAGCATTAACAGGATGTGTTTACCACCAGGGCTAGAAGTAATATGAAATTGCAGTATGTTTGTTTCCACAAGCTCACAGTTCCAGCTATGATCTCCACAGTAAAATGAATTTACAGAACAACTTGGAAATGAGAAGTACAACCCTGGGGTATTTAAAGCCATAGGAGTTTTGTTATTGGCATCATGAAAAATGAAGTTTCCTTGGGACATACAAATCAATGCTTCACTAAGTAACTCTCCAAAGGGTCCAGGAATGTGATGGGCAGTACACATCTATTTGCAAGTTCCTTATTCACTGAAGTGCTATGATTAAAAAAGCCAAGGATTCATTACAAAGAAGGTTGACCCTTAAATCTTCCAGTTAGTAAAGTTTTGTAACTAAATTAGAGAAGAATAGAAGATTTAAAACACACATTAAGAAAAACAAAATAGAACAGAATAGAAGATTTAAAACACATATTAAGGACAAATATCCTGCAGCTGTATAGCTAAGGCCATAGAGAGAAGTTGTTGCATCAACTTTATTCAAGACAGAGATTGTGCCTTTGTGATCTTACGACATCATTTCTCCCCAAAAGCTGGCAAGCCTGCAAGTTCCTTTCACAAACATAAGTCATCTGCACCAACACAGGGTAGTTAAAATGATTTATCTGGATTTTCTTCAAACTTTTGACAAGATCCCTTACTTAAAGAAAAAAAACCAAACAAACAACAACCGTAAAAGCTGTACTGTAGGAAAGAAATGTTGTTCTCTGTTGTAAAAACTGGACTAGGAGACAGGAACTCCCAAGTTCTCATTGTATTTTCTTTGATCTATATGCCCTATTCATAATAAACCTGACGCTTACTCCTTCAGTGGCTTTGGGCAAGTCATATAATCTCTGCCTCTTTTTTCCTGTCTTGGGGGCTATTGCATGGATTAGTTGGTCAGTGTCTGTAAAACAGCTGAAAGAGTATTGACTCGATTCTCCCAGGGAAGCAGGGATACTCTGCTTCTTGGGAAGTTGTGACCAATAAATTCTAAGGTTCTCTATAGGAAATTAAAAGAAAAAATAGAAATGAAGCCAGCCTTGACACCAATTGTGTGTGTTTTAATTCAGCTTGTTCTTGCAAAAGGTTGAACACATTGACCCCTCCCACAGCTGTCAAGGCAGCCCAGGACCCTCTTAGGATGACTGACATCTTTCAGGTTCGGACTGATGCTGTTGGTGAGAAAGAAGGGAGAAAGGGCTGTTCTTGAGGGGCACACAGAAACCACTCCCAGCAAATGTTTGCGTTAGTGAGTTGGCAGAGGAAAATAAACAGTGAGTGAGTGGCACTTGCTAATGGTACTCATTGTTCCACATAGCTGAAGAGGATTGTGAGAAGACTGAGATGAATTAAAAGGCACTGGTGTACCCTCAGTTTGAGGATGACTGACAATCAGATGAAATTTATCTTGGACAAGCATAAGGTAATAAACACTGCCACCACTCTCTCTGTGATCTCACTGATTTCACTTTGAATTAAGCTTGGCTTCAATTTGCTACACAGTCACAACATACATGTTTCCACATTTATCTTCATGTAAGCACAGAGAAATAACAGAGAGGATCACTCCTGTGCTAGCATCAGAGTGGACTGGTTAGCTGACAATTGAGTTAAAAAAGCAAATTGAACACATTAATAGTTAAAACTATAAGAGAAATCAAGAGACAATATCCTGGCCAAGCTAGTGGTAAGTGGCAACAAACAGCCAGGCAAGGAGGAAGGAATGTTTTGTCCACATCTGTGGTCATTCCTGATTGTTTTGGATATTAGTTTTCACTGTTGGCTGGTGCCATGGGGATAGAGAGAGAGGCTGCTGCTGCATTAGTAAAGCTCTGTTTTCTGCTGAGGCAGACAAGTGCAGGAGACAGAGATAGGGCAATTTTGCCTTTGTAAGTGCACTTTGGAGTAATTCGTGTTTGTGGGCAGTGTACTTGCAGAGAGAGAAGGCAGTCAGCTGCCTTGACACAGAGTCCTATTCCTCCTTTGCACCAGCATCTATGCCAGATACACCAAGCCATGGACCCTTTGACAGCACTCTTTGCTATTTTATCTGTCATGGGAGTCTTCCTAACATAGACGTGGCCTTGGCATCAGTCCTTGCTTGTCAACATGCTCTTGTGAGGTGCTCTTTTCTGTTTGGCAATCATCATGTTCTTTCCCTTCCAAAGACTCTCCTTTAGGAAGCACGCTCCATGGTTCAGTTACTCTCAAGAAGACTGAAGGCTGGAAGAAAAACAACAAAAGCGCAAGCAGTTTAGGTTGGCTAGCAAGGTAGGACTTCTCTCAACATCTGTTTCATGCTGGTTGGGACAGAGAAGGGCTGCCTGGAGGTATCTATGGAAACACTGCCCTTGTGTGAACTAGCACAGCAGTTTTCATTGACTGTGGCATGAGAGGGGGAGCTTTCCCAGATAGGCATTTTTCCCCGGCAGATATTTGCAGCCTTTGCCTTAGATGACTGACTCTATTTTCACAGGCGGACAACTAAAATCCTTTTTAAACTTGTAGGTCCCTTCATGTCACCCTAACAGCTGTGACAGGGCAAGCAGGGCATGTATTAAAATACTGACATGCTTCTAGCAAGCCACTACTTTTGCCCCGAAAAGGAACAAATAAGAATAGGGATGGTGTTACAAGGTTCATACTTCTGACTGCTTTCTCTACCCAAAAAAACTGCTGCTGTCAAGCACCACTCAGTGCTTGCAACTTCCTCAAGTAAAACAAGGTACTGCTCCAACATTAAAATCTAAATATCACTGATATAACTGCAGGTGTGGTATACACACTACATATAGAACCAAGAAAAAAGTAGACAAGTAGCTTAACATCTGCTCACTCCTCCTCCATGCATAAATGCATCCATCAAGCAGGGCCAGACCAGCTCAGCTCCAATAATTCTTTGCAAGCCTGGGAAATGACAATGATGTAAAACCAGTATGAGGTGAAAAACTGCTGCTTTTTCATGAAGTGGCTAGGAGAAAAAACATCACTGATTGAAAAGTGGATTTCTCCAAATGATTCCAAACAGAAGCATACAGCTGCTTTTCGGGGATTCCCATTTCTGCAGAGAGAGATCAAAGGTACAACAGCAACATCGGGTTTTCAAAGCTCACGCATAACACTGAAAGCTTAGGGTAATTTAAATAAATACAGTATAACCCATAATACACCTTTGTTTTGGAAAGTCTAACAAGCAACTGCTGCTTCTTTAGTAGAAGGGTAGCGAGTATCTCTTTCAAATATATATTTTTAAAAGAAATGCTTTGTCTACAATGAACATACAAAATGAACATGGTTCCAAAATCTGCAGATTCCTCACTGTAATTATCACACTAATTATTTGAAGGTATAAAACCTTCAAACAAACTGTTTCTGAAGGGTAAGCCATGTTCAGATTCTACACCCTAACTCTTTCTTCAACCAGATCAGCCATTTAATCACCCCAGACCACTATAAACCCCCAGACTCGGGCTATTTAGAACACAGATATGGATCCAGATCTTACAGCCTGAGTTTCTCTTGAGGCTGTATTTATTATCCCTCTGAAATATTTCCTTAGTGGAATAGGATGACTGCATGCATAGAAATTCATACTTCAATAAATTATCTCAGTGTATTACCATACTTTGTTGGCATGCCACATCTTCTAGAAGAACCTGTATAAAAATAAAACTACATTGAAAGAGAGTACTGTATCAACAGTGCCAGTTTCCTCTCTGGAAACTCTCGGTATGGTTGAATAACACTGTGAGAACAGTGCTTTCAATGTGCCAAATCTGGGAAGGAAGGTTGATGGTGCATTTTGTTATTTAACAACATCAAATACCTCTGTGCATTGGCTCTGTGTACACAGGTATGCTTAGGGAATACTTTTATGGGTAGGAAAGACGAGAGATTGACACTCAAAGGATGAACAAAGAGATATACATAAATGTTATATGGTGCCTCGAAGGTACCGCCATTGTGTTATAGGGCTCCTCATAGGACCGTGAAGAAAAGCTAAGTGGCTCTGGACCAGGTGAACTGAAGAATGAGTCAGATTATACTATCTCTATAAACTGTGCGTTTTACTATGGAGTACTAAAAGATAAAACAGCAAAAACAAATTAATCAAATGCTTATTTTATTCCTTACCAACTTCCCCCACACCCTGCAGCACACACACACATACACACACACACACACACGTGCGCGCACACACACACCCTTTACCCTCTTTTCCTCGGTGTAGTCTTTAATTAGAATCAGTCGAGCAGTTCAGTTGGAATGGTCTTAGAGCAATTTGTACAATCTCATGAGATACATTATCAGTTATGCCCTGAATTCTGCATGCTTTATCTAACAGTTAGACTGACTGAAATGTTTTACATGTTCAATCCTGCTGCTGTTTCACACAGTCCAGCCCAGAAAAGCTGGTCAGGGTGCCTTAGAACTTCGATAAAGTGGATTTCCTTATCTGCAAAACAACCTGTCTTTTGCTGAGGTGGTGGAGGGAAAAAGTTTGAAAAGCAAAGGTAACAGGAGCACAGGTGCACTCCAGTTTGCTCTCTGCCTTCACAGGTTGTGCAAAATTGGTTCTTTCCCACCTGTTCTGCAGCAGACAACACTTTGCTGTGCAGCAGCTGTCTGAAGGCGAGAAACAAGCACTGCAGTACTGTCCTGTTGTGCTTCTCAAAAAGCCTCTCTGTGCCATCACTGGGCAAGCAGAGCAGTATGCTACTTATGGAAAGAAGCACCAGGAGATGGAAGAGAGAAGTAGAGAATATCAGGATTTCTCAAAGTTCATTATAAATGCATACATACATGAAGGGCAAATACATCAAGATTCATAGTTTCAGTCCTGCATGCTCAAAGCCAATCTCCAGAGCCCATCTTTTTTATTTTGCCTAGAAACAGGAGTCATGACTTCCTGGAGTTCTGAGCATCTTCAGCTCCCATTGCTTGTAGAGGGATCTACGGGCACTGAAAACCTTTGGAAAACACTCACAGAAGAGTCCTCCAAAAAAAGGGAGATTTTCGATGAAACTATCCTATGGTACCTTAATTAACTGTAAGCGCATCCACAGGTTTACACAAGTCCCAGAAACTCTCAGAAGATTACAGTATATCAAAAACTGATGTTTCTGGGGAAGAATGTAGTTCAATCTGTGTGTTTTCACTTTGGATAGAAAAATGGTATACAATGTTACCTTCTTCTCCTACTCCAGTGATGCTATTTCTTATTTAACCACATACCTACAGACCCTGCTCTTGTTCCCTGAAGCAGATAACAGAGAGCTTGGAGCCCAAGGTGCTGAAATGTAGGGAGAAACATTGTCTCCTCCCATAGTTCATGGCAAGCGGGGCTGTCCTATCTGAGCAACTAAGCACAGAACAAGGGCATCTGCACAGGAAACAGCTGGGAACTGCAAGTGAGATACAGATACATTGTGATCCTGTTGTTTTTCTATACACAACAGGACAGAAGTGGCATAAATGGTGGTGGTGCATAAGGACTCCTTAGGGATGGGGCAGCTTGTTGCTGCAGTAGTTCAGCCACCATCCTACAACAGACCCATGGCATGATTTCCTTCAGTTTTTCTCACAAGTGCAGAAGGGATACTATTGCTGAGCCTTCATACTGCTCAGTATGCTTTGCACCATTCAATCCAAATTACAGCTAAATATTAAAATACGTTTCTTCAAATGCTGCATCAAAATATTACTGATCACAGTGGAAAAAAATAAACTGACAGCATTATTTACAGTCTTTGGAGAAAACAAATCTGGAGAGACTGTGTTTCTAAATCTCGCTCTTCAAATGCAATTCAAAATCTTCTGCATTTGTTTTCTACAAAGAAGGAATGACTTACAAACCATCCAAACAAACTAAGGCAGGTAACTGTCACTCAGCTTTTATTTCCACGCTGACCTGCACTTCTTAGTACTTTTGAAGCGAGATTGATGCACACATGGAACTAAAGGAACTGCAGGAGGAAACTCTGCAAAAGAAGGTCAAACTGACATGAGGGCCTTCCTGAGAAGAGCCCTGGTCCTTGCTTGCAGACAGGATCACAGCTAAGTCAGAAATAATGGCCTTTAGCAAGTGGGTATGTACGATCTGCAGCAGCCGGAAAACCTGTCTCTTCAGAAGCCACAATTTTCCCAACTGTTATCACTGACAATGATGCAGCAAAACTACTATAGATTTCCAGAGGCTAATTATGAACAGGTGATGATTTGAGCAAAAATTCAGAAATCAAATATTGAGCTCAGTTTGAGCTCATTAACGTTTCTATTCAGCATTGGTAAAATATTTATAATGCACAAACACAATGAAGTTTTATGTAAACTTGCTTTTAAGGGGATTTAAAAAAAAAAAAGAAAGAAAGAAAAAAAAGAAAGAAAGAAAGAAAGAAAAAAAAAAAGTTAACTCCAAATTAAAAAAAAGAATTTGGTTTAATAAGTTCTCCTTTACATGCAAATTACCTCCAAGCAATTGATAAAGGTAAACACCACTAACTTGTTTAGAGATATGCAGCAGCCCAGATGGGTTAGACTAGTGAGCTCTACTGATGTCAAAAATACATCCCCAGGCCAGAGCATGGCCAAGCAAGTAGTAAATTCAGGCTGAGAGCATTGGATGCTAGAAGAAGGCAGGAGAAGCACAGGCAGAGGCTTTGCATCTCTTGGAAAGCACTGTGGAAATGTTTAATTTGCATGTAAAAAGAGATGCAGATGGCTTTTCAATGCAGTGATTAACGTTGACATCTTTGAGAGTATCTGCATTTTATTTATGTGCACTTACATTTTTCTCCATCCTGTAAAGGGAAGGAGGAGGCTGCAGTCCCACCGCCACATTGCAGTGGTCAAATGGAGAAACCAGCACCTCCCCAGCATGTTTTGCAGCAAGCATTTGCCCTACTCTATAAATGCAATGGGAGACTTAAGCCCATAGCTGACATGGTTTAAGTGAATGAGTCTTCTTGAAGTAATAAAAGCATTTTCTTGCTTCTAAGCAAAATACATCTTTTTTTAACTTCTGACATCACCTGGTAAACTCTTCACTGCAGATAAAATAATATTTTTTCATATTTTTTTAAAGGATGCTGCTTCACTATTTCACTATATTCACTATATTCACCTTTCCCTTCATTAGCCCCACATAAGCTTAAAATCAAAATCTGTTCCCTTCCCAATTTTTTCTCTGCGTATTATGCAGGTCGCTAATGAGTACTAGGCTGCTGGCATCGCTTTACTTATTTATTAGAAAGAGAAGAGCAGTGAAGCATTTAAAACAGTCACATCCAAAGAACCATAAAAACGTTTGCGGTGACACAAAGTGAGACAGAAATAAAGTTGGGTCAAGGCACAGGTTTACCCAACTCTACTACTTGATTCATCTGCATGGAAAACTTGGCACCGTTTCTTTATTGCATTTCAAGGTTTTAAGTTCTTAAGGCAGCTTGAAGTTCTTAAAGGTGACTCAGTTGATGAAGCTGCATAACATGAATAAGAGCAGCAGTGACAATGTTCCACTCAAACCCAAGCTGGGAAGGCACGAATGGCTGAGGGGAGCTGTTCTTCCTGTGTGCTGCTTGGTTTGGGGAAGAATATTGAAAATAACAATTCCAGATGAAGCCACATTTCAGTATTTCTCGGGGCATGTGAGTGTGTGGTTGCTTAAAGTTCTTTGCTTTTAATTTATGTCATCCATTCTCGATTATTTAACAAATATATCAACCCTGCTATCTGGTTGAAACCAGATGATCACTGTGGTCCTTTTCAACCCAGGCCGTTCTATGATTCTATGATAAATGTGTCTGTTGTATCACCAGCAGTCGCAAATTATGTGATTCTGATGTGAGAAGTGACTGCTGCCACTGAAAGAGAAAAGGGGGGGAGGGGGAAATAAATGGATCAGGTTGGATGTATTTTTAAGCAAGAGAATTGGTCATTCCTTAGGTTACACCAACTGCCTCAGGAGGAAAAGGCAATTGTTATATTTTGCATTATTTTCTTTAAGATACTTCACAAAAATATAATAAAGAGCCAAATGCAGATATTTGCTGGATGCGTCTGGTTCTATTTAAGGGCTTTACTGGGCAGTTTTGGCCCCACAGCCTGGTCTTTGTCATCAGAGATGTCAGCAAAGTCCCTGAATTAATGGTCTGTGAAGTGTTTAGAAACAGAGTTTCCAAAGAAGTATACTACAAGGATGTGACGCCAATGGGAGGTGACCCATAGCTTTATGATAAAGAAGCCCATTGTAACAAAATATATATAATCATTATCATTATTATTATTTTAAAATTGATGTATTTCTGAACACAGTAGCCTTGAATGCAGCAATACGTAATGGAGTGGGAAGTGAGGAATGTCAGGGAGCCCCACTCAAGAGCAAGATTTCCCAATGATCAAGTTATCCCTGGTTCTGTTTTCCTCAAGAGAAGGGAGCTGCACGCTCCCCGTTGAAGAGGAGGAAAGGCGCCAGGCTCCATTTTAATTGGATAATTGGAGAAAGAAAGTTAGTAGCATTTGTGAGCAATGTCACATGAACCTAATTGCTAAATTCCTGGGTTTGCTTCCATGGGTTTGTTTTCTTTTCATTCTGCAGCTTCCCCAAAAAAATAAATAAATAAAATAAAATAAAAATTAAATAAAATAATAATAATAATAAAAAAAATGCGATGCAACTCCGTCAATCTTTTTGGAATTCTGCATGGTTGAACATTTGAAATGAGTTTGTGTATCACCCCCAGGCATTGATTCAGACTCGATTGGGGCAAAGCAGGCTCCATGTGCTTATTTTTATACACACGTCATTTGGGAAGTTATATAGCCAAGGGAACAGAAAATGTGTTGCTCCGCTGCCAAATTATCACATATCCCTCGATCAGAACGGGAGGTGATCCTAATCAACAAGTGGTGTGACCTCGGCGCGATGGCAATGTCAGGTCAGCTCGGGGAGCGAGGAGACAGATCTAAACACAAATAGGGAGAGAGACAGAGAGAAAGAAAGAAACAACCAACAATCCTTATAATTATCATCATCTGCTGCTTTTCCCTCTTCTGGCAAAGAAACACTCCATCCATTTGCAGAAATCGCCTGCGGAAACGTTACATCAAAACTAATCACAACGATTAAAATCAGCTTTTCTGTGCAAGAGGAAAGTAAAAAAGCAAGTTGGAGGCTGGAATGAGACTGTTTTTTCCACCCAAAAAAAAAAAAAAAAATCGGAAAAAAAATTATACTCGATATATATATATATATATCTATATATCTATATGCACGTTTTGAAGGAGATCAATTTAATGCCCGTGTGATCAGTTAATTTAATTTAACTTTTATTTCGGAGATTGATTCAGACTGGAGGTAGAGACATGAGCTAATTGTATCCTGATCCTTGCCTTGAGGGGTTTCAAAGCCCTGGAGCAACTATTCTCTGTATTTTGCTCTGTCTACCTTAGCCAAGCTATTGCATTTCTCTCTGGTGTAGCGAGGAGAGCAGACCGCTGCCGGGAGAGAGAAATATCGGAAGTGTGAGTTGGGGGGGGGGGGGAAGGGGAGAGGAGAAAAAAAAAAAAAGGAGGAAAAAAAAAAAAGAGGAAAAAAAGAAAAAAAAAAAGAGGGACACTTTGGCGGCTCCGATGTTCCAGGTAAGGGCTGCTCGGGATTGTTGTTGTTTGCAGCGGAGGGTGCGGAGGGACTCGGGCGCCTCTCGCTTCCACGCATGTGCCGGGCGCTCGCACCCCGCGCGGGGACGCGGCGCTGCCGCCTCGCCCGCCGCGCTCCCCCGCGCAACTCGCGCCCCCGCGCAGCGCAACGCCGCGGGGAGGCGGGGAGGGAGGGAAGGAGGGAGAGAGGGAAAGGAGGGGGGGGGGGACTCACGGCGGCGAGCGGGAGGGGGGGGGGCTCCTCCTTTCCCCACCGCGTCTCCTAGGAAGGGGGTGGGGGGGGCGAAAGGGGGGTAATGATTTCATTTAAATTTTGATATTTTCGCGCGGGGGTGCGCGGCGGGCATTGTTCTCCGGCGGGCTGCAGGAGGGGGCCGCCATTGTGTGTGTGTGTGTGTGTGTGTGTGTGTGTGTGCGTGTGTGTGCGTGTGTGTGGCACCTTCCCCCCGACACACGCACGCCGCACCTCATCCCACCCCCGCGCCGCCGTCCCCACGCGGTGCATCCCCTCCGGATCCCCCCGCGGGGCCCTTTGTTGCCGGGGCGGTGAGCGAGGCTCGACCCCGGGGGCCCTTCCCCCAACACGGCCCCGGGGGGAGGCGGCGGGGCCGCGTGGGTGAAGGGGACTGAGGTCTCCGAGCGTCCGGTCCCGCTCCCCCGGTGTCCCGGTAGACACAGAGCGCTGCGGCTTGCTCTTAAAAAAAATCCAAAATTAAAATAATAATAAAATAAAGCCGTTCGCCGCCTGTTTTCAATCAACGAGATACAAGTTTATTCGAGAATGCCCCGCGGGCACCGAGCGTGCTGGGATTGTTCGGGCAAATGAAACAAAAATGGGCGAAACGCTTCTACCTTCCCAGCGGCGGGGACAACCCGGCTGAATCCCCGCAGGGCGGCGGGGAAGGGACGCAGCCTCCCGCTGCACCGCGAGCATCGCCCGGTGTGCGGGGGACGGCGGCCGGCTGGATGCCTTATGTTGGTTCTTAGCGCATCCCCCGCTTCGACCGAAACGCGACTTTCCGTCTCCTCGGGGGCCGGAGGTGCGCGGAGCTCCGCGCTGAGGCCGTGAGAGGAGTCGTGGTTACCCAGGCAAGTCGGTGCCTCGCTGACCGAACCGTCAGAAAGTGGAACTTTAACTGATGCCGATTCGGGTTAAGCCGCTCCCGTGCGAGGATGCTCGCGAACTAGTTGGGAGGCACTCAGCGAAACTTCCCGTCTCGTATTCAAAATGACTGCGGTGGTTGGGATGTGCGAGCGAGACCCGAGAGCGGCACGCAGCTGTAGCACACGCTAGAGGTCCCTCTCACCGCTGTCAGGAGCCGGGGTGCTCCCAGGTTGGGGCTTCCTCCCGGTTTCAGTGCTGGAACAGCGCGGGTTGTGGCTGCGAACGGGAGCGCTCCGCAAACGGCAGCGAGGAAACGGGCGGCTGTCGGTGTGCGGGTGCCGGTGGCTGTGTGTCCCCCTCCCCCGAGCTCCGAGAAATGAATGTGAGCGGAGCCAATGTCACTGTGTGTCGCACGGGTTGTCTCCGAGGTACCTTTGCGGTTTGTTGGTGTTGGGGCTGAGGTCCGAATTTTTAATTCGTGGTTTTCGCATATGAATGGTGTGATGGAATTAACGCCTGAGTAAGGACTTCAGCCTGGAGTTCGGGAGTTTCGAAAGGGAAACGTGCGAGCGAGTGAAAATAGGAGTGTTAAGAATAGTCCGTAAAGGTGGTGGAAGTGACTAAAAGCGACCGAGCACACGCAATTTCCACCTCCAGAGCGTGCCATAGAACTAACCGGTCCCCCCAGCCTTCGTGTGTTACAAGCAGCTTTATCACCATTTTACGGATGGAGAAACTGAGAAATAAAAAGAAGGTCACTGACTTGCCTGGAGCCATATAGCAAATAAAAGATAGATCTGGAATCAGCTAGGACAGATTTAGATCTCTTGCGGATTTGCGCTGTTTTAACCATTGATTTCAGTGGAATTCTTTGAGATTTCGGTCAGATTCAGACCGTAGGTGTTGCTCTGTCCCTTAGAAACCGCCACCATTAAAATTCCACTTTAAACATGTCTGAATCAGATGGCAGAATTTCGGGGGGTTGTTTGGTGCACATCTGCTATTCAGAAGACTAAATTTATTGCAGAACTTCAGAAGTGTGTTCTCTGTCCATTCTTTTGTTGTTGTTGTTGCTCTTTCGGCTACAGTTTCATCTGTCACATCAGTGTAGTTCCCTGCTCGATGTTTGGTATTGTTTCCTTAATGAACAATTTCCTCGTGCCTGGTGCAGCTTTTGTTGCTGCCCTCCGAGAAGCACCACTTACCAGATGTCTCCGACTGAAGCCTTCAGATTGAGGCTGAGAACAACCTGGGAGCAAACGGTTTCACATGAGGAAGACTTCCACTCGTGGGTCTTACTCATGCAGAAATGAGGAACTGGGTGCCTGTCAGGGATCAGAAAGCCACCCTTTTCCCTGCGTGATGGGTAGAAGACCTGCATACTTTATTGGCTCTTTATTGGATTAAGCCAAGTTTATGTATGGAGAAAATGTGATGTGAAAGGAAATATTCACTGATTGTAACAAATGTGAGGACATTATTCAAAGCGGGGTCTCTCGCAGTGAACAAAATATCCTATCTGCCATTCACAGTCAGGCAGAATTTCACATGAGCCCATCTGGGAAGGAAAGATATTTCTGCTTTCCGTATCCTGCCTTCTTTAGAAACGTTTTGAGGATACCATAAAACAGACAGAGATGCACAGATTGTGATGATGGCGCTTTGCTGCTCATTTGTTAACTGGTGTGTACGAACTGCTGCTACTAAAACAATGCAGGGTTCTTGCTTTTGTTTAACTAGTCATCAGCTGGGTTTTAGAAGATGCTGATGCTTCAGGGAGCCCATAGGCACCCACTGTTGCAAGCACTCCGGCAGCAAGGATTAGACCCCCACCTTGCTGTGTGAGGCTGCAGGCACTGAGCTCGGGTGAAACTATTTCTCCCCACCCACACGCTTGAATTAGAACCTATATATTTTTAGGAAGTTGAAAACCTCTAGGTGGGAAGTAGCTTCACAGAGCGCGTGTGAGATGTTTAAGATCACACACCGATTCCTAAGCTGAGTTTTAAATTCCAGAGCTTTTGCCCCCTCTTTGCATTCTGTGCAATAAGCTCCTGTGCCTCACTTGCAATATGTGCTCAAATCATGATGCTCGGAAGCAATTTTTAGTGGAGATGCCTGCTGTTACTTATTTTGGACCCTTCTACACTACTGCAGTGGAGCCAAGTTGGATCTTCTTGCAGGAAATAAATTTAGTTAGTTGTTGTTTTTTTCATGACGGAAACATAACTCCTGCTCTAAACAGAATCTCTTCTGTTGGTCCACACTGCACTTATGTTTTCTCTTTACAGCCTGGGTAAAATTCATCTCTGGTATAGTTCCATCGACTTCTGTGTTGTTTCACAAAGAATTAATTTGCCTTACTGTGTTAAAATACAGATTTCTGTGTCCTACTTTCTACAGAATGCAAATCCTTTCTTTCTTTCTTTCTTTCTTTCTTTCTTTCTTTCTTTCTTTCTTTCTTTCTTTCTTTCTTTCTTTCTTTCTTTCTTTCTTTCTTTCTTTCTTTCTTTCTTTCTTTCTTTCTTCCTTCCTTCCTTCCTTCCTTCCTTCCTTCCTTCCTTCCTTCCTTCCTTCCTTCCTTCCTTCCTTCCTTCCTTCCTTCCTTCCTTCCTTCCTTCCTTCCTTCCTTCCTTCCTTCCTTCCTTCCTTCCTTCCTTCCTTCCTTCCTTCCTTCCTTCCTTCCTTCCTTCCTTCCTTCCTTCGCAGGCCTTCATTTTTATTTTTTCTACTTTCCTACTTGTGCAGGCAAAGGTATCTCTTCTTTCCCTTCTTCTCTGGTAAATTATGTTCATAGAATCATAGAATGGCCTGGGTTGAAAAGGACCATAATGATCATCTAGTTTCAACCCCCTGCGATGGGCAGAGTTGCCAACCACTAAAGCAGACTGCCCAGAGGCATGTATTGCATGTGTTTATACACTTAGAGAATGTTTATGGGTGGGGGGAGGCATCAACTACTATCTTCCTAGCTGATAATACCTTCAGCATTTTTTTAGATGTACATGAAAGCCACGAGCACATTCCAAATTGATGATGTGAGTTGTAGTTTTAATCATCTCAAGTTGTCTGCTGTGAATTTTAATCATGCTTTTGATCCAGAAATCAAATAAACAACATCCCATGCCCAACTGAACCAAAGTGGATGCTGATACACGCTCAGTTGTGTTAAGCCCATGTTTGTGAAATGAACTGCTTACCCCACAACCTTCTCCCGATGGCTGCTCATATGGCTGGCTGCCCCACTGGCAATGGAAGCTCCCAGCTTGCTGTGGTTGGCAGGTTAGCACAAATGTGGCTTTACAGGTGGTTTAAGAGTAGCTGAAGTGTACGAGTGAGGGATATAAACCTTAAAAGTGCTTGTTTGGGCATAGGACAGCTCATCCTGGCAAACAATGTAGTGGCTTTTACTCACCTGGCTTTCCTTGCTCAATACATTCATGCATAAGAAACAGACCTTTGAGGAAGTGAGAAAAAAAAAGTAGCACTGTACAAGAAGGTTGTCCACAGAAGGGAAGGATTTCTCCCTCACCCAGGCTTTCTACTTGTGATTCTAAGGTGGAATCTGTACAGCTGTGGTTATTCGCTCTCAGCCAGCCATGGTGGCTCAGTTCTGCTCCAGACCTTGCAATCAGTGTAAGCATCTATGGGATTTCTTTTATTTTCCTGCTAATAATTCAGAATGACTAAGCACGTGGCACTGTGACTAGTACATCAGCTCAGGAATATGCATTTCTGTCCCATCTTTGTGTAAATATGCTGGCCACTGCCAGCCATATACCTGGTGTGGGGACCAAAGCATCTCCTGCTACTGTAATGCAGTGTGCTAGACATCATCTGTCATAGCCTTTAGTTTAGAAGCGTGAAACCCCATCGGTATTTGGCTGGACCAGAAATTATGGGTAGTTGTCTCACTTGAGTCAATTCCAGCAGAAATATTAATACTTCAATGTAAGTCACAGGTGAAATTTAATCTAGAGCAGAATGCATAACTCAGAGCATCTGTCTTGCAGAACAATGAGCTTAGGCTGGAACCAGGGCTAAAAGGATGACCAGGGAGTGGAGTGAAAGGAGATTTAAGAGAACTCAAACGTCTGTCTTAGCAGAGCATAGATTGGAAAGAGATACGATTTATCTTCATAAATATACACAAGTTGAAAATCCCAGAGAGAAAAAATGTGCTGAAGTGAAGTGGTGATAAATGTGGACATAAACAAAGCAATTGTTTCCAAGAATGCTTCCTGATACAAAACCTGGAATATGTTGTTGGAAGTGAGATACCCTTGAACTGACTGATGCTCTGCTTTGAGTGTGTGTTTAAAGCCTGGACTGTTTGAAGAATGGATGCCAACTCTTTACCTTAGTGAGCTCACCTGCACCGTCCCAGTAGTCTATGGTTGACTCAGCCTTTTTTCATCAAGATTTCTGTCAGTGGAAAAAAAGTTCAATTTTCTCATGTAAAAATCCATTTCTCTTCTAAACAATCAAATCTGTTTAAAAGCAGACGTGGTGGGATTCTTTTACAAAACTGAAACCAGATATTCCTCACAACTGGCAACCACAATTTGTTTTATTTTAAGCTTCAGTTAAATAGACATTTGAAGAAGACCATGTGACAGAAAAATGAAAAAGTATCTAATTTTTTTCCACGGGAAAAAAAAAAAAAAAAGTCCTCAATCATTGTCTGTTATTCTGATCAATAAAAACTTGGCATGTTTGTCCATGAGAGGAGTTTTTGATTTGCCCCGTAAGTAGATCCATCATTGTCCTGTAAGTAGATCCATCATTGTCCTGTGAGTAGATCTGTCATTGCCCTGTAAGTAGATCCGTCATTGCCCTGTAAGTAGATCCATCATTGCCTCTCTGTTCCAGCTGCAAAATTATTTCTCTTTCTGTAGTTCTTTCTTTTCTTATTGTTTTTTCTTTTTTTTCCAAGTCAAACCGTTAATGCTCATTGTTCTCCTCTGATTTATTTGTTGACATTCGCTTTGTTATGAATTCACTTTCTCACCTCATTCACTCCCCCAGGAGCTGGACTCAGTATTGTGTGTCCTTTCCAACTCTGGATGTTCTGTGTTTCTATAATTTCTTTTCATCATACTCTATGACAGGGAAAGGAGAACTTAAAAAACAAACATACACAGAGAGCCTTTTTCTCTTTTCCTCACCTTCTTACAAGGACTTAAAAACATCCTCCTCATTATCTGATCACCCTGCAAACTTTCTGCATGCTAGTTTACCTGTATACCCAGCTTACAGATCCTGCCGGGGAAGGACCACCTCTCCTGCTATAGCAGAGCACTGCAGGTATTCAGCAAGTAATTAATAATAATAGCTCCTGCTATCAGAGGAGCAGAGGGAAGAGAGGACAGGCAAATGCTGAGAGCATATAAATAGCTGTTGGAAACCAAAGTGTTCAGGAGCTGTTACAACTGATCAAAGTTAAGGCAAAGTACTTTTACGAAATAAGAACAGTACTGTTTCCCTGTGTGATCTGAACTTGGAGGTATCATTGGATGGAAGAGGAGCTGTGCATCTCGTGTCTTGCAAAAGAAATGCAGGCCCACCAGCATGATCAAGGGGGGAAGGTAAGAGTGCCATGGTCACCAGACCAAGGGAAAGGGGTGAAGCAGGGTCTCTGACTAAAATAATAATGCCTCTCTCTTTGCTTCTTTCCAAGTAATGCAAGGAGTTAACTTGGAGGTTTAGTTAAGACATCTTCCTATGTGAGATCAATGGTCCATCCATCCATTCAGCACTGGGACCCATGCTGTGTAATTTTGGTCGTTGTCATTTCTGTAACCCATTATGTATGTATTATACCAAATACTTTTCTAAATACTAGGGATCTAAATGGTAGGGATCACTCACATAATGTGTACACAGATCTTCCTTTCTTGAGATCACTTATATACGGCAGCCTAATACATTTTAAATGGAATGGCAGGAAAATGGCCAGATGTGCTTTATGATCTGGAAGGAGGGAACCTTATGGGTGATATCAGGGCACCTGAACCAGAGACTGGGTAAAGTGATGAAAACCACTACACTACTAAAGGCAGACTAGATCGACAGAGAAGGATTAGCGCTGTAATCATTAAAAAAAAAAAAAAAGAGCTTACAGATGTGGGGAAGTTAGGGAGAGCCCTGAAGAAAATTGGCAGATGCAGCACCAAGGAGGGCTTTAAAGAGAGTCAGAAGAGACACCTGAACAGTTAGATCTAGTGGCTCCATTGTGTGTAGACAAGCATTCCCTGGATGTCCAGGAAATGATCACTGCTGAGACCCAGATGGGATCTCCCATGGATCCACGGCTCAGCTCTAGAGAAAGAGGAAAGAGAGAAGGGAGCAGTAGAGTTGGGAAGTGGCTGCTCACATGAGCTGAGGGGAAAAGAACCAGACAGCACAACCTTCCTGACCCTAAGCTTTTTCTTGTATTGGCTGATGTGTACAAGGACAGTTTAGGATTCCTGGAGGCCAGATGAGAATATGGCTTTGACTGTTAGCAGGACTGAGTGTCAAAGGCTGTTCTGATAAACAGGATTCCTGAAAAGACTGCTCCTGTTTGGTGGACATATGAGAAACCAGCTACAGCCATTGCTAGACTTTCTGCACTCAGGCAGGTAACACTCAGTTGGAGAATATGAAGAGATAGCTCTATCTCAGGCAAAGAGGTGATTCCTCCAGAGGAATAGTGGAGCTTTGAAGAAGTAGTTTCTTTAGTTCACAGATCTTCTGTAGCTGTAATTGTTGCTTTTTTCTTAATCTTATTGAACAATTTACATCAATATCCTGCAACTGAGAGTTCCATTTTGTTCCTTAGAGATAAGCTAGAAAGTGATATCCTTATCCATTTATAAGCTAATGCCATTTTAAGTTCATTTAGGTGCCCTCTTGTTTTATGAAGGTCATCTGATTTCTCCTTCACATCTTTCATTACTTTCTATACCTCAATTCTATAATCTTTTACTGTTTTCCTTTCTAAATGAAATGGTTCTGGTCTTAATCTTTTTGTTTAGAAATACCCCCGCACATCTCTAATCATTTTTGTTGCCTCTGGCTATCTAGGATAGCTATCTAGCACTCCCATCATTGCAACTCACTGGATAAAGTGAGTTCCAAAGTCATCAGCACAAAGGAGACTGAAGGATGGTTTCATGGTTAAGGTACATCACCCGCAATCCAAAGTCCTGCTTCCACCTCTCCTGCCCTATGACCCTGTGCTAATCACTCAGCTGCAAGAGATCTGTAGTTTTCCTTCTAATACCAGGAAATGACACTGGGAATTTTCAAGTAAAATATGCTAAGTGTTTCTCTATGCCTGGATGGAGATTATTATAGAAGCCCAGCCATACTACATTTAGTAGTTTTGATTGTTTTTCCACAATGCAGTTGCCTGTGTATTGAAATTTCTAACTTCTCCCTAATTATTTGATTGCACAGTGCCTGACTGTTTTCTATTTGTTACCCTGCTCTGATATTGGGTTCCAAACAAATTCAATTAAGTCATTTCTCTTTGTTATTTTATGGTGAACTTCATATGGAAAGTATGAGTTACAAACGGTTTGGGCCAAACAGACACATGGCTTTCATGTGTCCTTGGGGACTCGGAAAGCCAGCACAGCTCTGCTGAAAGTGAAAAACAGAGTCAAATTCCAGCCTCTTACATTCAAGACACGGTGTAATTCTTGGAGGTGCTGGGTACCCTGCACTCCCACTTGTACTTCATGTGTTCAGTTTCAAGACTAAGGTACATTTGCAACTAGGCTTGGCTGTTACATCTTTCTAGATGTAACCTAGTTCTCTCCAAAAGCCTGTGTCAGGTCTAGGGATCTCCGTGGCTTTCTGTGTCATTGGTGTCCCATCATTTCTGGCGTGTGGGATCCAAGGTGTACCCTGCTATTACAACCCATGCTCCAAGGAACCTTACAAGCAAACATTCCCAAATGCCAGCTTGCTGTAAAATGATCATGGCTTAAGTACTGGTAATGATCTTGGAGGTGTCTGAGATATTAAATCCACTCTTAGAAATGTCTTTTGCTACAAAAGATGCTTAAGAGGATACTCTTCCTTGATAGGATGCTACTCTGACAGAATAGTAAAAGCAAGCTGCTCAGATAGATTTATAGCACAAAACCAGAGAAAGTTCAATTCTACTTTAAGCTGTGTTTTTTTTCTCTGGTCATTATCCTCCTAGCCCCATACCTTCCTCTTTACCTTGATGTCCACGTCTCCTCTTCGGAACATGTAGTAAAGTTCTGGTCTTATGTATAACCTAGGTTGCACTGCTTTCTGGTGCTGGCCGGCTGAAGCTTCTTCTCATATTCTCATGCAGGCCCTGGGTTGTTCAGTGCTCCTCAGGTCTTTCTGGGAAAGAATCAATCCTACAAGACCCTCTTGATAACCCTGACTGTGTTAATATGCCTGTTTGTGTAATTAAGGATAATGCAACAGGGCTCAGGGATTTTGTTGCATCAAGAATCTTTCAGCTTTAAAAGAGGAAAAGGGTGGTTTGGCCTTTGGTAGGGCTTGGAGGGTTTTGTTTCCCTTATGCCTTATAGCTGGCATTTTGTCAGAGCCTTCTGCTCACTAGCATTCCCACGACACATGAACATGCTCAAAGAAAAATTTCCTGTGAGAAATCACTGGGCTTCATTAGATTTTCAAAGTTCAGAGCTGTGATCCTCTTTACCCCTCTCCGGCAGCTGGCCCTGCCAGATTCTGACTGCTTATATGAACATTTGATAAATCTCACTGTGGACTACATTTGCTCTTTCACCCGAACAGTTATCACACACATTTCCCTAACACTTTAAAATTATGCCTGCCAAACATTTTCTGATGTAAAGTTAAAAGTCATCTATTACTGAAGTGATTTTTCAGCCCTCCTGGGCATGTTTTTCTTCCCTTTTTTTTTTCCTTGTGTAGTTCAGATAGTTTCAAGCTCTTTTAAACAGGCTGCCAAGGGTCAGTTTCAAAATACATATCTTTTTTTAAATTTTCTCTGCCCTAAAAATACATTGGTGCTATTCTTCTCTTTTACAAATCTCCTTTTAAAGCCAAGGTCTAGTGAATGCAGTGTTGCCTTGCTGCAGGACTTCAGCTACCTGCAGCCAAGTAAAACCCGCGCCATGGTAAGGAAGTAAAAGATACTCTGTACAAACTGACCATCACTACACGGTGGCACCCCTCGCCTCCAAACTGGGTATGTGACTTGAAGGGTGCCTCAGCTCCTGCCTGGCTGCTGTGCAGCAGAAGGCAGTGGGTTCTTGCCCATAGCCAAGCTGTGATGTGGCTGTAGTAGGTATCACAGAATCATTTGGAGGTGTTCAAGACCAGGTTGGACAGTGCTCTGGGCAACCTGATCTAGTAAATGTGTATGTTTGGTGGCCCTGCCAGGCAGGGGGGTTGGAACTACATGATCCTTGAGGTCCCTTCCAACCCGGGTCATTCTGTGATTCTGTGATTCTGTGTGATTCTGTATCCAGATGGGAAACACTCCAATCTTCCCCACTGGACCTGCGTGGGCCTGGCTGCAGCTTTGCAGCCCTGTGATTTGGTATCATTTATGGCCAACCTCCATATTCAAACGCTTTGGTCATATTCAGAGCCTTGCCTGACCCTTTCCTCATTTTTCCTCTTTCTTTCCCTGCATGATTAGTACTCCTGCTTTCAATGTGAGAAAGGCTACTTGTTAGTTCTTTCCTCCCCAGCCTCCTCATTTTGCCCCTTCTCAGTGCTCTTGGCATTTTTCTTTAAATGCCTCTTTTTTTCACCCCCCTTTTTGTTCCAAAGCTGTTTGAAACTGATTAAAGCAGTTTGTCCTACCATGGCAAGGAGATGTTAAAGCAAAGCATGTGTGTCTGCTGGTTTGAAACCAGGATTTTTTCTTGCAGTTTGCCCAGTTCCTTGTTTAACAAACATAGTGAAACAAGATCGTGGAGCAAAAAGAAAACAGAGCAACAATGGCAGAGAATGCCATCCTGATAACACACACAGCTTTTTTCCAAACCCCTGCCATTGCTCTTAAACTTATTGTAGATTGCTCCGGCATCAAACAGTCTGACCAATCTTAATTTGTCATTTCCCCCTCCAAGTGCCTTGGCAGGACTTTTATTTGAAGTTACATTTGCCACTTGTTTGTGTCACAACTGTGTTTCATGAGGTATCTGGAAGTACAAAAGCGTGTGCCAGCCTTAAACAAAGAAACTAATGCAGATAGCTCCCAACCCAGCACAGAATGAGAAACCTAAAACATCATACAAAGCCTTCCAAGGTGGAGAACAAAACCTACTAGTCAGCTTACAGTTAAATTGTATTGCAATTAAAATATAATCCTTTACATTTCTTGGATTTGGAGGGAGGAGAGGGTTGGAAAGTACGGAAGAGGATCTAGTTAGAAGTAAAGGCATTACAATCCTTAGCCTCTGCATGGAACTACTTAAGCATACCATAATTGCATCACAGAAGGTATGCATACCCTGAAACCAAAAAGGAAGCAGGAAGGCAAGAAAAAACAAACACACTATGATGAACCAAACAGGTAACCTTCAGGAAAAGGAAATCTAGCCCCAGCTAACCCAACAGAAAGGAACATAAACTGGCAAGGAAGAATGAAAGAAGGGAAACAGGAGGACTGGGAGGAAATTTCGAAGGGAAACAAATTTCTAGAAATAATGAAAAATAATAATATGTAAAAGAGAGTTGGTGGACTTGCTAGAAGAGGCAAGTAAAAATGGTAAGTGTATCACAGAGCCTACATTGTGTCCTCCTGTTAACCTTTACTCATTGGAAATATATTCACTCTTTACGTATTTTATTTAATTACTAAAGGCCTATCCAACATTGGGGTATCACAAGAGAAGCTGCAGGACTGACATGCCAAAGGAACAAACCTCCCAGAGCAGATGGCATTAATCAAAGCTGAGAGCTGTTAGGAAAATCATGCAGCGTTCCCTTAGAAATGGACTACTCTGCTATACCAAATGAATGGAGCATGTCAAGCATTTTCCTTTACAACTGAGATCATGTTAGCCTAATGAAAAGGAAGAAAGGGTGAAATCTAAAGCAGTGAGGTACAAAACCTACAGATGAGCTTAATGCTGGATGTGGTAGAACAAGAAAAGGAAAAGCATCTCTCTCCTCATTTCCTAAAAAATCCTTTAAGTCTCTCAGTGAAGCCATTGATTAAACAGAACCAATTAATATAAATCTTAGTGGGAGTTTGGGAAACTCTCTGATAGGTTTTCTCACAAGATGAGAAAAATGCTACAGTTATGAAAAATCTGGCAACCAGGAGGTAAGGTGCAAACTTCTGCCTTGTGTCTGATTTGAAATAGAAAGCAAATATCACCGGAATGAAAAGTGAAAGGGCAGAGAGGTTAGGAAGGACGGCAGCAGAATACCCCCGGATAGACCCTTAGGGTAGTCTTTAATACTTTGATCGGTTATCTGAACAATAAAGCGGGGTGTTTGGATGTAATGAAATAAAAAATGTCTGTTCCTTTGGGCACTCAGGGCAAGACAAGACTGAGAACTTGGGGACCCAAATTCAGCTTTGTGAGGAGGAAGATGAAATTCATTCTGCTTCTTTGACGACACGGAAAGTGACAAATGTGAGAAGGAATATTCTGAGTTCTCCACATATGCCATCAGGTTACGGAAAATGTCTTAAAGCTTTATTTCATGTGTCACATGCGGTGTGCGGCTGCTAAAGGCAGTGCTGCAGTGGTGGGGTGCAGCAAGCAGCATGCAGGGCTCCTGGAGTTGCCCCTCACCTCCTGCTCTGGAGGTGGAGATCTCCCAAATTCTCCCAGGGAAGGCCAACTGTGCTCTGGGCTGTATTAAAAAGGGGGTAGCCAGCAGGGTGAGGGAGGCGATTGTCACCCTCTACTCGGCACTTGTGAGGTCCCATCTGCAGTACTGAGTCCAGGCCTGGGGCCCCCAATACAGAAAGGACGTGGAGCTCTTGGAGCAGGTCCAGAGGAAGGCCACTAAGATGGTTAGAGGGCTGGAGCACCTCTCCTATGAGGAAAGGTTGAGGGAATTGTGCTTGTTTGGCTTAGAGAAGAGAAGGCTCCAGGGAGACCTCATTGTGGTCTTTCAGTACTTGATGTGAGCCTTTAAACAGGAGGGGAAATGCCTGTTTACAAGGATGGATAGTGATAGGACAATGAGAATGGCTTTAAACTGAGACAGGGGAGGTTTAGGTTAGAGATTAGGAGACGGTTTTTCACACAGAGGGTGGTTAAGCACTGGAACAGGTAGCCCAAGGAGGCTGCGGATGCCCCATCCCTGGAGGCATTCAAGGCCAGTCTGGATGTGGCTCTGGGCCTTTTCAACTCAGGCTATTCTATGATTCTTTGATCCCACACATTGCTGATATGTCTCATGTTGCTATTTAATGCTCTACAACAAATCTGTGATTCATTTTTTGAGGAATCAAGTGCTGGAGCCTTTCATACAATTTATCTACAAAAGCTATTAAATTTTGGGATCCAAAGGTGTTTTCCGCTGTTGTGTATTTTCATTCCCTTGTTCCTGTAGTGATCAAATTGTGTGCAGAATTACTGTTCAGTTTGGTACGTGGTTATTTGATTTTATTTTCCCATTTCTGGAGTGGGCAAGAAAGAAATGGAGAGATACTTGAATGAGGAGAAACTCTAAATTGAGGAAATGAACAGGACATGATGAAAGCAGAGTAGGCTCCTTTCATCTAACAGAACATACAGCATTTCTGGGATGTGAGGATTACAAGTTTCTTGTGAATAAGTAGAGTTCAAAATACTCTTATTGGTAGTTTTGCTGCTAGGAGCACTTCAGTGCCCAAGAGTCACCCAGGGAAATTATAGAGAAGGAAATAATTTAGAGGAGAAACTAAAGTTTATTGTGACACAAATGACAGTGGAGAAAAGGAAAATAAATTTCACTCACGCATACTGTACATGCTTAAATCTGCAAGATAAGAAATGATAATACACAGCCCTTCTGCCAGACTTGATCTACAAATAAAAAGGATTAAATTCCTACACTTCTCCCTGGTACTCGAGTGACAGTATAGGTAAAATATTGGTGATTCAGAGTGATATTGCAAAATTATGACATTTTTCTGTGGCTTAAGTAAACAGAAATTAGAGTCATATTTTGTCCTTTTTAGTCAGTGTCCCCGGTGGACGCTTCTGTTCTGGCTCATCCAGAGTATTTTCTAGGAAACTGCATTTGAAAGCCTAGTATTTGATTTGTGGTTTTGTCTAACCGGATTAATAATGTTAGAAGCAGAATGACAAACATGGGAGTGTGCCAAGATGGCCTTACAGGGCCTGCTAGAAAATGAGAAGCATGCAATATATGATGAACTTCTGACCAACCCTTTCACGGAGGCTTCTAGGGTAATACCTATTGCTATGTGTATGTAAGAAGGTGAGGAAGAAAAAGAGAACAGCCAAATTGTGACTGTCTCTTCTGTTCACAAAGGCAGATCATATAATCCCCACAGGTGGGTGCACGTCTTTAAATATATTCAGAGTATTAATGAAATTGGTGTCTACCAGTCACAAAATGGCAATTTGACTGTTCAGAGCATCCTTCAGCGTCTCAGGGTTTCAGCAGAGGTGGTCATAGTCCGACAGGATTGGACATACTGGACAAAACCTGACGTATTTGGCTGTGTACGGGGAGTACACAGATTCAGATACCGGTGTCTGTCCAGAAGCTAAAATAGAGCAGGTGAGCATTCCCTGGGTAAGTATGGAGAAGCAAAGGGTTGCTTGGTACACCATGCATTTATGAATGAGTAGGCAGTAAGGCAGAGATAAGTGTTTCTGTGCTCTATACTGAGTAAAATCAGTGAAGCAGGCTCCCAGAGGACTCAGGTTTACCTGAAGAAGCAGCCTTGGAAACTGAACATTCTGTTCCCATTGTGCTTGGGAGAATAATGTATCTTCTGCAATGGGTAGATGACACCAAAGGTTAATGTAAAACCATGATCATTTGGATGGAATAACCACAGAGAAAGATAGCTATGATAATAATAATGGTGGTCTATTCAATGGTACTTTTTATCAGCAGATTTCAAAGTCTCTAACAAATGAGGTGTTGAGCTTTGGATGCATTTTACAGAGAAGGAAACTGCTGCCCAGAAGATAAAGTGGCTTATCCAAATTCAGCCATGGGGCATCTGGCTGAGTCAGGAGGAGGAACCAGAGTGCCAGCCCAAAAGGGAATGCTCTCACAAAGCATATAGAACCAAGGAGAAACAGGAACAAGGTCTCTGTGTTTCAGCAGTGAAAAGAACTGTACCTTTATTCATTCTTTTTTCAGAATATTAGCACGTGCATTTTTTTTTTTTTCTTTTAAGACAAGGATTTAATTAATTACTGAGCAGTTAATCTACAGGGTGAAAACAAACACTTGAACAAGCCTCTCTTGCCAACTTTGCCCAACACGGATTCATTTACACTTGTTGGATGAGTGCCACAGTTCAGTCCTCAAAATGATACCAAATTTGACACCACACAAGAAACCGTATCACACTGCTGGGGAGAACTACTCCCAAAGCAACACTGCAACAATACCAGATTGCTCAGGCTCTTCTTGGTAGAAGTGATGCACACAAAACTCAGACAGCAAACCCTGCAGTTGCTGCCACTACCTGCTGAAATCTTTCCATCTCTTCTTAATAGTAAGCACTGCTGAAAAAGGATACAGAAATAACTTGCTATAGTCAAGGTGGGATGGGATGATGGAGTCTTCTCCTCAGAAGAGCTTTGACTATACCTGCCTGTATAGAGTGTAGTAAATAGGGAGGGACAAAATGTCATGTTAATTGTATGAGTCTGATACATGGCTAGTTGGAGAAGTCCTCCTGTTGAGCTGCAAGGTTTCTAAACTCCTTTTCAGAGAGGAATCTAGGTGTGTCCAGGCCCAGTCTTACTCTGAGACTTGGTCTACAGTTTATGTCAGAGGGATTATGTGCATACCCACTTGTCGGAATCAACATTTGCTTGTTAGAGGCCACTCAAGGACTTTCTCTGAGATAGTTTTGCACAGTTAATGGTTTTTGAGGCAACAGATACAACAGATTTGGAATTGTCATTAATAAATGTACTAGGTACATTAGTTCTAAATTTTATGAGGCTACTCAGTAGTTAATTAAACTGTATTAACAGTTTATCATTCACAAAGTAACAGAGGTGCAATTTCTTACTAAAAGAGAATAACCCTGCTAACAGGCAGTGAGAATGAGACAGAACCACCAATCCACCCAAGTCAATGGAGTGTGTACTTCTAATGCAAGGCACTTTCCATGAGACACTGTCATGATGGCATGGAGCAGGGAGGTGGATGCTCTGCCAGATGAGCTGGGCTTCATGCAGGCTGTGGGCTGCATGTTAGGCAAAGCTGACTCTGTTACTATGGTCATCGAGCCTTGTTGTGGTGTGAAACAACACACCTCCACATCTGTCCAATGCCTTGGTCAGATAACCAAATTTCTCCCATGTTTGCTCAAGTCCAGTGCAAGATAAGCACATTGATTAAATCACTTTCTCAGTCTGGACGCATCAATTTTTTGCTAGCTTATGGTCACACTGTATTTTGACACCGAGTAGTTTCCTGTACATATGTATGTGAAGGTGTAAGGCTTGGACACTTACAAAGTCTGAAGGCTTTGCAGGTTTGATAGATGGCCTAGGGCTACTGTGCTTTCTTGATAGCTTGCAAAGTCTGTAGCATGAGATGACCACCTGAGCCTGAGGTTAGCTCCTCAGGAGGTCTGGAGCATCCAGAATTAGCACAACAAAGTTCAGGTGAAAGAGATGTCTTTAAAAGCTTAATTTGATTTCATCCAAAGTGATGGCCGTATGTTTGACCTGCTGACTATCTGTCTTTTCTGGAATATTTAGCATTTTTCGTATCATTCTGCTGCAGTTGTATGGAATGAGCGTTTAGCTCTTTCACAAATGAGATACTGAATGACTTGAATCAGACATCCACTTTGGTTTGGTTTAAGCGACTATCCCAGTATCATAGCATAGGAACTTTGTGGCACAAACAAGGCTAGAATCAAAAGATGTATCCTGAGCTCCAGGCAAATCTACAGACAAACTGTCAGACTACAGATGTCTATTCAATGAGTTCCATTCATCCTGAGCTCTGAATAAGGCAAAGACCCTGTAGAAAAGAGAGAGTGTGATTAGATCATTAAGTTCAGAAGAAAATGTGGCAGTAGGCCACACTGGCTTTAATCTAACTAGTAAATAAACTGTTCTACGGTAGGTGTGGCTGTATGGAAGACCTCAGTGTTGGAAGATTTGCATTAATGTGAAAACATTAGTTTGTCGAGCAGATTTACCATGTTCCAGTTGGTGCCCATAAATCATCAACACAACAGTCAGGATCCATTCTACGATCAAAGCTGAATCATATTCCTGCTGCCTTATCTCCTCTCTATTTACAGTGTGCATGTATGATCACACAAGGTAGGCATGAACTCAAATACCAAGGCACTGCATATAATGTAATGGTTGACCAGGAACTGTACACATTTGTATGTTCTCTAAGGCCTTTGCATTTCATCCCCATGCAGTCTTGAAAATGGAGTCTTTCAAAATCCTTACAGTCTATCTGGCCTTCAGTATTTCTGCATTTTAGAGAAACCCTGGCATTATGTCCATAAAGTACATGAGTTAATCTGTGTTAATAGTTAACTGACTACAGAACAATGGCATGTGAGTACAAATTCTTTGTGGATATTGGACCTCATTATTTTGTTCCTGTTGAAGTGGTGACCTCACCTTTTAGGCTTGTATAGTCTTAGTGTTGTCTAACACCATGGAAATTGAGGTGCTGGTGGTTTTTAAGCGTGGTTATTGATTTCTGTATACATGAGTAAGTGTTTTTGGTGTGGTTTTTTTTTACATCACACGGATTTGTAACTCAAAATTTGAGACATGTCACTCCAATTTTTAAGTCAGAAGACAGGTTCAGTGATTAATCCCAGAAAAAAAGGAGTGATATCCATTTAAGGAGCCTGTGAACAGAGAAAAGAAAGAGCATGAGAGGCTGGTTGGAAGTCTATAGTTGCCCAATTTGTATTAGTGGTTTAGCAGATTGTTGCAATTTCTTGTAGTAAATTATTTGTGACAGTTACGCCTGATGAAATCTTGGAGAAGTAAAGGAAAATAAGCTGAAGAGGAAGTAAAAATGGGGAAAATGAGGTAGATGAGAGCAAATCTGAGAATTACTTGACAGGTAGGTTAGAACTGACAGCTAAATGTCTCTAGACTGCACAGAGGTTAAGTCAGGGCGCAAATTCTGGGCCCCCCAATACTAAAAGGACACTGAGCTGGTCTAGAGGAGGGCCTCAAAGATTATCAGTAGGCTGGAGCACCTCCCCTATGGGGACAAATGGAGGCTCCTGGGGACCTTGTAGTGGCCTTCCAGTACCTGAAAGGGACCTACAGGAAAGCTAAGAATGGACTTTTTATAGGGGCAGGTAGCAACAGGGTGTTTTAGTCTAGATATTAGGAAGAAATTATTTACTGTGAGGCTGGTGAGACACTGGAACAGTTGCCCAGAGAGGTTGTGGATGTCCTCTCACTGGAAGCATTCAAGTTCAGGCTGGATGGGGCTTTGAGAAACCTGGTCCCCTGCCTATAGCAGGGGGTTGGAACTGGAATTTCAAATGTTTTCCATCAATGCACTGTCCTTTCCGTAGCTGTCCCCAGAGCCATCTGTCTACTTGCATTCATCTAACAGCCCTTCAGCAGCCCTCAGAGGTGGCAAGAGGAAGGGACATTGGAGGCAGTGGATTCTGTGGCTCAGCAGATTAATTTCCCCTTCATTTAAGGATTTATCTATTTTACAGTTGTAAGGATGACTGCTCAAATGTTCTTAATTGTGTCTGCTTGCCTGATGGGAAATGTGCAAGAGCATTTGGGGTCTGTGGCTTTGGTACATGGCAAATGGCAATTAACAGAACAAAATCTGCCTCTGGCAGATTAACCTTGCACAGATTCTAGAGGCTTTTTTTTCATCAGTTTTGTTTTTATATGTTTTTATTTGCTGAATCCCAGGAAACTGAGGTTATGATTTTGAAATGTTTGTTGGGTTGGAGTCCTTCTTGCCTGTCAGGTGCATGTATTTTCTAGCCCTCCTTTCCTACTCGTATTTCCCTAGGTATTGGCCTGCATCCTCTAGTGTGTATTGCCTCTGAAGTCTGACTCATTATGGCAACAGAAGTACTGATGCCAGGCCCAGAAGCAGTACTTAAAAACTTGCTCCTTCAAGCTCAAAGCTAACCCAGTTTGTGGCAAATGGAAGAAGTGCAATCTTTTGGCACCTTGTCCATGCATCAGTTCTGAAACATAGGACATTTCTCTTCTGCTTTACTGAGAACCTTCTCCTGTTTGACTAGGTTGTCATAAAGACTGCTAACTCTGGGGAGTGGAGTTTAATGCTTTGGAAGGAAATGACTGGCTTATTGCATTTTCTTTTTTTTTTGGGGGGGGGTGGGGGGGGTTGCCAGCCTCTTCCCCCAACTCACCCCCCATTATATTCAGTCTTACATCCAGGAATGAAGAAGAGTCAAAGATTTGGGGGCTGGAGCACCTCCCCTATGAAGACAGGCTGAGGGAGCTGGGCTTGTTCAGCCTGGAGAAAAGAAGGCTGCAGGGTGACCTCATTGCAGCCTTTCAGTACCTAAAGAGAACCTTTAAATAGGAGGGGAGTAACTCTTTGTAAGGGCGGATAATAGCAGGACAACGGGAAATTTTTAAGTTGAAAGAGGGAAGATTTAGGTTGGATGTTGGGGGGAAGTTTTTTATTAGGAGAATGGTTAGGCCCTGGAACAGGCTGCCCAGGGAGGTTGTGGATTCCCCGTCCTTGGAGGTGTTCAAGGCCAGGTTGGATGGGGCCCTGGGCAACCTGATCTAGTAAATGTGTATGTTTGGTGGCCCTGCCAGGCAGGGGGGTTGGAACTACATGATCCTTGAGGTCCCTTCCAACCCGGGTCATTTTGTGATTCTGTGATTTCAAAAGGGGAAACAATCTTAGCCCTTATGTTTGGGATGGAGGGGGAATGGATTGGGCAGTGGGAGAAGAGAAAGGCAGAATAGGACATAAAAACAGACAAAATGCAATCTAAAGGTTCAAAAGCAGAAGATAAGTGAATTCCCCAAATATTCTGCTTTAAAAAAAAAAAAATCAAGTTTTTGTTTTCTTGTCTCATGCTTTGTTTGGGAACATCTTGTGGTTATGTGTACTTGAGGCTGGCAAGGCCTGGGCTCTGTTGTACTCAAACACTTGCAATGACATACGGTTGAAAGCATGGATGTTCCCTACATGTATCTGGAGAGATCAGTGCTGGCAGACTGCCGTGGTGCCATCACATTTCTTCCATGTCATATGCCAAGGTGAGGAGGTAGAAACTCCCAAGGAGGCTGTCAGGGTTACACAGAAAATGGAAGAGTTTGGAATATGAGGATGATGAGCATCCTGTCCTTCCCACAAATACCGGCATTATGATCATTTGTTTGAATGACCCCATAAGAACAACAGTAGAGCTGGGAATTCTCCCTATGAAGTGTTTCTCATAGAAGAGCACCAGTAGAAAGGAGAGTGCCAGGAACACAGTATAAAGTCATAAGTCAGATAAAACCAACTCATTCAGAGCCCTAAGAAATGAGATTTGCTCCTGCTGCTTACCAAGGTATTGTCACTGCTGGAAGAGGAAGAGTTGGATCCTGCCTCTTGCCAGCTGTGGGACAGAAGAAGCCTGGCTCTGCGGCACCTTTCTTCTGGCTCTGTCACATCTATCCCTGCTCCTCTCCCTTTTCTGTGTCAAATGTCCTCTGGCACTGAAACCTGTTCACATCACTGGGGCAGTGAAGTTCAGTTTCAGTGGTGCTACTGTGAAGCATTTACCTGTATGGAGCTCACTAATACATCTGTATGTACTTATGCATCATCAGTGCTATAGGAATTCTCCCACATTGACTCATTTTGTCCACTAGGACAGCTGATGGGAAAAATATCCAGGCAGACAGACCTCTTCTATTAAGCGCTTCTCAGGAAAGTATTGGATGAATGGCACACAATCTGATAACAGGATGGCTTTCAGATAGCAGCCAACAGGCGTGTGCAACATGCAGGGACTGTTGGAGTAAAACAACCAGAAGAAGAGGAGTTTCAGAATCACTTCATGTTCTGTTGTGGTCCAGCACTAGCCCCCACTTACTCCTATCATTCATCCTTGTTTCACCTCTTCCTTGGCTGATCTAAAACAGCCCTCACATCATGGTGTCAGATCTTCTCTGATAGGACTGGGACAGAGGTTCAAAAAGATCAAGAGAGGGTGCTATTGAAGCAAATAACCATCTGTTTGATCTCAGTTTCTGGTGATTGTTGGGTTTTTTGGTTTTGTTTTTTTTTTTGTTTCGATTGGTTTGGGGTGGGATTTTCTTTGCTCAAGATGAATGTCCATGGTGAAATTGTGCTTCCATTTGTTATGTCCTTGCAAGTCATCTTTTTGTCAATCTGGTTGCCATGAATCCAAGCTGAGTTCCTTCTGATAGGGCTGGTTTGCAACCCTGGTGGGAGATTGTCTAGAGTTTCTTCTGTCTTCTAGAAGATCTTCACAAGTCTGTATCTGTATTAACAAGGGAACATGAAGATCTCACATATTATTATGGCACATCAGCAGTCTTGGAATCCTTACTGTTTCCCAAGAATGTCCTTTAAAAATTAATAAGCTGAGTGACAGCTGGCTATGCAGAGCAAGGGAAGTTCCGATTTCTCCCAAGAGGAAACTAAGCCAAATTTGTGATGCAGATTATTCTAACAGAAAGTCTTCAACTCTTGCACACAGATTACAAACATTGTCCTCCAAGTTGTATACATTTTGCGGTGAGCACAAACAGGATGGCATAGATAACCATGAGGTCTCAGATGACTGAAAACAGCTGAGATTCAGTTCTCCTTTGCCCAGTTTATATGCCAGGCTGTATTTTGTTGCCAGATTCCTGTGTTAATCCAGAACACAAGGACAGTCCTCACGGTAGGACTCAAAAGGAGCAACCAGTCTTCTAGTCTTCTAGTAGTGTGTAAATCTCTTCTGTCGCCCAAATAAGAAATTTTATTACTTATATTCATTTCAAGTTTCTTATTTACATTAGTCTATTTTCAGCTTTGTTTATAATTATTATTCAATTTTAAAACGTTCAAAGTTGTCAAACATTCAACTTTTTACTGTTGACATTTCAAGTCATTTTGGCAAAGCAGAAGACGTTGGACAGAATAGTTCTCTTTCTGAGGTTTAAACAAGAGGTAGACCTTTCGTGAGCTGGGCAGAACTGTCTAATTGGCATTGCTGGGAACACAGTGAAACAATGGAAGTTTTTGTTGTGTGGCCTCTAGCAAGTCTTTTTTATAAATGTGGCCTCTAGCAAATATGGAGGTACAGAATATGTAAAGCGCAGAAAGGTTGTGTTTTCCTTCAGTCTTCAACCAGTGTGCCAGAAAAACCAAAGGTCACGTTTTCAAAAGAATGCTGTGTTCACTAATTCTAATTTAATTATCTACATAAGAAGCCATGCTTCCAAATGTCTGAGCAACAAGCAACTCCCTTGGAGACCATATCAAACACAACCCAATCCTGTTTAAAGGTACAGCTGGTTTAAATGCCTATGCAACACTTTATTTGATTTGATTTGATTTGTTTTTTTAGATTTGGAGTCTTTCTAGAAACCAGAACAAAGTTTTTGGTTCTGAGAAGTAGATATTAATGTTCCTTGTGATTCTTTGATTTTTTTGAAATATATTCCCAAAGAGAAAACAAGAAGACTGGTGCATTTGTTTGGAGTTTTCTGTTTTTTACTATACTTACAGAAGCCTCGAGAAGAGAAGAGCTCAGTAACTTAGAGTCTTGTCAAGAAACCCAAGGCGAATTACCAGCTCAGCCCTCACAGGCAGATTGGGAAATCCCAAGAGTGCCAACAAGCAGTGTTCAGAATAAGAAATCTATCTGAAAAATCACAGGAATTTCTCTTTTCTTAACTGCGCTTCTCCAGCTAATTTCCTAGGTTTAACAGAGCACTCATTTGAGGCTTCAAACTTCCAAACACTAATTTTCAAGTATTTCAGGTATTCTTCCAAACACTAATTTTCAAGCTCTCCATTCCAGCATATGGAGGAGGAAGCTTCAAAAATCCTATCATGAGACTGCTTGAATTGGCAACTCTATTATCAAGATGTTACTGTCAAGGCCAAACTCATAGGAATGACCTTGGAATAAAGGCCCTATTATCTCTCACCAGCTCTTCAAACTCTCCATCCCCCAAGAAACTCTGCAATTGGAATGGGATGCTGGGCTGTCTGGAAAGAGATTAAATTGTTCACAGCTGCCTGGGAATTAACAAACTTACTCTCCTTTATGCTGGAATGCAGCATATTTGCAAGCCAGGTAGAAGATGGCATGCATGGTTCTTATAGGACCTAGAGTTGGCACAAAGAGCAACATTTTCATGTCTGCACATATATCTGAGTTACCAGGGCTCAATAATAATTTTCTGGCAGATTACTCCTGCCCTACAGCAGGTTTATGTGATCGCTAAAGCCAGAATGAAAGCAATGGGTCTGGATTTCACACTTCATATCATTCCACACTGAAGCTTTAATTTTGAAACCTACTTTTTTTTCTTGTGACACAAATCAGCAGGATTTGTTGTGCAGGTAAACAGCCGAAGAAACTGTGGGGACAGTTCCATAGTAGGTTCAGTAATAGTGTCATAGCTGGGAGGAAATTATTCCTAGTAACTCAATAAACCTTTGCCAAAGTTGCTAACTGAGAGATTGTACATTGTAAATTGCAAATATGATCTCATTTTGTCCAAGGCAAAACAAAAACTTATAATTTTTCCTCGCTTATTATCACAACATTCATTGATCCTAATAAGTAGAATCCTTACTATCAAATAACTACCTTCCCGTATTTAAATGATTCAGTCCATGAATATGCAAAGGTCCTCTCTGAGGGCTCCCTAAATGATCTTTATTTATTTGATGGCATCTTCAGTTCTGTGAAAAGAAACTGAATTTTACCCCTGATCATTAAAGAAGGAAAATTTGGATTGTGCACGGCTTAATCTTTTACAGATTTAAAAGGGCAAGGTTATTTAGAACAGGGATGGACAAAGGCGATATTGCATTTAAGCATACTCAACAGTTGTAAAGGTTTGGTGTTTTTTTTGTAACGCAAAATGCTAATGAAAATACTGATGTTCACCAGCTGTAAGAAGGTATTTTTCACCTGCTTTAGTATTGTCTGATAGTGGAAAAACGAGGGAAGTATACCCAATGCATCGGGTCTTTTTCACTATGCTTTGTATATTTTCTTTGCCTCCTCATGATGTGAAAATAATAATTTCAATTATATATATTTATATATATATGTTTATATATATATATATATATGTATGTATGTATGTATATGTATGTATTTATTTATTCTAAGATTTAATGTCTATAACTTAAAATACAGCTTTCTATTGCAATCTGCACTTTCTATTCTCTTCTATGCCGTGGCCACTGGTTTCAAACCTCAAGTGAAAGTCCTGGCATTACACTGAAGATTTTACCACAAGTTTCTATCTGACGTTACACACTCATTTGTGAAAGTGCTTTTGCATAGAGATCAGTCAAATTGAAACCAATGTGCAGCCAGTTCTGCTCATCCAGTAATATTCTGACCCATTCTGTTCTACAGATGTTTTCTTGATAAAGGCTGAAATCACAGGCTGAAAGAGGACATGGTACAAGTTGGCAATAAACATTCTATATTCTCTGCCCCTATAAAATATTCTATATTCTCTGTCCCTGTATCCTTCTTCCACATGATACATGAATATATTCCTGTCTTCTCAAACACTGCTTTACAAGTCAACGTGATCTGTGATGCAGATGTTACATAGATGATTCCTGTTCTCACAGGATAACTAGAGGTCCTTTAGCATCTCACACATAGAGAAGGGAATGAGGAATTCCATTAGTAGGGCCGGAAACCATTGTGTCCAAATAATGATTTAAAAGCAAATAGGTGCAAAAATTGCCCAGGACAGCTTTGCCAACATTCTACCAAATGAAATGGGGGAGACTGAAGCAGTGATTTTTGATGGTAGGTTCCGGGTCCAGCAGGAGCAAGGTGGGCAGGGTGACAGCCTGCATGGCACTCTGACACTTGTGGGCAGGCTCGTGTCATGCTCTGCATGGTTCAGCTGAACTCGGCCACTTCTAAAGTTGCTTAAAAGGGGTTTGTGTCAACCCGGCTGAGACAACTCAATCGAGGGAAGAAAATCCAAGCAGACAGGCCATTGGTTCTGGATTTTTTGCTATATAAATACCTGAAAAGGAATTTCCAAATCCACTATGACATAGACATAATACTGGTGGAAAAGGGGAATAATCAGTTTATTTCAGTCACTTAGTCAAAACAAAAGTATACTGACAGTGAATCCACAGTGTAAAGAGGCTCTGAAGCCATTCGCCATCAGTGGGAGGAAGATTCCCTTTTGCAGGCGGTGCCAAAGGCCAGCTGCTGCCTATCCCTCGAGGATCCAATCTTGAGCAAAGCCTGCTGTGAGCGAGTGGATTTGGGTGAGTCCCCAGCTCTGGCCCCACACAGGACTGGGGCACTGAGCCCCACCTTGGAGAGCACCGGTACCATGCCTTACTCCCTGGAGATGGAGAGAATAAGCAAGATAAAGCTGAGCCCACACAGTATAGAAACAAGGTGGGGAGTGCAATTCGTCACAGTCTCAACATCAGTATTTTCTTTTTCATAGAATCATAGAATGGTCTGGGTTGAAAAGAACCTCAGAGATCATGTAGTTTCAACCTCCCTTCCATGGGCAGGGTTACCAACCTCCAGACCAGGGTCAGAGCAGGGTCATCAACCACTGGAATAGTGTTTGTTACACTGTGAGGATTCAGGTATTTCTTCCTTTTTTTTCATAAGGGAATGTTTAAGACATCTTAAGCAGCAGTGCTGCAGTACGGCTGTTCCTTCCCTGTTGCATTTGCAGATTTTACCCAGCCCCGTTTGACTTCCAGCCCCAAATTATAGTTCAAAATAAACTTTTATTGGAAGATTATGAACGGAATATGGGATTTTGAGAAGTCCACATCCAACAGAGTATTAATTTATACTCTACTACGTAGCACTAAAAATGCTATTAAAAGCAAAACTTGTGCTTCCACAGACCAAGAATACCTATAAACAGGGCTTAGTGGTTTCACAGGGATCTCTCTTTTGAGGTTTCTTTCCTGAGTCACTGCCTTGGTCGTTCCAAATCTTCTCCTCAGGGTAGAGTTTACTGAGGAGGACTACAGGCTGACCTGCATTATTACCAGGGCACAAAGAGCCCTTTCTCTCTGCAAAGGATAAATACCGTGTCCCCGATGTATTGGGCTGCTCAGTGTCAGCAGCTCCTACACACGACTGCTGGAGCCACCGCTGTGCATTACAGAGCAGCTGATTTGTTTCCAAAGCCATCATCAGCACAGAAACAAAGACAAACACAAATGCAAACTCAGATAAATAGAACATTAATACGCCTGCTGGCAACCTGCACCCTGCACAAATTAAAAGACCCTTAAAACCTCTGCGCCGTGTGATGCAATTTGCTACCTGACTCTATTCAATCTGTCTGACAACGCAGCTGTCTGTATGTTTATAAGCAAAAAAAATGCTCCAGCTGCTTGACACTGCAAATAACAGCAATTCGCAAAGTCTTGGCATTTAATTTGCCAAGTGTGCTGCCTTGCAAAGATGATGACTCAGTTTTTCTTCATTTTGCTTGCAAAACAGAGCAATGAGGAAATCAGCTTTCCTCAGCAGAGCAAAATACTGCTTCTGCGAAAGAGTAAGAAAAAGAAATGTGAGTTAAAAGCAGCAAATAGCTGTGGTAGAACTGTGGGCACACTTCAGCAGCGTGCTCCCAACCCATGGCATGGGGCTCAGGGCAGGCAGGCTGGATGCTGCCTTCATCCCACTGTGTGTTGGCTGCAGCTGGGGCTTTGATGTGCACCGCTACCGCCTGCACTTCACAACAGGACTCTCCCATAGGTGCAATAGCTTTTGTGTGTTAAAATTCATTAAGGACAGCAGCAACTTGGCTGTGATGGATACAGCACCACTTTCCTAAATCAGTGTCTCCTTTGTTGGGTTGTGCAAATCTCTTTTGCTGCAGCCCAGATAGGAACCTCTAATCTAAACAAACAAACTAACTAACTAAAATAAGAGAGATTTGTAATCTGTTATAGCACGTAGTCTGTCAACATCAGCTGTCCCTGGTATCGAGAAGCAACGGAACAACCAAAATCATTGTATCTACAAGCGAAAGAATACAAGGCAAATGGAATAAGCAGTTTGAAGTGACTGTTCTGAAATGCTAGAAAATCTCCTCTCAAATTGGAGTGTGTCTGGAGAAGGACTTCTGGGACACGCTTTTTCCCTGAGTGAATTTACCAGGCATCTGAGCATTGTTTGCCTCCTGGTTCTGTGGTGTCTCTGTGGATTTTTCCTACCAATTGCTGCATTGCCTGCCTTTACAGGGAAAATAGCCTGTGTTTAGAAAATATATTAGCATGCTTTAAGAATGTGTTTATCGTATTCAAACTAACAGTACAAAACATGGAGAAAAAGCAGTTTTCTTAAAACCATGCCACGTGAACAGCCTTAAAACTAACCAACGTGCTTGTTCTGAGCACTGTTTTTTAAAATCTTTTTTAGATATCTCGCCTGGATCCCAAGGAACAAAGTGGTCTGGTGGCTTTGCTTTGCTCCTTGGCTCTTGGGGTGGATACCATTTTAGTTCTTAGTGAAGCTTTGTGAAACACCTGCCGGGAATATAGAGCCTCAGGTGGATGCAAGTCAAATAGCCATGTCTGGGGCTACATGAGGAGTGCCCGCATTAGATCTGTAGGAGAATGAGGCTGCAGAGAGCGTCAGACAATGGTCTGATTGTCCGGGGCTCTGTGCCTGCCAGGAGTGAGAACAGGGGAGGTGGGGTAGAGGAGCTGGAAAAAAAAGAAGTGAGGAAAAGCCTGAAACGATTTGGTTACAGTGTTACCTGTGTTGTGAATCAGCTGACACAGGGAGAAGGATCCTTTGGTTTCGGATCTTAACCTGGAGTGCTAATTCGGTTACATATAAATCAATCTCCTTGAATATGAAAGGAAGGAAAATAATCGGGTCCTGGGGTTTCAGTCCTAGTGGGGGCAGGTGCATTATTAGTGCTCTGTGGGTAATTACATCTTCTCCTCTGACAGCAGTAATAAAACTTATTGTGTGGACAGAGCTTACATTGGCACCAGCCTCAAGCCCTGAGTCACAGGGGAAGGCTCTGCCTGTGTAGGGCTCACTACAGGACAAAACTCTGATAGTCCTCTGATGGAGGGTGTGATGGGTCTAAGCGTGATGTCGGTGTGCCTCAGTCAGACAGCCTTGTATGGCTCAGTGCAGCTGTGAGGCACAGCTCCATTACCTGGCATAGCTTGAGAGCTGAAGCTTCAGGAATACAACTGAGGAAGCTATATTTTATCTTTATGGACGTAGAGAGACAGGCAGCTTGCATGCCTATGTGATTAACATACACATACACACATATACATATAGGTTATACAGGTATATATGTTATATGGGTGTCTTCCCAATTATGGTCGCCTGCAGCACCCTAAAAACTTCATTTGCAATTCCCTGAATTCCCTCTGGCTGTTGAGGTGCTTCCAACTGATGTGTATAATATGGATGTTCCATGTATATTTTCCCCCTCCAACCTCACTTCAAGTTCTTTATGTCTTTTATACTTACTATTCCTATACTTGGCTCCATATTCATCTCTGAGTCTGTCAACACAGTTCACCTCCTGTAATCAGGAAATGGTGATTAAATGAACATCCAAGTACAGAAGCTGTCAACCTGGTGTTCATCTTTTTTTAAAGTTAGGGGGAAAAAAAATGTTCAATTACCTTTTGCACTCATGTGGCTCTGAAAACCTCTTGGGAAAAAAAAAAAAAAAAAAATTAAGGTGGAAAGGGGAAAAGGAAAAAAAGAGGAGGGGAAATGGAGAAGGGGAAAAAAAGAAAATGGGAAAAAAGAAAAAGAAAAAAAAAAGGAGGAAAGGAGAAAAAGGGGAAAGATTGAAGGGAAAAAAAAGGAAAGGGAAAAGGAAGGGGGAAAGGGGAAAAAGGGAAAAGGGGAAAGGGAAAGGAGAAGGAGAAGGGGAAGAGGAAAGAGGAAAGGGGAAGGGAAGGGAGGAAAGGAATGGAGTGGAGAGAAAAAGAGGAAGGAGAGGAGAGGAGAGGAGAGGAGAGGAGAGGAGAGGAGAGGAGAGGAGAGGAGAGGAGAGGAGAGGAGAGGAGAGGAGAGGAGAGGAGAGGAGAGGAGAGGAGAGGAGAGGAGAGGAGAGGAGAGGAGAGGAGAGGAGAGGAGAGGAGGAAAAGAAAGGGAAAAGAACAGTTTTAAGAAAATAAAATAACAAAGTGGCTTTATCACTTGTATGACCTTAATACAGAATCGGGTTGGGAGGCTAATAGCAGCTGTGTCATTTTTAGCATTTACTGCAACAATAAAGGAAAAAGAAGATCTCCATTGAAAATGCACGCACTGCAAGCCCTGCAGTTCTGTGTCTCCTTGGGTGGGTCACTACGGCTCTTCAGAAGAGCTCGTTTGGGAAACAGCAGGATAGCATCATATAATTGTAGATTCATAGGTTGGCTTAGGCTGGAAGGGACCTTAACGACCATCCCGTTTCAGCTCCTGCCCTTTAGCGGTCTTTCTGCTCTGCGTTTTCGGCATCCCCGTCTTTGGGAGCTCTTGGAGACTTCGAGACAGCGTTAGGTTGACAGAGAGGAATTCAAGCCGCCGGGGGACAGGCGCTTGTTTCCGACGGCTGTTTCCTCGCCCATCCCCTTCTGCGGACGGGGCGGCTTCGAGGTGAGCAGCTCGTTGCGTGCTCCCCGCATCCCCGTTCTCTCGCAGCCTCTCCCGACCCGCCCCGTCCGTTCCCCGCCGCCGCCACTGGGAGCGCGGCCCCTTTAAGAGCCCGGCTTTGCCTCCCGGTAGCTGAAGGTCATTAAACACAAAAGCGCTCCAGCGCTGCGGTCCAATATAGCGCATGCGCCCTGCCCGAGGACTGGCAGGGAGACGGCAATATGGCGAGAATGCCTGGCAGCGGCGGCGGCGGCGAATGGAGCAGCGGCGGCGGTGGAGGGGGAGGCGGCGGCGGCGGCGGGTACGGCGCGGGGGAGCGGCCGCCGGGCCGCGGGCGAGGAGCCCCCCGGCCGCATCGCTACTGCAGCGCTGGGGAGGAAGAGGAGGGCGAGGAGGAGGATGAGATCCAGGAGGTGCAGATAACGGGGGACGAGGAGGAGGAGGACGGAGCCGATGGGGGGCTGCTGCTGGACGAGGAGGAGGAGGAGGAGGAAGAGGAGATGGGTCTGGACTGGGACGGCGAGGAGGAGCCCGAGCCCGTGCCGCCCGCCCCGGGCCGTACGCCGAGCGGCGGCGGCGGCGGCGGCGTCGTCGGGGCAGCCCCGGGGGGAACCGCGGCGACAGCCCCGGGGGGCGGCGGCGTTGGCCCCGGGGGTGCGGCGGAGGACTCGGAGCTGGAGGCGGCTCTGCTGCTGCAGCGGCCCGAGCGGGCGCAGCTGAGCGAGAACACGCGGCTGGCCACCCGCTACGCCGTGCGCATCTTCCGCGAGTACCTGAGCGAGAAGGCGCAGAGCCCCGACTTCGAGACCATGGACAAGGGGGCGCTGTGCCGGGTGCTGCGCTCCTTCTACGCCGAGGCGCGCTCCAAGAGCGGACAGCTCTACTCCAAGTCGTCCCTCATCAGCATCCGCAGCTCCCTCAACCGCTACCTCAACGAGCCGCCCTACTGCCGCACCCTCGACCTCACCAAGGACCCCGAGCTGCGAGCCGCCAACCTGACGCTGGCCGCCGTCATCCGCAAGCTGGAGGAGAAGGGCGCGGGGCCGGTGGTGCAGAAGCAGGCCATCGCCCGCGCCGACCTCCGCAAGCTCTACACCTGCAGCGTCTTCAGCACTCAGAGCCCCTTCGGGCTCCTCAATAAGGTTTGGTTCGAGACCTGCATGTATTTCTGCACGCGGGGCCGGGAGAACCAGCGGGAGCTGGAGGAGGACTCCTTTGGACTGGCAGTGGATGAGGACGGCCGCAAGTTTGTCTACATCAAGGCGCTGGGGCCCTACCACAAGTCACGCTCGTCCTCCTGGAGCAAGAAGCGGGCGGAGAGCAGTGACGAGGAGAACCTGCCTCGCATGTACGAGACCGGCACCGAGTTCTGCCCCTACGCCAGCTTTGTCAAGTACCTCTCCAAACGCAACCCCCTGTGCAAGGCCTTCTTCCAGCGCCCGCGGGACCACTGCAGTGAGGGCGACGTCACCTGGTACGAGAACAAGGCCATCGGCAAGAACCTGCTGGGCACCCGCATGCAGATGCTCTCCAAGGCGGCCAAGCTCTCCAAGACCTACACCAACCACTGCATCGGCGCCGTCTCCATCGCCACCCTCAACAGCATCGCCGGCATCGGCACCAAGCTGGGGGGACCGCCTCTGCCACCCCATCACCACCCCGTTCCCCACCACCACCACCACCACCACCTCCTCCACCACCCCGCTGGCGGGGCCTGCTACGCCTCTGCTGCCCTCAATGGTGGGCTGAGGCCCCAGCCGCCCACCGCCAACCCCTACGTGCTGCCCAAAGACGGCGACGCTGCGCCGGTGAAGGCAGAAGTGGCCGCAGTGGCCCCAGCCAAGCGGGCCCTCTACGAGGCCGTGTTCCCAGCGGGGGCCGTGGCTGGCGGTGAGGCCTGTGGGCCCTCCGCCTCCCCCAAAAGACTGTGCTGCCGCCCCGCCGAGCCCCCAGACGCCGCCGCTGTGCCTGCCTTGGTGGTGGTCTCAGTGAAACACGACCCCCTGCCTCACCTCCTGCCCGAAGCCAACGGGCACAGAAGCACCACCTCACCCACTGTAGTATCACCTGCTCTTGTTTCCCCCACACAGGTAACCGGAAAAAGGAGGAAAAAAAAAAAGAGAATAAGGCAAGCTGGCGACCCCATCCACGCAGCTGCTGCTTGCCCCCCTTACCCTCTGTTTTACTTTCTTTCCCTCCTTATTTTTTCTTCCCCCCCCCACCCCCTCCTTTTTGCGGAAGATTTGAGTTCTGAGTTCTGAAAGTCGGGCCAAAGTAGTAGATAAGGGCGTCTGATATCATTAGTGTGTGTGGTGTTCTTGATGTGCTAATGAACTATTTGAATAACCTCAAATGCAGGAAACAGCCAGGAGAATACTCAATTACACACTAGTAATGAGGGTGTAATTTTAAACTTCAGAAGTTAACAAGAGGGTTAATATGGCAATTGCATTCATCTTGTATTTGTTTATTTAAAATAGCTCTGTTTCCTGGCAGTGATCCTCTTTTTTTTTTTTTTTTTTTCTTCCCCCCCCCCCTTTTTTTTTATGAGGCAAATTGACTTGAGTTGCATTAGTTGCCATAGTGGCCAAATATACAGCAGCGCAAAATGAGGCGGAGCTGAGCTGCAGAACCAGGCCCAGTTCTGCCTGCATGCCCACCACCTGCTGCCTGGCCCATGCACTGCCCTGTCGTAGGGTTTTTGGTCACAGGAGCTACTGGGCTTCAGTTGGAGCCTCGCTACACTTTTACCCTTTGCTTTAAGTTTGGAAGTCATTCCTGCTCTGTCTATAGACCTCGGCACCAACGTCATGCCCCATACAATCTCATGTTTCAGGCCATAACCTCATTGCTCGCTGCCCTGTGTGACTCCCACCCCCACGACGCCCAATAACAGCGGTCGGGTCGCAGCCCGTTGTGGGTGAGCACAGCTCTCCGACATGCCTGAGCTGCTCCCAAGTGGAAATACCAGTTCTGGACTGAGTGACCCCATCGAGGGCTTTCAGCTCCTTGGCCACCTCGGGGCTGGCTAGGGGAGAGGCCTGGGAATGCCTGCATAAGCATCCGTGGTCTTTAGAATACCAATGCCCCCTCCTTTCTGGTATGTTCTTTGACCTAGTCAGTGGGGTTTGATCTCCTGGTGTCTGTGAATGGCTGGGAGGCTTGGCTGTGTGCAGACAGAGCTTTTGTTCTGGCTCATTATTTCAGGTATCAGCTAAAGCTTGTGGCTGAGTTTTAACCCTGCGCTCCTCGTTCACTTGTTTTTAACAACCTTGGGAGTAATTTTGAAACTCTCAGCACGGTGCTCAGGAAGGTTTTGCATGCAAGGACAGGGACCCGATGGGAAGAGCATCATGCATCCTCAACCTGTGCAGCAAGGAGGTGGGAACCAAAGGCACTGGGCCTACAGCCTGGCCCACACCTTTCAACTCTGTAACCAGCTCATGTGAGGCAGGATCCACTTGTTGTGTAGCTGTTTTTGTGCTGTGTGACTCTCACTAGTGGCTGGTGACTCAAGTTGTTCTATGGTTCTGTGACTTGGAGGAGGAGAGAAGTATCTCAAACAGGTGGCGGTGTGCACAGCTATGTGCTGTTTTCTTAACTGCAGCGGGGAAGAAAATGAGCAATCAGCGAGGCTACGAGACAGTGTGGGCTTCAGAAGTAATTATATGGAAATGTTCATCTCCATTCACAATTTAATGAGCTAAACAAGCTACCCAGCCACTTCTGTAGCTATATCTCGCCTTTGCTACAGAACTCATTAATTTAAGTCTTGAGGAGAGGGAAGCTTGTTTTATTTTTTGTTTTAATCACCAATTCTTCTCTTGTCGTTTTTAGCTTGTTTTAACTTATGTGCTTCTTCTGGGATGTGATAAAATCTTGTCTGTTCAATAGTTTCCTTGGGTAAATGTTAATGCTAGACTTTTTCTCCCTGGCTACCTTTTATACTAGATATAGTACAGTATAGATCAGGGCCCAAGGCATTTCCTGGGGAAATTAGTGGCTGGCTGGGTTTAATGGCCCACAGCACAGCCCCCAGTCATCGGCTCTCCCAGCTGGTCATTAATCCCCAGGAAATGCCTTGGTTGCTTCATTATAAACAAAGACTTTCTGGGCCCTTTTACTGAATGCATCTTATGAAGCCATGTGGGTGCTAAATTATGCTGTTGACAAATATCACCAATTCCCTGAAGTTAGTTGTGTGTGTTGGCAGTTATCCTTCCCGAGGGTACACACTGCTGTCCTATGGCCTGGTGTAACACCCTGCTCAATGAGTGGCAATGCGATGGACAGGCATTGGAGTGGGTTTATCTGTGTGCATTCTTACAGCATCAGTACCTTGAGCAAGGTATGGAAAAGGTTAAGAGAAGGCACTAAGTGGAGGTATTGAGTTTGCTCTGAGTATGAGCTTCAAAGAATCTGAGCAGGGATGCTGCTTTTGCTCTTTTCTATTGTGGCGTTCGTTAGTTTTAGCCCCAAGATGAGTTGTTAACACTTGGTTTGCAGGAGCCTCCCTCAGAGTTGGAAAAGGTGCTTTGAATGATCATCTTGATCCTTAGGTTGCAGCTGTGAGAGCTGCATTATGTAGCATGCTTTAAGCACACTGTGCCATCATGGCACAACTTGCTTTTCAGTCCCCGTTTGCTCTGAAGTGTAGCAATTTTCTTGCCACTGACAGCAGTGTTTCAGCTCAAGTTGATGACAGAGGGATGTAATTTGGCTGTTGTTCATCTCTCGTGGTAGTGAAAGATGAACAATAGCTGAAGTTTAAGCTTTTGATGCTGCAATGTGGTGGTAGCTGTTGAGATTTATAGGCCTGGTAGATGCTGAGCTTTCTACAGTAGTTATTCCCAAAAATAGGTCTAAGGAAATAGATCGGCTTCCGCTGTGGGTGAAGGGAGTCATGGGTCGCTTCAGAATTATGCTGTCATGTTGGTCTGTAACTCAGTCTCTGACTGCTTGTGGAGAGTTTATCAGCTCTTAAATGACCAGATGTTCAGAGGATGTCACAAGCACGGCTCATGCGCTTTTGTCTTGGGTGCTCTGGGGAATCCTTCAGTGTTTTTTCTTGCTGGTTTAAACCCAGGGCTGGCTTTTTTTGTTTGTTTTCTTTTGTTTCTTTTGCTGCCTTCCACTTTCTTTGACCAGACCCAGAAATCTTGTTCTGACTGAAGGTTTCTCAAAAGAAAGCAGAACAGTATTACGTGATGAAATGGTTAGAGAGAAACCACAAATAGTAGCAAATCAAAGCAACTAATAAGTTAGTCTAGCTCTCATCATTCCTTTTTTTCCTCTTAGAGGTGGGTAATAGACTTTATCTTTGGTATGAGGATGTCCCATGTTTCCAAAAACTGCCACAAAAAAGTCACCTGTTGTTCATAGGATTTTACAGTGCTCTGACAAAAATTGTCATCAGGAGCTTCCCATGTGTAGAATAGGAGAACTCATCAGAAAGCATCAGGAATGTTTGCAGGAGCAATGCTATGAAGCGGGGCTTTATTTCTCTGTGGATAATAGGTGGACCAGTTCTCTATCTGAGCTCTATCTCAGCGGCTTAAAGGACGGCAGCTATTAAGACTGATGACTGCTAAATAGCTTGTTAATTCTTCTAAGAGTGTATCTGTTTATTTCGCTTCTGAGGTTAGTTTTGGTTACACCACTGTCTAGTCAGTGCCATCCCCTTTCGTTGGCGGATTAGCAGAGCTTGCAAGATGTACTTCGTGTCTGTTCTAATAGAAACACTGATTTAAAATCTTGAAGTGAGGATACAAAGAGCTTAAAATTGCACCTGCCTTTGAGGCTGTTTGTTTCATAGTTGATTTTTATTTTTTATGTTTTTCTCGAAAGGAAAAAGTTTCTTCTAGTAGACTTATGTTTGTGGGATGACACTAATTGTAGAAGGGATGTGTTATAGCTGCTGGTCATCAAAGCTGCTCTTAATTCCTGGGGAGGCAGGGGATGGAGAAGTAGATGAAACACGTATTGTCTCTAAACCCAGTGTCTTTAACAGTCTCCATAGCAAAACCTTGGCTATTGCTTTCTTCGGTGTTCAATCCATGCTGTTCCTTACTGTGAATTCTTCTAAAGGCCAGTCATTGAACAGAGCTGTTTTGTTGTTTTGTTTTGATGATGATAGGATATCCCAAACTATGTTCTTTGTAACCAGCGTGAGGTTGGGTAGGAGGTGACTGCTGGAGAAGCAGAAAAGAGATGAAGCTCAGTGGCCACTGCAGGCTCTGGGGCTGTGTGTGCATTGGAGTGCAGGATGGGAGCTGCTGCTTCTTCTCTTCCATCTTGAGGCAGCTGGTAGGGAGGACAGGGTGTGCTCAAAGGTGACCTGGGGTGAATTTCTCAGATGTGAGAATGGTGTTTTGTTGCACACATGTAGAATTTGGGTTTTGGAGCTTAAAGCCAAATACAGTTGCTGTGTCAACTTAGTTGCATCAACGTGATGTACGTAGCTATTTCAGACAGTGTTTTCTATAATGTTTTTACTCTATAGAAGTTAGATTCCTTTTACTTATTTACGTCATGTGAAGGAATCAGAAACTTTCCTGGTCCAGCTTTGGGTAAGAAGAGTGCAGGAGATGATCCATTTCATGTAAGTCAAATGAACATGAGCTTTTACATACAATTAGAGGGAAGACAGCATCATTGAATCACAGCTGTATTTTGACACTCCCACAACTCTATAGAACCCCAAAAGAGTAAGTCAGTACTCTTCCTCTATGAGCATCAAAGGGGAACTGCGCAAACTTAAAGGCAGCAGTTGTTTTTTTTCTAACAAGAAAGTCTTCTGTGATTATCCTGTAAAAGATTTCCCATTGCCCACCGCTCTCCTGCTAGAGAGCAAGAGATCAGAAACTGTTTGGTCTAATTGGTGAGTCTGTGTGACAGCGAGCTGCCTTATTTCATGTGTGGTGTGGAAATAAATGAGTGCTTAAACCCTTTGAAACACACCACTACTGCACAAGCCATAGGCTGTAATTAAATTGAATGTGGGGTTGTATTGTCTTGTGCCCTTGGCTATAAACTTGATAACAGACCATGGTACACCCACTATTGTGTTAGAAGCTGGAACCTAATTAGCTATGTTGTAGATTTTCAGTCACTTTCCAAGCCCTTCTGTTCATCCCTTTCACAGTGTCTTTATTTTTTTTCCCCCTTATTATTTTGCTTTTCTGTTTCCGAAGCAATAAAAGCACCCTGTTTTTCGAAGGAAATCATTGAGGGCATGTAGCCAAATATGTACGTGCAAGATAATTTTTTATCGTATTTTCGATTCAAGGGACAAGTGTTAGCGACTGCGTTCTATCAGATCTAGAAGAGATTTATTAATGCTGCGATAGTAAAATATATAATCACGTTTTCAGGGAATGCTTTGTAAGCCCCTCTCAGGCATTTAAGGGGGGGGAGGAGGAAAGGGATTGCAACTTCTCACAATACCTTGATCTGAAAGTAACGTTGAAAGACACGAGATTGAAGTCTGTTCTTGTTGTTATTTTGGGATTATCCACATAGAAAAATGGCTCTTCCAGGCTTTTAGAAATTCGCCTGGTTTCTCACTCAGCCAATTTTAGTGAGTTGATCTGAAAACCTTCAAACTTGCTAGGGACTTAATCCCTAATGAGGACAAGTGCTTTGATCTGTTCTTAGTGCCATTTTTAGTTTAGGAAATAAAGTTGCAGCACGCAGATGCAGCATGTACATTTCCAGTAAATTCTTCATTAATTGATATGCTTACTGATTACATGCGTCTGTACTCTTCTGTAGCTGGGGCAGATCATTTCAATTCTATCAAAGTACTCCATCTCCATCCCTCCTCCTTAAGCACACACACCAGTGTCTGGTGATGTTGTCATTTGTTTGAGTTCTGCTGTTTTTTATAGGGGGAGTGGGAGGCCGTGAAGTTGCAACTGTTGTGCTTGGAAGCTCTAATGAAGGGGCTGCAGCTCCTGGGCTGCCCTGTAAATTGGCACCTGTGTATGCTGTTGCTACTTTTGCATCTCTCTGCCAGAAGCATAGTGCATAAATGAATGACTTCTCTAAAACGCAGCTGTATTTTAAGCTCCTCTTTTGTGTGTCTGTGCGTGTCCATTTATATGTTTCAAATTAAGGATTTCTGGAGAAGTTTAGAGGGTGATTTCTCAGTACCCTTCAGCTGAACCCTGAGTTGTTTCAAAGTACACATGTACGCACAAATACATACATCTCTATACATAATGGATGTGTTTGCATATGCTGCTTTTGTTGCTGTTGATTTCTTTCTGTGTGTTTCTAGTATGCTTCAAAAGTGGCAGGGAGTAGTCAGCAGGAGCAGGGAGGTGACCATCCCTCTGTACTCAGCACTGGTGAGGCTGCACCTTGAGTACTGTGTTCAGTATTGGGCCCCTTGCTGCAAGAAAGACATCGAGGCCCTGGAGACTGTTCAGAGAAGGGCAGTGATGATATGAAGGGTCTGGAGCACAGGTCTTATGGGGAGCAGCTGATGGGGCTGGGATTGTTCAACCTGGAGAAGGAGTCTCAGGAGAGACATTATTCTCTGCAACTCCCTGAAAGGAGGTTACAGTGGGGTGGGATTCAGCTTCTTCTCCCAGGTAACAGCAATAGGAGAGCAGTAATGGTCTCAGCCTCAGGGGAGGTTCAGATTGGATGTTAGGAAAATTTCTCCTCAGAGAGAGCAGTGAGGCAGTGGCACAGGCTGCCCAGGGAAGTGGAGGGTTACTGCCCTTGGAGGTGTTCAAGAACTGTGTGGATGTGACACTGAGGGACATGGTTAATGGACATGATGGGATGGGCTGATGGTTGGACTAAGTGATCTTAGTGGTCTTTTCCAGTCTTAATGATTCTGTGATTCTGTTAAAGTCTGATACTCTTGCTCTGATTTTGAGTTATTGGCTGTGAAGCCCATGCCCACCTCATCCGTGTAAGCTCTTGTTTTACACCCACAAAACAAACTTGTGCACTGTTCTCTTAGTCTTTGTCTTGGCTGTCACAATTGATAGCTAGGAGATTAATGCAGACCATGTTTGTTGCATCTGGGAGATGAGACTTTCTGTAGGCTTTTATCAAGTTGATGTAGAAATGTGTTGCCTTTTTTCTGTAATTGTATTACCAGTTAATGGAATTGTCCCTACATCCAGTTTGGACCTGGTTTGCATTTCTACTCAATTGTTCAAAGTGTGTTTCGGTGGGAAGAAGAGATGCTGTAAGCACATGGGTTTGGGTAAGCAACTGCTCAGTAAAGAAGCCTGTTAGTATCCGTATACTTTCTATTGCCTTTTAACATCAGTGGGTGACACAAAAATACACAGTAATCAGACAATTCCAGGACTGTGAGGGCTGGAAAAACACTTGTCCTTGCAGGCAGATGGAATGGTGCAAAGCTGTGTGGTCTCTGTAGAACAGGCTGATGGTGGTGGGATTAAGGTTTGAAAAATGTGAAGACTTGAAGCGTGTGTTTTTCAGCCATGGTTTAGGTGTCTTAGAAAAAAAGTCTGGAAAATCAGCTTGGGAAACTGTTTCCTCTGCAAAGCCCCGTGTGATGGTTTGCCTTTTACAACATGGACACAACTTGAATTCAGAGCGGGGTTCTGCCTGCCTTTTAGCCATGTGATGCACTTCCAAAACTACCTGATTTCTGTTTTTATTTCTAGAAATCCTTGCAGGTTACCATTTAAAGGCATTGTTTTTGAAATGCACCTGTCAGCTGTTTTCAGAGAAAACATTGCAAGTCTTCTTGCTGCAGCTTAAGCAGGACCTGCATACTGATATTTCCTCTGACAGTATGTGAAGACCCAAGCTGACCCCTTCCTTCTAGGATGCTGGGAAGTGCCAGAAGTGAGGCATGCCGCAAAGCATCAAGGAACAGCCATGTTCATTTTAACAGAGTTGTTAAAATATGAATCAAGTTAAAATGTGGTGACTCAGGTGGTATTAAATGTAGTGTGAATTACATCGTAATGCATTACATTGGTAAACTCAAGTAGCTCTACGCTGCCATGTGGATGGCCAAGAGTATCTGCGTGGCACAGAGGAAGAGGACTGAATACTTTTTTTCCTTTTCTTTTGTTTATGAGTTTATTTAAGTTTGCTGTGGTATTTGATAGAGAAGGATTCCTCAGAAGTGGAATTTTAGCTGGTCAGTTTCCTTGCATATTGACTCACAGACTGCTAATAGATATATTCAGGAGCATGAATAATAATAAAAGCAGGCTCGATCATGGTGTGGGATTGTGGTACAGCAGTGACTGCTGCAGTCATTTAACATGAATGAAGGCTGCCTGTTAGTTCTGTTCTAGAGAGGTGATGAAGCATCAGGTCAGATCCATAATATGTCCAAGTAAAGACAGAAGTGTCTAATGTATATAATTTTAAATATTTAGAAAGTGATGTATATGAAATGTACGAGAGCTTCTCCAGAAGTAATGCCTCCTATTCTTTGATTCTTTGACGTTGGACCACAAAGTCAGAGGTGAATGTTGGTGGTATGACAGTAGAGGTTGAACCTTCCTACCAGTATTTAGTTTCATGTTGTTGCTGTGTGACAGATGGCAGCAGAGGGGCATTGTGACAGAATGGCATATGACATGGAAGTGCTTATGTAGCAAAGGTGAACTCCTTCATCTGCAAGAAATGGCACCTACTCTTTGATGCTTGTTGAATGCTTATGGAGACCAACCAATGGCTGTGAGTACAGTGAGGCGGTGGGTAGTATATTTCAGCTGTGGCCACAGCCATAATGGGTCACCTCTATTGGAACAAATTTTTATAAGCATGGCATGTAGACTCTTGTTTTTCACTGGAGAAAATACATAACAAATGGTGGTGACTATGTTGAGATAGAGTGTTTTGTAGCTGAGATTTTTTTCGATCAAATAGTATTATTACTGTCTATGTATCTGTTGTAGTTTCCATGGAAATAAATAGGAGGCATTACTTTCAGAGCAGCCCATGGGTATGTGAAATATACTTTTCAATACATAAATATTTCTGTTTATTTATATATAAACATATGTGTTTACGTTCTTATATATACAAAACATGCATAGATAACATAAATAACACAAATATATTTAAATTATGTACTGTAATAACATAGAATATATTCTCTCTCTCTCTCTCTGTATATATATATATGTATATGTATATATAGTAGTAGATTAGATTTCATAGGGCCTATGTCCACATTGTTTCTAAAGGAGAAAGCAAAGCAAACAAAAATTCCTTCCGTGCTGCTATTTGAGCAGTGACCGCGGAGCCCTACCCTGGGGACATGGGGCACCGGCAGGGAGGCAGCCTGTGGCTCCCTGAACCCCTGAGGGTTTTCCTCCAGAAACATAAACAAGTACTGTAGAGAAAACCTAAAGCATTCTCATTTTTTCTCCTATTATTTATAGAAAACAAAAAGCTCCAAAGCAAACATGCAGTCTGAAAAGTTTTTATTCACTATAATGGCAATTGTGCGATATAGTTGTTATCTGAGAGGGGGAGGAGAGCAGAGGTGAGTGCTCCAACCTACTCATAAATAAGCAAGTGGAGTTAAATAATGGATCCAGCTGGGGCAGAATTTGGGGTCAAGGAAAAGAGCTGGAAATGGAGAACAAGAATGAGAAGGAAAGCAAGGTGAGAAGCCATTACCAACTACATTATAGTAACCCATCAGGTATGGACTCGATTTTATTCCGCTGGGTTTATTTGGATGGGTTGTAAAGGTGGTAAATAATATCTCTGAACTGGGGCTAGAACTAGAGGAGGAAATTGGGATTAAAAAATGTGTCCTTCCTAATACTAAATAACATGTGTAGAGGGCACTGTAGCAAGATTTGATCAAGGAGAAGATAGAGCCAGGGGAGTGGCAAAGAAGAATGGTTTGCTTTATTTGAAGTAGAAATGCTAGAGGAAAATGTAGAAATAGAGGGGGAAAAATCTTGGTTTTCTTCAACTTCCAAGTCAGTTACAAGAAGCTGAGTGTGACTTATTAAAGTACACTGTATTATTGCCTCTTATGGAAATCAATGCCTAAAGATTTTTTTTTTCTTTAACCTTAAAAAATGTCGTGTTTAAACTAGTGGTTGCCCTTAGAGTTCTGTTTCAAAGTAAGTGCTGGTTCTTGGGTATGTATCCCAAAAGAGATCCGCTGTCAGCACTGTGGTAACACGGCGTACAAGCATTGTGCTTGCTTTTATTCCTAATGGCCAATAAACTAGTTTCCTCAAGTTCCTTGAAATACTCCTTGTAGACTCAAGTGTCCAGATCAATTCCTCATTCACATCTTATTAAAGCTCAGTGAGGAAGTCGGGCAAACAGGGTTTTGATCAAAGCACTGTATAAAGTGGTGATGTACCCCATTAATCTTTAAGCTTCTTCATATAATTCCTCAAGAGAGCCCCAATGGGTTTTCTCTCTCAAAGAAAACTTTCCCCCATCCAAACTGGTTCCTGCAATGAGGTTGGAGCATGTAGGTCCTCACTGGGACAGGAAGCAATGTATAGGCAATGGCCTTGCTTCTCCTGTGCTTATCTGTCTTGTGGTTTTCTAATGAAATGCTAGCATTGTTCAGTCCTTGCGATGAATGGCTATCTACATCCAAAATTACCTGTGTATGCTGCTCTATTCTGTATGTTAATGCTCGTGTTCTCATTGTGCAGTCAGTTCATGTTATATATCACAACTTTAAATGCTTCAGTGGTGTGCTTAATCAAAATGTGTTGGTTTTGCCCCTAAAGAAACAATTGCAGGGTCCTAGCTCCAAGAAGGCAGGAATTTCTTGTTGGTTCTGTTGGGTGCTGGCTTTCAGCAAGTAATTATTTAGAAGTAGTTAAGCTGCTATCATACAGCAGTCCATTTTTTCTTAAACCTATTTTAAACTTCTATAGATCTTTTCAGATCTTTTATAGATCACTTTTCAGATCTCTTTTCTATCAAGTTTCTGCTTGCGCATCTCAGTGAGTAGAAGACCTCAGAACAATATTTACAGCATCTGCTTCTGTGCTTTATGTGTCTAACTGTAACAAGATACATAATCATGTGCTTTATTATAACTTTATTCAAAGAGAGGTTTTTATCTGCTCTGCTTATGGATAGCCATGGCAGGCAGATGCCTTGAGAACTGCTGCAAATCAGCTGCATTGTTTCGAAGGCACTGTTGAATATGCTGTTTTTGTTGTGCAGTTTGAATAAAAGCTGTGTGTTTTGCTGTGGGGAAAATGAAGCCCACAAGAGATGGCCATCACAGCACAGAACCTCGTGGGAGCCAGTGGGACCATCCTCTAGGTGTGAGACTGTGCTTTGGGAGTTAGGGATGGAAGTGCTGGAGGTGACTGAGAAAGCTGATAAGAGATGTTAATCGGCACCACCAGCAATTTTAGCCCAAAGAAGGGTGGGGAAGGAAGTCCTCAGCCACAGCAATGGGAAGTTGTTAGCTGTTCTCTGCCCTCCTGAGGCCCCAGCTGGAGCAGTGCATCCAAGCCTGGGGCCTCCAGCACAAAGAGGACATGAAGTTGTTGAAGTGTGTCCAAAGGAGCACCAGGGCTGTGAAGATCATCAAAGGGATGGAGCACTTCTTCTATGAAGGAAGGCAGAGGGAGCTGCACTTGTTCAGCTTGCACAAGAGAAGGCTTCAAAGAGTCCTCATTGCAGCTTTCCAGTACATGAAGGGAACTTTTAAACAAGAGGGAGTCCAGTTTCTGATATGGTCTGAAAGTGATAGGACAAGGGGAATGGCTTTCAGCTAGAAGAGGGGAGATTTATGTTGGATGTTAAGTACAAATTCTTTGCTCAGAGGGTGGTAAGGTATGGGCTGGTGGGTGGCAGCCCTGCCCACGAAGGGAGAGACTGGATGGGTCCCTTCCAACCCAAACCATTCTATGACTCTTAAAGCAGTTTTCTTGTGACTTACATCAGTTAGGATCCTAGTGGATGAGTGTCCTCCCTTCTGGCAGAGGAATCCAGCACAAATGATGCTAATTGTCACCCTTGCTGGCAGTGAGGCTGGAAGGAGGGGCTGCCTCTGTCACCACTGTTGAGATCCCCTGTGGTGAGCTAGCTGTGGCTCTGCCCCCACCACACTGCCATCAGTGGTGGCCTGCTGGGCTGGGAGCAGGAGCTAAAAGCAGTGGGCTCCTGCACCAATTTCAGTGGAAAAGCAAGACTAATGACCAAATTTGTTGTCTTCATGGTTTTTACTTGCCATGAAAAATAGCTGTTTGCTTCTCTGTCCTCCTGGCTTTACCATCTCCTCAATATAACTTCTCTGACTTTTACTGATGGCTTCTTGTGCCTAATCATTTCTTAATGAAGCAGGGGGCTATACTTTATTCTGTCCTGCAAAGGCTTCTTTTTGTCCCTCATTCTTGTTTTCCTTCCACTCTGTTTCCACTCCAGGCAAAAATTATTTCCAGCTGAGAAGGGCTGGATGCGTGTCATTCCGCAGCAGTTGTAAATGGCCCCACAGTTTTGCTCACAAACATCAGAACTCATTTTGCCTCTCTGCACATGCTGTTTTCTCACCTTGAGTGCATGTGAGGGAGGTCATTCAGGGCCGGACCCCAGGCTGGCTGTGCTCTCATCCCCAGGCCAGCGACCAGGAGCAGGTGTCTGTGGAGATTGGGAAATAAGCAAGGAGGGCATGCTTGTGATGTTCTCAGGTGCTTCTCATGTGGGTGCTATAGAAACATCAATTTTCCTCTGAGGTATAAATGACATTCATAATGAAAAGATCAGATCTTAACACAATAGTGTTTAGTCTGTGGGATGAACAGGACCCCTTTGCATTTTCTTCTCAATCTGTTTTGATGGGAATGTTGATTACAGACAAGGTAAACTTGTTTGCGCTTTGTTCATTAATAACAAACCATAAACTGGCCTGCCTCCCCTCCCCACAGGCAAGACACTTGAAGAGATGCCAGACAATTAAACTACTTAGGGCAGTAATTACAGTCAAATATACAACAAAAATAAAATCACTGCACAGGGGTTTGGTTTTTTTTATGCTTGGTTTTGTTCTCTCCATTTATTAAACTGCAACTCTTGCCTCGCGACTGAACAGGAATGTCTCAGTCAATGGTACTAAAGGACCGAAGTCCAGAGAAGCTGTGGTGCCCCATCCCTGGAGGCACTCAAAGCCAGGTTGGATGGGGCCTTGGGCACCTGAGCTGCTGGGTGCCAGCCCTGCCAATGGGACGGGGTGGGACTGGGGGGGCTTTAAGGTCCCTTCCAACCTAAACCATTCTATGAAGGTTCCTAAAGCGTGCAACAAGCTTGGGTTCAGCTGGGCATTTAGCAACCTCATTCATGTTCTTATGGCAAATTCTTCACAGCACTGAAAATCTGCTTGTTTGAGGCATCGTGTTCAGTTTATAGGGCTGGCACCTCCCTGATGCTTAGCAAGGCTGTGATACCAATAGTCTTCTGAAGCTTTTCCTTTCTCACTGTCCTGATTCCTGTTGTACATTGCAGAGCATTCCTCAGTCTGCTGTGATACCGAGGAAGGGAAGGCTGGATTAGGCTGAGTCACTAAATTCTGACTTAGCTTCAAATATTTACTTGTACCTGGTGCATTTTAAAATTCCAAAATATGTGTCCACAAGCCTGATTTGCTACTGAGCCTATTTAATGAGCTGGCGTCCTGCAGCATTGTGTGCACCAGTTCAACGTATTTCAGTGAAATTCTTCGTGACTTCAGTATTCCAGATAAAGTGCACTTTAAAAAGAAAGAAATGGAGCTGTAATGAGATCCAGCTGGTGTACATAAACCTTTCACATTGCATTACATAATTAAGTTGGTAAGTAATGTATGGGGGAAAGTTCTTGTTGCTTATTCTTTTGTACTGGAGTTTTACAAGGCTGTATAAATACCCTAAGTATTTAATGGGGGAAAAGCAGGATTATAAGCAAACGGTAGAAGATGGATGGTACAACAATGTCATAAAACAAGTAAGCGGTATTACCCTTGTGGTATTTGGTATTAAATAACTGAAACTTGGCAGTGTGCTGTGCATTGACATTGCTCTCATAAGATCATTTTCTAATTGATCGCTTTGGTTAACATGATTGCTTTAAAGGTAAATTGGTTTATGCTGAACAATACCAGAGCGCAAATTCCCTCTGGTTTTGGCCGGCCTTTTTTATTCAGCGAAATCTACACCGCTGTGGTATTCAAAGCAGAGCATGAGCTCCTGGGCTTCTTACCATAACTTAACAACCTGTTCTGCTTTTAACAAACTGTAATTACAGAAACATAAACTACATCTTCATTTATTTCGACTGCAGAGCATGGGAGAGGAATGTGGGAAGGAATTCTTCGTACCGCTGTGAATTTAGTAGCCTACCTTGCAGTTGTTTCATAAACATCCTCGAAAGCTTCTGAAAATACTGAATGCGGAATGTGCCAAAAATGGTTAAAACTCCAGACTCTGTCCTCTGGCAGGCAAGCCCTGGCAAATCTTAGCTTGATGCTGCTGCCCTCGGCTGCCCTCCTTTGCAGAAGGCTTTTGCTCCCTTGCAGAGTCAGCAGAAGGCACCTGGGCTTCAGCAGCTGCGCCAAGCCCTGGTCAGTGGATTTCATGGGGCTGACATTGTCACTGGGGATGGGCACTGCGCTGCCCAGCTGGTGACGGGGCATGCACAGGGCACGTGGTCAGCTCTGCCGGTGCTGCCTTAGGGCAGTGACCCCAGGGAGAAGATCGGTGAGCTGTTTGCTGAGTGACGGTGAGTCGGAGCCCCCAGCTATCCTCATTTAAAAAGGGTGGTCAGGCATGTATTGTAACAAATGTAAAGCTTAGGCTGTTGTTCTGGTGAGAAGTCTAATTTACCGTAATTGCCTTTTTTTTTTGTTTTTGTTTTTTTAATAATGATCTGATCCATTTAAGATGTCTCAATAACCATTACCCAGTTAAGATGATGGCTTAATTTGGAGCTGCTGTTACGAGTGTGGGCACGCTGGCCTCGAGCTGCTCGGGCTGGGCGCTGCGGTGTGATGCTTTAAGGCTGCAGAGAGTGACTTTTGAACTGTACAGGAACTTTCACTGACTTGCACGGGAGCTGTTCAATGAGAGGTGAAAGGAGCACTCAGGATATGAGTGAATACAAATATCTTCTGGTTTTGTGGGTTTGTAAGTTCCCATAAATCAGTCAGCAAGTTCCCAGTTGTTGTGACAACCGCATGTCCCGTGCTCGGACACTGCAGTTGCCACAAACCCCAGCAAAGGCTGCAGTCAGCCCATAAGGAGCAGCAAGGCAGATGAGTGGCATTTAAAACACAGGGCACAGTCTGGCAGATTTCTGCCTTGCTTTTTTCAGACTGTCAGTCTGCCAGCAGACCCTTAGAACCATCCTCCTTTTCCTCCATGTCCCCTACCTTGCTGCTTAAATCAAGCAACTGAAATCCATAGAGGGATTTTCTGGGAGAAATGAGGTGAAAGCTTTTATGGGTTTGTTTGTAAGGATTTCATAGAATCACAGAATGGCTTCTATTGGAAGGGACCTTAAAGATCATCCAATTCCAACCTCCTGCTGTGGGCAGGCAGTAGATTAGACTCAGTATTTTGTACCGCTTGTTCTAAGGAAATGCTTGTGTTAATGAGCATCCACGGTGAAACATGGGAAAGAAATTAGTTAGAAAAGGAAGTGGAATGATCCGTGAGTCCCCGCTTTACTGTGCCAGCTGCAGGAGCTTGGGTCCCTATAGGGCAGCAGTCAATCCAGCTGCTTTGTGACCTGCCCAGTGGGATCCCTGTCCAGGGACCCGGACCTACCCTGCTTGGCTCAAGACTGGGGGGATTGCAGTGCAGTCTGTATCGTGGATGCACTGATTAAACCTCATAGTTAGGAGACTGGACATACAGATGTTCTCTCCCTCTTTTGCATTACACAACAGTACAGACACCCAGACATCTGCGAGCTAGCAGATTTGATCTGTGTTCCTAAGGATTATGAAATTCTGGTTGTATATAAATTTGCTGTCTGAATTTGAAGCATGATTTATGAAGGGTGCCTTGCCTCTTGTAGCTAGCATGGCTTCCCTTTCTGTAGGATTGCTAGGCAGATGTTCTGACTTCTCCGGTATGCTGTCCTTAACATGGTTTTTCCTCATCTTCTGTGTTGCCTACTTACTTGCTGAAGCTGTTAGCTGATACGCAGTAAACTATATCTCTCTTCGCACTTGGGCCTAGTGCTGGCTGGATTACCAAAAATGCAGAGCAAGGCGTGCATTTGTTTTGCACTGTTGAGGAGCTATCTGAAATACTTGGAAGCGTGTGGTGGTTCTTATTTTTGTTCCGTTTCCTCAATCCTCTGTTGTAAGTGCACTTTCTCTTGCTAATCTGCTGTCTGAAATACTCTTTGTTTAGGAAAGCAAGTCTATTTCTGTTGTAATCAGGGCTAAGAATTCAGCTGCAGGGTCACTCTGGCACTGCAGAGTTCACTGACCACGTTTTGCTGCTGGCAGTCCCAGCTTTGGCCCCTTTACACAGATCAATGCCAGGCTAACCCCATTTATTGCTACTACTGAATCAAAGCTCTGCTGCTCCTACTTAATTTAGCTCAAAATAGACATAATGCAAACAAGCATCAGCATGGCAAAAGAGCGAGAAGAAGAGGAGGAAGAAAAAGGCATGCAGTTTGTTTGGGTTTTGATTTGTTGGTTCTGAACTGAAGATGCCAAATGGTGCCAGGATTCAGATGGGAGGAATTAGTTTTCACTGTATTATTAGACTCTCTATAAAAAATAATAGTCATCATGGATTCTGATCTGTGCTGTCTGGTTGTCTTCTGTTTCCTTTTAGTGTTTAAGAATCTCTTCCAATATAACAGCTACTGCTTCAGCTCAGGCACACATTCTGATTTCTTCTGGGTTTTGTAGTCCCTCTGATGTTGCTCCCAATTTGCGTTGTCTTGGTCACATGAGGTTGGCCTTCATCCTTACTACTGCCTACCCATCACCAGTTACCTCTGCTTCAGCCTCAGGGAAACTTGCAGACTGTCTTGTGGTCAGGTGAAGTTACTGTTGGCAGAAGTGCTGTTCTTGGTGGAGCTACCTGATGTTGAGCCTTTTGTGAGTTCCAACGTGGTGAGGTGGGTTATGAGGTTTTGTTTAAGTGAATGCGGCAGGTAACACTGCTGTGTCTGTCATACTTTGTGACTGCACTGTAATTTTTCTTCTGTAGCTGTGGCACACCTCAATCTGAGAAAACACTGGGATCCTGAGGACGTTACTTGGAGCTGAGATGACAGGACCTTTATGGCGTGGTTGGCAACCTGCCACTGTTTCCAGCTAGGACTGGATTTATAAATTCCACTGCCACACCTCATTCCACACGGCTTTCAAATATGTGGAGTAAGGCACACACATACCCTCTCTGCTTGTTGTCTCCTGGGCTGCAGCCCTGCTCCCTCTGCAAGGCAACATGGATGGAAATCCTGAGATTTAGTGTTTTTGATAAACACAAAGAGATCCCATCCTTCCACTCCGCTCTTTCCCCGAACTCATCCCCTTCATTTCTGCAGCTCCAGGGCACCACTCAGCAGAAATCAAGTGTTCGGCGTGGGTATGTCTATAATGGGATTTAAGATGACAGCCATGAGACAAATCCATCATTTAAGAATTGTTGAAGTTAATTTCTGCCCCCTCTGCTACATGCTCATCACAGGTCTTCTGAAACTTTTCCTGTTTGCTCCAAGTGCTCTTACTTTTGTCATTACAATTCAGCTGTTCCTGAAGGCAAGCTTTTGTTCTGTGGAAGAGACCAAAGCAAAGCTGTTTTTTTGTGTTTCACCACCCTTCTCCACACTCTTGAAAATTAAATGCCTCCTCCTCCAGCCTACCCTTTTCTCTTCTGGCAGGGCTCTGTTGCCCCAACAAGGGAAGCTTTGTCTCCCCTCTCCCACTCCCAGCACGTGCTTGGCTTCCCCGTTGCCTTCACGCACTTGGCTTCCTCATTACCTTCTGTTCTTGCCTCCTGGAGACCCTGCAGCTTCCCTGCTTTACTGGCCTGGTATGCTAGGACAGAGCTGCAGGTGTCCTGTATGATGTCTCTGGACACAGGGTGGGCAGCACATCGAGTCCTAGGCTTTCTGGCCTTTTCTCCAAGCTTACCCACTTCCAGAGAAAGTCCTTTGCAGGATTGTCCGCCAGATTTAATCTGAATCTGCTTTTTCAACACCTTGAGATGTGTCACTGTGTGACTGGCCCTTTATGAGATGTTAAGTCTTCCTGCTGTGATGCTTCCTTCCACTTCTCAGGTGTCCATTGGAAGCTAGTGGTTTTATTTTGCTTTTTATTCTCATTAAGGCAGTACTTTTGTGAAGACCATCCTAAGTGTTGGCAGCCCACTTCATGGTGCACCTGATGAGCATTCTCCACACAAAGTCTTGTTCCCTGTGTGCCTGGGAAAAGCCTCCAGTGGTGTTTCCTTGATAAATAAGGAGCAGGGTCTCAAAATCATTGTTTGTTGTGTGGTTTGCTTTTTCTTCTTCTTCTTCTTTTTTCTCTTTTTGTGGTTTTGTTTGTTTGGGTTTTGGTTGGTTGTTTTGTTTTAGGTGGAGGTAGGATTCTGTTCCTGCCTACTTTGAGTAGAAAATATTTTTCTTAAACCATTTTTCTTTTCCTTGGAAGTCAAACTGATTCTGCTGTATTAAGTCGTTTAGATTTGATTGGAAATCAAACAAATCCTGATGTACGAGGGTTGCTTTGAAAGTAATTCCTCCTGTTTTACGGTGTCGGCCTGTGACTCCTGAGGTGGATGTTGGTGCTATGGCAGATGCCGAACCTTCCCACCACTAATATCCACACAATGTGTGTTATTGCCATGTGGTAAATGGCAGCAGAGGGGGAATCTGAAAATTGGCGTTTGATATGGAAATACATATGAAGCAGTGGTGTGTCACTGAACTCCTTTGCGTGGAAAACATGGTACCAGATCTTAAGTTATCATGTCTTCTAAGCACATCATTATTATATACTCAAACTTTTCTCCTAAGTATCTTTAGACAGCCCCAGTCCTTGTGACTTGATCCTTCTCTGAAGGTTTTTGTTGTTGTTTTGGTTTGATTTTTTTGTGTTGCAGAAGCCAGGTGTAGTTCAGAGTGGTTAATTTGGGCCTGAGCTGCTTATAGAGGATGTGTCCCCTTGTTAGCATGGTCTTACTACCTTGTACCACAGGTTATTACTGCTCAAGATACTCATTGGAGTTGATTTCTGTGGCTCTTGTTAGGTGATGTGTTCCCCCTAGACAGATTAAAGAATTCTTCAGGTGTTGTTTTGAATGGGAACAATTTCACATTAACCTTACTGCCTCAGCAGCGTTTAAATTAGGCTAACTAACCTCTTGGCAATGGCCAGCTTCTCCAAGATCTCAGTTACAGAATAACCTACCAAAAAGAGAAATTTCATACCTGAACTCTTTCCTCATGGGCTTGATCCAGTTCTTGCCAGTGGCAGTGTATGCCCTTAGGTCATCTGTTGTAGCTTCTCTATGTTTAGAAATGAAGCAACTTTGTGTAATGTAAGCTTGGATTTTATGTTCTTGGTAAATCTGCTTGTTGCCTTTTTTCTTTCTAGCTGTCCCAGAATCATCTCATTTGGTCATTCGGAAGAACACAGAAAAACTGCTGGCTTATATGACATAGTATATATGTCATATAGTATATATAACATATAGAATATATGACATGCTGTCTTTAGCATGAATTTGCTAATGTGTCTTTATTTCTTGTCAATTTGAAATGCATGTTGTGTGTTAGAGAAGTTAAAAGCCAATAGCTAGAGAAAATTAAGGTAGTTATTTTTTGCTGAGTGACAGACATGGTCTTTAATGCTTCTTTAGACATACTCAGTTCTTTCTGTTGTCCAAGCACTGGCACTTCATGTGTTTGGTTTTATGCTTTGGTTATTACTAGACTCAGAAACAGCCCATGCAAAGTTAATGAATATTATATGACACTTTTCCTGATATTCTGAGGGTGTGTGTGTGTGGTCTATTGCTGTGTCAGACTAAGCAGAAGTCTTTTAATATGAAACTGCAAGTTTGCTGAGCTAGTTAGCAGAAACCCTTCTGTCTAAAACTAGTTAGCCAGCTGCTGCTTCATGAAGTTGGCAAATGCAATGATGGCTTCAGTGTGCATACAGCACATAGTTATATAGAATTGTGGTTAATCCACCCTTGTGGGCAAAAAACGCTAAAATTAGCTGGCAAATGGGTGTTTTTATCGTATGAGCTACTATGAGTACTTGGAGGAATCCCTACAGGTCTGAAAACAATAATAATCAAAATTGTATTTCTTAGCCTTGGATCCAAAAGTATCTTTTACACATAATGGAATCAAATGAACCAAATCTAAAGTATGCTTTGTTCCTATGCCATATGGTTGCCGTCTTGCCAAGCACGCTTCTCTCCTCCTAGAGCAGGATCCTGTGTTCTACTCTCCTCAAATCCTGCCCTTCATACCGTGCGAAATAGTCACTGCTTGACCTGACAATTGTGTGGATACCATTCCTTTTCTCTTTTTGTCCCCATTTTCCCAATGTTTAAGAAAATTTAAAAACAAAACAAAACAAAACAAACAAACAAACAAAAAAAAAAGAGGTAAAAGCAAACTAAAAAGTACTGCATTAATGAAGCCTTTTAAGTTTAATTGAGGACTTCAGACCTTTTCCACTAGCTGCTTCAAAGCATACCTCCTCCTATGACGGCTTTAACATCCCAAGAGCATCAGAGTTTTGCTATAGAGCAGAGGTAGGAAAGTATCTGGGTGGCCGAGGGCTGTTAACTCAGCTCCTGTATGCAGTGCTGTGTCCACAACTTGCTAGGATTGCTCTCGGGATACCTCAGTCGTCTTGTGTCACTTTGTGTATGTGCCTTCGACATAAGCCTGATTCCTCGCCCAGCACCTGTATGTTGTTATCCTGCCTGTCCCAAGGTATTAAGTAACCTACGTGTGTTTTGAAACAGCTAGTGATAAATAAGGCGATTTCTCTCATGATAGTGCTTGGACTTTTTCATTCTCCTGCTTATTATGAAATATGTAGGCTGATAATTTTAATGAGAGTTACGAGAGGAGAGAGAAACTTTTAGCCAGCGCTGGAAATGCATGGGATCATTTCAGAGCTGAGTAAACTCTCCTTATTGCAATCTGCATTAACCAGGACTTCCGAAAAGCCTGTACTTTCAGTAAGTTGGGTCTTTATCATTTCCTTCACCCTCTTGGTTGTCTCTGTCACTCTGACAGGTTTTTGTAGAGCATTTTGTTTTTGAGGTGGCACCACTGCTTTGCTCAGGTCAGCACTGGGAGGGGAAATGGGAGAGAGGAAGAAAACCTTGCAACAACAGAGGACTCCTGAAGGCTGATCCTTTTTGGCTATAGTGTTGCATTTCATCCTCCTGGAGTGAAGGATGTATAATTTAGTGTTGCAGTTTTCCACAGTATTTCTAATTCTGTAGCAGCTCGAACTCTAACTGTCAAACTTGCAATTTCGTTAACATCTTAATTGTAAATTAGATAATTACAGAGGTATTGTCTTAAAGCTCTTTCGTGTCCTTTTTTCCCTGCTGTGAGGTTATAGATGAAGCTATCTGTCTATTATATTGTCTAGTCTCGTAATTACTGAGTGGACACAGTGTCTTCGAAATTACAATTCAGACTGAGAATATTTTATTATTTGTTGCTGCAAGAAACATCTCCAGACTGCTTAGAGCTCAAGTGCATTACAGCATTTCGTAGGCACAGTTTTATTGGATTCTTAGGATTTGTCCCTTTCATATGGCAGGAAGAGCTAACAGAGGTGCTTTTTTTTGTAGTTGTTTTTGTTTTTCCTTAAGGTGATTCCAGATGTAAAATTCTTCAGGCTATTTGAAGGTGGTTCTTTCTGTTGCTGCTTGTTCAGTCTGTAGTAGATAACGTTCTGTTGATATGTCCAAAAATGCATCTTCTCCATAAGGGTCAGTATTATCTCCTTCTGCTCGCAGGCAAATTAATAAAACCAATTTTAAAAGTGCAAAGGAAAGCAGGCAGCTGGCTGATTCAAAGGGTGAGGCTATGTTTTTCATCACCACCCTTTCAAAGCCTCTCTGAATCAAAAGAACCATTGGATTGCGAAGGCAAGACCTATGCCACACCAGAAGCTCCCAGTTCAGCAATTTTCCCAGGGTAAAATTATAACTCATGTTTCCTCAGCACAGGCTGTAACTGGCAGCGTTCCTTCTACTTCTAAGGGTGAAATTGCTGGGGGGGAGAACAGACATCTAATGTGCCTCTGGAAGTTTTACAATGGGTGTTAGCCTGGCTTTGTGAAAAGGGAGACGTTCCTCTGGAACATACCCAAGGGCAGGTGCTATTCAAACTGTAGTGTAAATTAACTTTAAATAAAGTAGTGTGGGCTTATTTCTGTTGGGGTTGTGAGTCAAATTTGCAGAAAAGGCCCATTTTTCAAATTCTGACAGTTAATGACAATCTTCCAGTTATCCCACTGTTGTCTGCATTCTTATGAGTCTTTAAAGTCTTCAGATATGACTGCAGTTCAAGATGTTAATCTTTGTTCGTGTACTGCTGATAGGATCTTAACTCACATACAAAACAGCTGGATTTTAGCGATGCTTGTATTTTGGTGTTTCTTCTCACCAGGAGATTATTGGACAAATTGCAGACTCATGAAGAATGTAGCCAGTTGGTTTTTCTCCCTGCTCAAATTCTGACACCATCTTTAAGAAGTTGTTTAGCTTTGCATTCAAATGTACCTGCATGGTCTTGGCAAAGAGAAGCTCTTCCCTTTCTAAACACAGGAAGGAGCGTTGTGTTGCTTGGTTGCTTTTGTTTTGGTTTTTTTTTTTCCCCTCTTGTGTTTTTCGTATATAAGGATTCTTACAGTATGTGCTCAGAGTAAGTAGATGAAGGACCTGAGTGACATATGTATGAGTGAAATTATTTAGTCAGATTAACCTATGGAGTGTCCACTTGGGAGGAGCGGATGGCAGATTCATGTGCTCAGAGCTACTCCTTCCCACATCCTTTCCTGAGCTGAACTCTGCATACCACTCAGGTCCAAGGTGGCTGTGGTATGGCATCACTGCAGCAGGAGCTATTGGCTGCTTTATGCTGGGCTATTCCCAGCCTGGAGACAGCTCCTCAGGCAGCTGTCTTTTCCAGAGAGGCGGTGAAAGCACCAGTGGAGTCTCAGGGCAGGTATCTTGTCTGCGAAGGCACTGGCAAACTACACCTCATGCAACCAGAATGAGGTGGTGCATGGCATCTGTATCAAGAGTGCTGCTGGAACAGCTAAGGCCTTCTATGAAGGAGAACTGATCTGTCATCTGCCCTCTGCCAGAAGGTAAAACTTCTTTGTGTGCTTGCTTTCATACAGTTACGGGTAAATTCACCCTATTTCTGCTACCTGAGGTTTGATAGAGGTAAGAGAAATGAGTGACCTATTTTCCAGCTTTAAAGGAAAATAAATGAAGTTGTCCTCAGGGCAGTGGAAGCAAAGGCTTTTGTATCAGCTGGAGTGTTGTGGGCAGGGCTGCCAGACTGTGCAAGGCTCCTCAGACATGGCAGCCTCTTTCCCAGGGACTCCTCATCTCTGTGTTTCCTTTTATTAATATAAATAAATACAAATAATTGCATGGATGTGTCCAAGATAACAGTAGTCTCTCTTCAGTGAGGCTGAGGAATCTGTTGGCAATTGGTGGCTTGTAGCAGTTCCTTCAGTAGCTGGCAGGATCCACTTTCTGTCTGTGAGAACAAAAGCAGGAGAGGAGGTTCCTGGCTATGCACTCCTTTCAAGTATTTGGAGCTGGGCACGTGTAGTAGGAGGAGGCTCAGGCTGGGGAGCTGCTCTTCCTTTTGGTCACTCCTAAATCAATGTTATTATCAGTTTGAGTAGAAGCTGGTACAGAGCAAATCAGCTCCTAGTGGAACAGATGGTCTAAAATTGCAGGCATTTGTCCCATTCCTATTGCAGGACGCCATTAGAGGTGGTGCAGCAGGTCTGTTGGCCTTCGGTCTGGTGCCCTTCTTCATCCTCCCGAAGGGTTACGGGATGGTTTTGCTGGCCGCATTCTGAGTTATGCACCCTGTGATTATACGGTGTTGGGTGGGCAGTGGTGTGCTGTGTAGTAATTGGGAGCTGCTTTTGAATCCGGTTTTGCTTGTAAGTTAAATTGCCACTTTACCCAAGTGAGAACCCAACCAGCAGCAAATCTGAAGTCCATAGAAGTCTGCTTTCATTACAGAAAGCAGTGGCTAGTGGCTGTGCGCCGGAGGAGGTGATGCACCTGGACTTGACCCCCAAGTTTAACATGGATTTTATTTTAATTGTGTTGGGTTGCATATATGCAGATCCAGTTTGGGTTATGGGCTTAAGCCAAGTCCTACATCAGCCACATTTACCATGGGCTTGACCAATTTGTAGAGGGGTGTACACAGCAAGAAGGACATGCAGAATTATAGAGATTTACTTACAGTGCTTGAATTTAATAAATGAAAGCATTTGGTCTGGCCTCAGTTATGCTTACTCAAACAAGCAAGGGGCTGAGTTAATCTTCCATGAAGAGTGCAAACTATCATATATCTTGAGGGGTGGTAGAAAACTTTTGCATGCAAGTTCAAGGCCTAGGGAAATCTTCAGAAAAGTGTCTGGGCACTTTCAGAGATAAATCCTGTCTCTGTAAACTTGACTTTTCCTAGATTTGGATGTGCCTTTCCTGCAGTGGTGGCATAAGCATAGCTGCTGCCCTTATTCCTAAAGCCTCCTTCTCAAATTAATTAGAGATTTTCTTAGGTTCTCAGTGGCCAGTCTATGATGAAATTGTGGTTAGAGCTGTTCTGCTGAAGTTAGTTGTGTGCTGCAGGCTTGACTACTGTCTACCTGCGTGTTGGGGTTTTCAAAGTGTCTTCAAGCTCTTGTCCAAGGGCACTTTTCACTGTTCTGAACCTCCAGGTAGGCAGTACTCTCCATCCAGCAGAAATACCCCTCATCCTGTAGATCTTGCCTAGCCCTTGGTTCTCTGCACATGTGGTGTTTATTCTAGGTTTGATCAGCTCTGATGAAGTGCCAACAAGACTCACTGTGCCAAGGAAATTCAACCATGTTCTCTCCAGCTCTTGCAGCACTTTGCAGGCTGGTGTGCCCAGCTGCGCCTGCATCCAGAGGACGAGGCTGTGAGAGTAGCGTGTAGGATATGGAGCAAGGGAGACTCGTCTTGAGGGCCCACTGGGGCCAGCACCTCTGGGACAAGGAGCACATAGCAGTTGAAACTGTCCTGTCAGGTAAGTGCCTCAGTCACCCTTGCTGTTTGGACTGTTGCGTGATACAGATGATCCAGGAGTTGCTTTTAGCCATATCTTTATCTTTTGATGGCCTGGACCATACCTCTGACTTCTCAGGCAGTCACACGTCACATATCTTGTTATGAAGTGCATCGCTGTCTGTATTTCTGCAGATTGTACTGAATGCTGCAGACGTGGCAGTGGTTGTGGGCAGGGTGAGCTGCTGCTTGGTGAAGTAGTTGGTCTTGTGCTGCAGTCAGTGCTTCAGCATCTCAGAGAAACAGTCCTGACTTCTCAAGCTCTCTATTGTACTTGATTGTCTTGTATAGAATAATTTGGTCTTCCATCACATGTTGACAGGCATTCAGGATGTAAAATGAGGTTTTTCCTCCAGAGATCTAAAATAATTCTTCTACTACTACCGCCGAGTCTCAGGGGGCCTAGTATCTCAACTTACTGTGGCACTAAATTGCATCTGATGGTGTTTGGGGCCTGTCTCTCACAAAGCACTCAAACAATTGTTTTGGAGTTTTGCTTTATAAACGTAATTCTTAATGTTCAGAGTCAGCAGTTTAAATCTTGCAGCTTCAAGCGAAAGAGCATTCAGATTATATTGATGAAAGGCAAAAAACATTATGGCACAATCGGCAGATTTTTGCCAGGGAAGGTGATGTGTTATTTCTTTGTTTTGCAGACCTGATGGCACCACTGCAGCCCAGACATCTCCTCAGAGAGCTACCATCAGTGTAAAGGTGAAGAAGAAGAAGAAGAAGAAAGAGCATTGATGTGTGTGAAGTGCAAAAAGTGTAAAGACTTTTTGCAGAGGGTCTGAGTTACTCCTTTGTGTCTGTTGTTCGGAATGGAGGTGAAGAGAAGACACTGCCATGGCACTTAGGAGACTGAAGAGCATCTGGCATACTCTGTGCTGTGCACAGTCATCTCTGAACACCTTGCAGGGCTGTCTGAGGGGCCAGCACAACCTGAGGTTCTCTGTGGATGTGACGTACCATGGCCAAAGCCAGAGAGCTCAATGTGACAATGTCACTAGCCATGGAGGATACTAGAGATGGGTTTTCCCCTTCAGAAGAACAAGCTTCCCGGAAACATAGCTCTGTATCTCTTTGTGCTTGTTACACCTTCCAGAGGAGTTGTTTGTACTGTACTGATACTGTTTATATTGAATAAATTCTTTCTCCAGCCTCTTTGTTGTGGTGACTGTTTCTGCTGAGCTGGAAAAAAGTGGAGGGTACTTGCTTAAACATTGTGGTGAGACACGATGGCAGGTTTTTTTTTTTAATCTTTAATGAAATGTTTATTTTGAAAAAAAAAGTGTCTCCTCAGAATGAGGACACTTCTGCAGGAGCCAAATCAGAGTCACCTTAATGTTCTTGGTTTGCATGAGGGACTTGAAGCAGGGTTTTGTGCATCCCCACGAGCTCCCCTAAGGATCAGCCCACTGTTATTTCAGAGTCAAGGAGCGCAGCTGGCTGTGAGATTTGAATGGTTCCTGCTATGCACTGAAGGAAAAAGCCCTTGTGCCTCTATCTTTGGAAGATTTTTAGCTGTTGGGATTCGTTTTCCACACAGTGGGATATGTACATTCAAAGATGTTTCTTCTGGAAGTTGCTGGTGTGACTATGCTGACTACTTTTGCCGCTTCAGGTGGTTCCTCGGCACAAAGCTGTGAAGAGAAACATCTCTTATGGCTTTCTATTGTAAGAAAATATAATGATTGGATGTGTTACAATAAACTGTTGCGAGATTATCATTTCTTCTGGCATGCTTGGATGAGACAAGTTGTCCTCATCTCCCCCTGAAAAGTCCAAGAATGTTTGAAGTATGTAACTGTGACTTTTTCAACAGGGATAATTGTTTGAATTGTAGCAGGGAGGATCCAATAATTTTCCAGTTTGGTACAAAGACTAGAACTGAGTAGCATTTATCCGTTCCTTCTTGAGCTGGGCTGGCTCGTGGGCAGTGTGTTTGCTATATTAACCCTGGCCACATATGCGTTGACCCAGAGCGTAGAATGATCCTCTTGATCATGGGAGTTAAGTAGATGCTTTTCACTTGAATGTTGATCCTTCAGTGTGTGAGCTCGGGTTGTCTTGTAGTGGTGTGGTTTTTGTCAGGGTTCTTGGCTTGAGAAGGGAACTGAAATGATTTTGATTAAGACCACAGAGTGTAAATAACACTTCTGAAACCACTTCTAATCATAGCAGTCAATCATGAGTGAACATTTTCACGGGAGGAGGAGGCTTCTCTCTGATTTTGCATGCTTAGCAGAACATTGTAATACCTCATATTCTTCAGATATCTCTTATTTCTTCCACTTGCCACCAGGTTGACATGGTTACTGTGTTGTTCTTTGGTAGACCAGACCTGGACCTACCTACTGCTTGTTATTTGAAGGCTCCCTCTAGTAACAGCAGGGAAACGGAGGAGACCCAATTGTTTTTCTAATAGGGTAGTGGTTTTGTGCGCTGAATCAAAACCTCAGTGTCTCATAAGACCTTAATGTCTTTAACCTGCCCAGCATATAGCTTTTAGTATCTCTTTTGAGTATGTAGTTTGAGCAATAAATTTGTTCTGGGTTTGAAATGGGAACTTGTTAATTTGAAAAGTTGTTGGGTTCAAAGTATTAGAGGACAAATAATGATAAATGTTTTACAAAGTACCTCAAGTATTTCAGTCCATGGGAAGTGTTGTGAAACCTGGGATTTCCTGTTCTTATTTAATTTTTTCATAGGATAAACATTGAAATGTTTGTAAAGGAATGATACCAAGTGGAAAAGTGAGCTGCTAGGAGAGAAGGAAGGCTACTGCTCCTATAGCCAGCACAGGCTCTGGATGTGCTTTGTGTTCTACTCATGAATAAAGTCGGTGCAATTCCCAAGGCAGAAAATCACCTCCATAATCTCCCTCCCATGTGGGAGCAGCCATGGTTGAAATACAAACCCTTCCTGGGCACAGGGACCTACATGAGATAGAGCACACCAAGGCAGGCTGCTGAGGAGCCTTTCAGTCGTTTTTGTCACCAACTGTTTTAAATAGCTTGTAATCAGCTGGATCCCACAGAGTTTGATTTCTACAACTCCCTTCTCTCCTCTGATTGTTTCTAAGGAGTGGTATTTGCAATCACTTCAGGTTAGTGGAAGTTTAATTTACCAGCGGTGCCTTATTGTAACCACTTTTTTCTATCTAAGTTTGCTATCTTCTTGTCTCACTGTCTCCATAGCTGAACTAATACAACATTTTAACTCCAATCTGTTAAACAGAGTGGTCTTAACACCATGCATGTTGAACAGTGATCTTCTCTGCTTTGCTGGTGGGATGTGCCACAGAGAAGAAGCTGTTTTTTAATCACTCAGTGCTCTGGATCCTATTTCTGCATCAGTTTTTCAAGGGCAACTGGATAGAAGTAGTAAAATAGCAGAGCTACCATTGCATAATTTCAAAGTGGTCGCCAAAGGAGCAGTGAATGAGTTTCATCTCTGTAAGCTAGGGCTAGAGCAGCAATAGGTTATTGTATTTAATATCTAAATGCTGAACACTTCGAGCATTGTTTCCTGAGGCAGAATGATGCAGGTAGTTTGAAGGGGGAATGTTGAAAAGGAGGATGATGAAATAAAATAGCAAAGGTTTTAGTAAAGTTATAGATATTTATTGGGAGTTTTATAGGTAAACTCTGTACAGGACTGCTTGGTTGTGTCTCTCTTTTGGAAACGAGTTCTGCTTTCTTACCTTTGTTTTTTTGCCTTGCGAAATGCCCACAGTCTTTTGAGCTATCTCCCATCCTTGAGGTAATGCTTATCCTATGCCTTCTCCTCCTGTTTCATATGCCCAGCACTATCACAGCTCTGCTCAATGAGGTCTCAGCCTAACTACGATATTAACCCTGAAAATCTGTTCATTTTCTCCCAAGCAGCCCTGGGCAGGGTATACAGGAGAATGTGTCCAATTGAAAAACTATTACAGGCTCCACAGTGCTGCAGTCTGCTAAATTGTTACAGGGCTGTATTTTTCTGACAGAGCAGATCCTAGTAAGGGGGGTGATGTTGTCTATTTCATACAAGTTACAGAATTTGTTCTTTTCTTTTTGGTCTCTTTTTTGGCTTTTCAAATTATTTACCCGCTTTTGAACACTGAAATGCGTTCCCTATCCCAGTCAGTATCATTTCTTGCCTTCTTATTTCCACCTTTCCAGTCATCGTGTTTAATTTTTTCTTCATTATTTTGCTAAGTGCTCTGCTGCAGATCAGTAACATCTTGGGTGGTGGTTGTACCACATAGCATTTATAGCAGACATTAGTTTTGCATAGCGTGTGTACTGTATTTTGTCTGGACTTGTCTTCATTGCGCTGCAGGCACCTCCTCAAGCAATTGTAGTGATTAAGAGTGGTATTTCTGCAAATTTATATGAACTTCTGCTTATGTAGAAAGAAGGGGGGAGGGAAACAATACAAGAAGCAAACACATCCCCCCCGCCCCCCCCATAAAATTTAAACTGGGTGTTTTTCTTCATCCTCTTCATTTTTATCAGTATTTGACCAAAGCTTGCTTTTGTGTATGAAAGAAAATTAGTTAAGTACCTTGTGGTTTATAGATGCCTTTTGTTACGTATTACTTGGATTTATTGTGCAACGCTGGCCTGTAAATCATTTTGGTGAGACGTTTACCTGGCTCACGTTGCCTGGATGGTTTGAATCTTTAACAGCCATGAAAAACATACATGTTTTCAACGGCAAAGGGCTTCACCAGTCCAAATTCCCCATAACTGTGCTTCGGCGAGTCTTAGTACCCAGCTCTGTGAGATGTTTACAAAGAAGCCATTAGGTTTTGCAGCTAAAAGACGTGTTGAAAGAACAAAGAGAGTTTTGTGATGAAGTGTATCTGGCTTCTCGCTGCTTTGCTTACCTTTTAAATGTAAAACTGCATAATTTGCAAGGGCTTTTATTTCTCAGGGCATCTCTATAAGATTCCACCAGTGTGGAGCTTTCCTTCAGCAGAAAGCGCGGTCGTCCCAAAACCGCTCTCGAACGCATTTCTATTTTAATCCTCAGCTTTGAATACAGCTTGCCTTACTGGCTCGGGCAAATGGCTCTGCCCTGCCCCACCCCGCCGGGCGCGCAGACAAGGAGCATGCTGCTCGCTGGCATTACATCCCTGCCTTTGTGACTAAAAGTTGGTTTCATCAGCATCAGCTCCCGCTCCACTTCGGGAGCCCGCCTGCCCGGGGAAGCCGCTCAGACCCGCCGCCTATGTGGGGCACGCAGGGGCAGCTCTCGCCATCCGTGTAACTTTTAAATGGAAGATGTCTTTCTCAAAGGCTGCCGATGTCCAGCGGTGTGCAGTGCATGAACGGTTGACTAGTCCAGGTGTTTCTGCTTCTGTTTCCGTGCTATGTGAGTTGGAAATTCGAGAGAAGAGTGTGCAGAATGGAGGAGTTGAGGGTTCGTATTTCTCTTCTGACTGCTTTGGAAGGAGCATAAATTCTACCTGTGGGTTTTAATTAAAGAGAATAGTAATTGTTCTTAGTCTTTCTGTCTGCGGCTCGTGGTGCTTTTGTCAGAGACTTTATCAGCTCTGGAGTACGAGAATGAGCTTCTTTCTCTTTTCTGTACGGGTCATCTGTCATGAGCAGTGTTCAGGAGGAACTTGTTGTATCAAACGTGATTTCTACTTTGTGGGCTCGATCGTTGCATTTTGCCACACTTTACATATTTGAAACACAGCCAATTAAGACTTCTACAGATGGACTGATTTTAAAAACTACCAAAGATTTGTCTGTGCTTTAATAAGATGAAAATGGTAAGCTGAGGCTACGAGACAGTGCTGTTGACTGGAGACTGTGGGTTTCTGTGAGGTTTTCAAGAAGATCATTAACCCGGGTCTATCTCTTCACAGGACAGTCGGCCCAATATGTCAAGACCTCTGATCACTAGATCCCCTGCATCTCCATTGAACAATCAAGGCATCCCCACTCCAGCACAACTCACAAAATCCAACGCACCAGTTCACATTGATGTGGGTGGGCACATGTATACCAGCAGCTTGGCCACGCTTACAAAATATCCTGATTCCAGGTAACTTTAAAAAGATTGTTCTGCATGTCTTTGGCAACTCCTTTTCTTCAATTTCATGCTTGGAAGTCCTGGGGCTGTCTTAGAGTGATAAATTTAGTTCCTTTTGTTTCGAAATGAAATTAGGTTTCTTTGTTCATAGGAGGTTAGTGACTGACTTTTTCTTTCTCTGATCCACTGTATTGCAGAGAAATGGCATCTCTGCAGGTCCCTGTGTTTACATACTAAAACAAAGTTAAGAACACTGACTTTCTACCATACTTTTATGCCTGGGCATCAACTCTGTGGTTTATTACAATCAAAAGTTGTACGAATACTGCATTTAAGTCCAAAGTTGGGAGCGTTGGGATATTTGTTTTGTTTGGCTTTTTTACCTTTCACTTTTGTTGTTGTTGCTTTTTGGTCTTTTGGAGACTTTTTTTTTTTTTTCCTGTACTGTCAAAGCATACTCTTAGATGTGTCACATGAGGTTATGTGTAGCAAAATATAGGGCAGCTTTAACTTCATACTTTTTATAGCATCTTAGAACTTTTCAGACAATTAGACTCTTAATTCTCACATTCTCACTTTGTGTATCTTCTAAATGGAAAATATGTGGCTTTGGTAACTTACTGGTATTAAGTAATTAGAAATTGCATTTCTAAGAGAAGAACGGCTCACTGTACATACAGTGTGAGAATGTTTCATAGTGGTGGTGGCAGATAAACATGGCAGGATATTGTAACTCTAAAAGTGGTTATCAGAGGTTGATTGTGTCTGCTGCATTAGTCTATGCCTACTCTAGAAGGAGAACTTTCAGCTTCATGGTCTTTCCTCACCAGCATTTGAGTAGGGGTGGAAGAATTTTAAGGCACAGCTCCCCTTTCTCCCCAGCTACTTGTAATCCTCTCTCTCAGCTCTGCACTGCTAAGGCAGTAAACAAGCTCTGTATAGTATAGTCAGCACAAGCCTATGGGTTTGTAGAAGCAGAAGACCCAAAGGGTTCCCACTGCCCCCTTGATGTGTGACCTTCTGTAAAGAAGCAAGGCTCAGTCTAACGGGATAGATGTATTAATGCACGGGGGATTAGTGGAAGAAGAGCGGTGCAATCTATCAGATCCTTGGCCATAGGCATTTGACAGCATTGTCACCTTAGTAGCACTGAAATCACTTCTTTTTGGTTGATGATCACATAAATGATTTAAATGATATTCTCCATTACAATGAGTCTTTTAATTCTTGTTCTGGGACCTAAAGAAATTAAAGAGAATCTTACAGTAAATAGAAGCACTTGTGTAATAGGATGTCTTGGTGGCATCCTATCTTTCTAGTTGAATCTCAGTTAAGTGGTTCATTTAGCAAGGACCCAGAAAGATTCTTACTGCAATTCAAGCAAGCCAATTCTCCTTTTCTGCTTCACGAGCAATTCCCTCTATTAATTATTGTCCCATCACATGACTGATCTCCAGTGTCACCTTTGCCCATTATTTTGAGCTATTTTAGTAACAGCAATTCACAGCTGAAGCATTTATTTAGATAATTTCTTTTGTCTTGCTAAGCTTTTGTTTCCGTCGACTCTTTTTTACTGGGTTGTGGAGAATGATTTCATGAGTTTCTTGATCCCACAACACTGACTTGCCTTTCCAAAAGGCATAAGGTCCAATTCATGCAGTATGACTTTTGCTCTAAGAGTAGTTCTTACTGATACTGCTGCCCCTGCAGCATTATCAGCATAGTTTTAAGTGGGACTGGAGGAGTGCTTCTAACACGTAAGACCTGACAGTGCTAGAGGAAGAGAATGGTAAATAAAGGCACATGAAAGAGAAACAGGTGGACACATGGCCTTTCTTATGATACTTCTTCAAGGAGGGCCAGGCAGAGAGAACTAATAGAGGCATTGCCAGACCACAGGCCTGCCTTGAGAGATTAAAGCAATGTCTGGAAAAACTCGAATTGTTCTTCAAAAATGGAACCTACCCATGTCAGGAATTTTTTTCTTAGGACCTGGTTGTGTTTAGCTTTTAGGATTGGTTATTATTTAGCATTTCCTCAGTAGCTGGGGTAGTGACGGTGTCTGAAATAGTAGGGAAATGCCTTCCTGCTTTGTATGCCTTCTTACAGTGCAGCAGGAGAGGCTGTTGCTATTAGTGCATGCAGCTTCTGTTTCCATGTCAGATTCACCAGGACAACGTATTTCTTTTTAAGTGAAGAAACTGAAATATCTTTCCTAAGTGTTTAGTGGCAGTGGAATTTAAACTTAATGCATTCTACATTCAGTTGAGTTATTGTAACACTTTAAAGTGGAAGCTATGCCTCTGGTATCAAAGCCAGTTTAATAAATTAAACATTTTAAAGCTCTTCAAACATAACGTATAGAAAACCCAAACTCTAAGTTATAGTCATTCTGTTTCAAGTCGTTCTGACATGCATTTATGTCTCAGTTCTGACAGAAAGTGTCTTTTGAACCCCTTGATGAGTGAATAATTCCAGCACAGCTATTAGAATCTGGAATTCCCAGCCACTTCCAGAACTTGAGATATTTCTTTTTTAACATCAGTAGCTTCAAAAGAACAATTACTAAACTCGTTTGGATGTCAAGACAGTGACACGAAGCAATAAGCTGGCAATCACAATACTGTAGTTTGTTTTTAGTCTGTGAGGTCTTAACAATTTATTTCCAGCCTTGTGCTTGTGTGTGTACAGTGAGTTCTAGGTACTAATCACCCAGTAATGTTTGGACCTTAGTACAAATTGTTCCTCAGAGCCTGACCTGGTCAACGTGTACTCAACAGATGCACTTATTTAGTGCTGGATTACTCTAATCCAAAGTTTTGGTCTACTTTGTTTAATGTTTTCTTTTTCTACCAGCGTCACATTTGTGAATGAGATCAAAACTAAGGCAGGGTCTCACAGATCTTTTTGGGTGAGTTGAAGCCTCCTGGGCTCACTGTCACATGAAGTATTGCTTGTGAAAAATAAGGTCTTGATTATCTTGCCTGAAAGAGCACTGCTCCAGGGATGAGTCAAAGCAAAGGTTGCAGGCTCCAGCATCTAACAGGTTGAGACACGAAAGTCATTAGGCTCCTGACTCGTATTACATGTAGTCTAAGGGCCAGAAGCCTAAAATGAACCTTTCATCTGTGGGCCAGCTACCAGAGTCATCTTTCTTTGTGAGATTGAAAAGGTGATATCCAAAGCAGCAGTTTTGGAGTCACTATGACTTGCCAGTGTAGAGGAGACCCGTCTTGATAGAGCACTTTGCTTTGGAGCGAGTGTATTGTTCCTTCATCTTTAGGATTTAATAAAAAACTGATCTTATTCCTCTCCATTCTCTTCTTCTTGAACAGTACAGTAGGAATTGGAAAGGGATTCTTAACTACTACCAGGTAAAGATTTGCAGTTTGCAGGGTACGTATTCCATAATTCTTTTGTTAGATCCCTGGAGCCAATTTATAACCTGATATGTAAAATTCCTACTGACAGGTATCTATTCTTTCCTCCAAAGAAAACCTAGGAAAATTTAGAAAAGCATCTTGCTGCTGATGCTCTGCTTCCTGCCCTTTCCTATGGAAAGACCATACAATTTGCCAGAGCTAGACTTCATGAAGAGGCAATTGGAATCAGTGTATCTGCCAAGAGGACCTAATGCAAGGTCAGATTGCTGAGAAAAAATTTAAAAAAAAGTAGTTTTCTTTAAATGGTTGAACATGGACAGATGTCCTTTTCTGCACCTCTCCCCAAGAAGACTGTAAGTTGTGATGCATTCACCCATGTGCAGACTGTTTCTCCTGCTTCTCAGTTGTGAATCGATGGCTATGCATATATCTGTAAGAGCAAACCAAACAATGCTGTTTGTACTCTGTGAGGAGTCCTGTGGTTTTGGAATTTGTTTTGAACTAGGTTGTGCAGGACATTTCGTAACACAACATTATCTATTAAGGATTTAGGTGCGCTGCTTTATTTATGTTCTTAATTGCTTTGCTTTTTGCAAATGAAGTTTTTCAGATATTAGTCTGTTTTCAACAACCCACAGTTAAGACTGATGATATTTATTGCAGGGAAGATGGGTACCCCTTCTCATGGTCACCAAGGAGTTTGAGAAAACCGGCTTGAGATTTTAGCAGAGATCTGATTATGAGCAGGGGAAGCGCAGGCCTGTTAGTTCTGATAGCTGAACTTCAGCAGTTTACTCACCTTCTCTCAGCACATTATCATCTTGCATAAGATCAAACCCTTTGCTTGGAGATGGCATTTCTACACCTCTAAGCTTTAATGCTGTCTGTATGATGTGTACCACAAGGTGTTGTGCACCAGGCTAAGACAAAGTCAAATGACTGTCATGACTAAATGGAAAAACGTTTGACTTTGATCAAATGGGGATCAGCTTTCTGATACCTGCTATCAGCAATATCAGCAGTGTGGTCTATCACAAGTTCAAAGTATCTGGACTTCTAATTATTGCTGTCCAAGTCACACAGTATAAACCTTTGCATAATTCCAAAACATCAAATTGCCACATCCTGTATTCTCACTGTAGAGTTGAAAGATTTCATTAAAAGCCTTATATATTTTTCTCTTCCACAATCTGTTGGGGAATCTGTTTGCATTGCTACATCTCCCATCTTGTGTTACTCCCTGCATATGAAGGTGGGTTCTTCTTGAATAGCATTTCACAATACTTCCAAATTTCTGCCCAGGGCTATTTCAGGTTTTCATATTAACCAATCCATTCATGTCCCAGTTTTCTTACCCAATCTTCCCTGTCAGCCCTCAGGGAAATTAAATTTCACACACCTGGATCTAGTTAGGACACTGGCTTTTTTTGGTTCGTGAGACTTTCTTTTGCACCAATAGCACAAAATTACTTAGGAGAGTGCCCAGACTGTCCTTGGGCTTTGCTGGCAAGTTGGGAACAGGGCTTATGTATCCTTCATAGGTTACTTATGGACCTCCAGAGAGGTTCCTTGCTTTAGGTAGGATGACACTGTTCACTCGTTTCAGAGTTTTGGCAGGTTCTGCTGTCTGAATTCTGTTCGCAGTTCCACAAGAAGACACTGACTTTGTCCTTAGTACATAGTTCTGCAGTTTGCAGCACCGTGCTGGAGCCTTCTTTTGAGGGAGGGGGTTTGTTGTGGTGGGGCTGTTTCATGCTTTGCATAGTACTGCCTCTGAAATACCTTCATAAGAGTAATCATGCTACTCAATTCCTACTCACCTTAGATGGTGCCTTTCGAACTATTGTCATATGATGCTAGTAGTTCAAAAACTATAAATACAAAATCTTCTAATTAATTAGGATTTTTTTTTTTGTTTGCTTTTTGCTGTTTTCATTGAAATGCTAATAGAATAGGAGTTACTACATTCTTCCTCCAGTCTTCTTATTTGTATTCGTCTTCTTTGAAGGCATATCTGTATCAGTGGAACTACCTGGTGATCTTTCTAGAGTAGTATCATTAAAGCGGGTGAGGTAATACTTCTCAGATCACTGTTAAAGATCTCATACAACTCACTTTCTTCTGCAAGCTGTAAAAAGAAAGCTCCATGAAGATCTTTGAACATAGTTATGCACTAGCTCAGGCAGTTGCCTTGATGTGAGTTATCCAGAGAGTATTTTATTGTTTTGTTTTATTTTTTAATATCTTGTAACATTCCTGACAAGGAGAAATAGATAGAAAAGGTGGGTATTGGCTCAGTATAATTTTTGTTGACTAGCCTGGCTTACTTGTCTAGTTATTCACCTTTTATATTTTATGATTTGATAGCTGTATTGTGATAAGCAAAAGTGTATGGGATATGGAGATAGGTTGAGTCCATCACTGACCTGTTCTGTGACCCAAGATAATTGATTTAACCTTGAGGTTTTGTTGCTTCCTTTCAAAGTTAACGAAAAAGAAGTTTGTAAAATGCTTTGGGATGATGATTGCAAGTGTGAAAGATTGCTAACTCTATGTGTGAATGTTTATAGATACCAATACCTGTGCTAGAAACAGCTGATGATGTTGGAATCATCAGGAGCATGTATCAGTAAAAAATAAAGTGCTGATTCAGAAAGGCCATATAGAGTACAGCCAGTCCTACATAGTTTAACACTTTTGTGCTGTCATCTGCTGTCTCTTACTCCTAGGCTGCTGGTCTGTGTTCTGTTCTGGTCGCTGTAACCAACTATAGACATCTGGGGTGAAATAGAACAGTGAATGATAGTGTAGACTGTGCCTATTTCAAGAAATTTATAGAATTTTTGCAATTGATATTGTGAAGAGAAATCTTTTGTAACACACATCTGTCAATAAAGAGCTCAGAGGGGTATTTTCTGCTCAGAGATTAATTGTATCTCTAGGTACATATATTGAACTCAAGATACATATTGACCTCACTTTGTCTCAATTAATGATTACCACAGGTCAGACATCACTGTCACCTTGGTAGAAAGTGAATGTTTTCTGAGTCTTAGTCCCGTACTATGTTTGCCTTGCAAGGTCAGCAAGTCATTGCTTTTGCTTATGGCTAGTGACTGGGTGAAAGAAACAGTATCATCAGTTTAGCAGGTTTTCACATTGTGTGGTCAGTAACTAGTAGCGAGTCATCACTGAACCATCGAGTTCATGTCTTTGTGTTGAAAGTGTCACTAAAATTGTTTTGGTATGTTAGTTGTTTGGAGGATTTAAAATGGTGTTTTCTAATTGTTACATGCTTGTGCACTCAAACGTTTAATATAGTAGTGAAATGAAGGTAGTGGATAGTAGACATATGGAGACTGATAAAAAGTAGATGTACAAACTTTGTATTACAGGGGTTCGTGCCATGCTTTTATCCATGGCTGCATAAATATGATAGTGCAGATGGAAATATTCAGGAGAATAAACTTGCATATTTAGGAGTGTAACGAAGTGAAAGGTTTTGTCCCCTTATTTCTGAGGCTAGTAGTCCCCTGAGTCAGCAAATCTTTGTCTTGTGGGAAAAGAAGATTGGAATCCATATTGTCAGCAGGGCTCAGAGGTCTGTTTACCAGTAGGCCTGTGTGACGTGGTATGGTTTGGATCAAGATGGCAGTCAACAAGAGGAGGAATGTCAGTATCTACTTTCATAGGGTCTGCGCGTTGGGAAATCTTCTCTTTGCCAAGACTTGATACCAGCTCCATGGTTGGAAATGTTTTAGCGAGGAGCATTTGGACTTCTGTGCTCAGTAGCATGGCTTCATAAACCAGCCTAAAGGCATTCAAGCAGTATTTCTCATTTGAAATAGCCAAGAAAATACTCGGGAAAAATAAAAGAGTGCTGAGTCTGTGGGTTGTGCTTCTCTGATAAGGACAAGCCCATTAGAAACTGAGGTGGCTGCTTCCTGCTTGGCACTGAAGGATTTGGCTTATTGGTCATTCTGGTTGGGTCTAGATCTTAGTAACAGCCTTGAGGCTCACTGCTTTGCTTTGCTTTTTGCTGTACCCAGTTCTTGCACTCAGGAACCTCTCTGTTAGCTTTAGATTCAGATCCTGTGCCTACATAAACTGTGTATGCTTCATTGGTCTTTCATAAATTGCAGTGCAGTTGTTAAGTAAATTGGTGTCTCATATGTAGGTAATTGCTGAAGTAAACATTTGGCTTCCAGTTTCACCATCAAAACCCAGCCACCTATTGGGTATGTTTGGAGCTTTAGGTCATAGATTCTGATTTCTGTCTTATTTCTTTCTGGTAACAATCAACTTTCCTGATGGATTTCATATATAAAAGCCTGTTTGCTATTTGGGGATGTGTTTGCATAGAAATTTGGGAAAACTGTTTAGGTTATCTGCACTCTTTCTAGCACAAACAAGGCTTATGCCTCATAGTGTGTTGGCCAGGGGGTTGTCACCTGTTCCTGTTATGAAAGCATGCCCTCTAACTTAGCTGGCTTAGGGTGTATTCAAATGCAGGTGTGTCATAACCAGACACCTGTCATCTGATGAGCTTTAGTTCTCCTTTGTCATTCATTCTCAGACTTCAGCTTTCATGATGTTACAGTCTCTTCAGCTGCATCTTTCTTCAGTCCCCTTTCAGCTCCGAACATGGAGCCTAACTTGTCACCTGAATTCCCTCCTTGCTCTGGTGTCATTTCTTCTTCACCTACATTTTTCTGCCTCTTACAGAAGAAGGTGAAGCTCACAAAGGTCAAAACTAATCTTTACCTGATCAGATCGAGGCACGTTGCTTGCTTCTTGTTCATTACTCCCCATGCACCCTTGGGTTTCTGTCTTCTGCTAATGGTGAGCTTCCTGAGAGGACTTAAACAACCAGCATGTTTTATGTCTACTTCATATAATGCTTTTGCTTGTAATCACAGCTGTTTGGAAGATGCTGTGAGACTCATTGATATTGATCTCTTCCATCGAATCTTTGGATTGATAATCAGAATAATGTATTATCAACTGTGTGTGTGTGTGTTAGCTTAGATCCAGCACTGTTGTCTCTACGCTTCATTTGGAAAATTTTCCAGGCTTTTTTGAGGCACTTTCTGCTTACCTCAGAGATGAGAAGGACTCCTATAACAGTCTGAAGGTATTTAAGCTGAGCTTGGAGCTGATTCTTGTGGTCTGCTTTGAAGGGAACTTAGGAACGCAGTGGTCACCTTCGCACCCAGTCCTGCTGTGCAGCCTGGTCTGCGGAGAGGAGACTCAAAGCAATATGGTACAACATTCTTCCTGGACTCGTTTATCCTGCTTCAGCTAACTCAGCTGAGCTGCCTTGGGTACCCAAGCTAATTACTGCAGACCGATCTTCTGTATTTCTACACACCACTGCGTTTTGCAGTACAGACACTCAATAAAAAGAGTGCAGCACTGACAACTCAGTTTTTGTGAATCAGCTTTGTGAGGACATAAAAACAGTGGAAGGGAAATAGAAAGATACAGATATATATTTCATGAGATGGCAGAGCAAAGCAATATTAAATGCAGTGGGAGTATACTTCGGTAGTACATCAATTTATAAAGACAAAGATTAATTCAACTTCCTCAACCCCAGTGGGGTTTTCATGTTAAAATGTGACTTGTCTGTCAGTCAAGTGGTAGGCATAATTGTTCTTTGAATGACCTATTAAAATTCCATTCCTTTTAATTAAAATTTGTATTTATGCTCTTGCGCAGCCTGTATCCAAACTGTTAAAGCCCTTCTTATGTAAGGTGCGTTGCAGGTAGGGAGCTGTGGGACACGCATAAAACGGGAGGAGTGACGAATGTCCCAGTGCAGCAAAATGAGGTTTGCCTTCGGCTCCAGCTGGCGGGGAGGGAGATGGAGGGATAAGAAGCATCTCCCAGCACCGCACCCAAGATCTCTGCATTCCTTGCCTAAGACACTGCTCGTAGTTACTACTTGTGGCATTGAAAGTTATAGTGCAGAGCATTTCCCATTAGTGTGTCACTTCAGAACAAATGATAGATTACGTTCTTCCACACCCCAAAAGTATTCTTTGTGCTGTAATTAAAAAATAAACGTTGCAACATTGAATTGGAAATATTTTCTGCCATACAGTGAATTTGTTTTGTTAGGTTGCCTGGGTGTAATTGCAACAATGTCAGGGTATTAAAACCTTGTCACGAGGTAATGGTTTCCTGCCGCTACGCAGTGCCAACGACTGCTTTGCTTAGCAGCAATATTGCTGTTTATCTCCATCAGTGGTGATTATTTTGCTTCTGTGGAACTTTTTTTGCTTATTTTGTTGCCCATATGCATGCTATAAATTACAGTTGTGAGTGAACGCTAACCACAGACCTTCAAGAGTGGGAAGCAGCCTTGTGCCAGAGCACAGCAGGTCTGGGAGATGCTCCTGAACTGCCCAAACTGATCTGAGGGGAGGCCTCCCAAAACAGAGCTCCGCCGGCCCCTTTTGCCCACCTCAAAATTGATTCTTCTTAAACAGTTCAGAGGGCCCTGGGGGTCTCATGGCTTGCATAAAAAATGAAAGCCCTTCCTGTCTTAGAGCAGTGCAAGCAGTCAATAACAAAGGAGAAAAGTGATCTTTTAAGTGTATCCCATTGAATCCATTATCTTGAGGGCCCGTGTGCAATGCTTCATCAAAACATCATCATCTGGGTGATACATGGGGAGGGAGTCAGGCAGCGTTCGGGGAATTCAGAGGAGCCTCTGTGGTACAGTCAGTGCCACAGGATAGGCTAAATATGATGTGAGCCAGGAAATGAGAGCTGCAACAAAACTGATATGTTCCTCTTCTTAACAAATGGATTTCATATTACACATGTTTGAGACACAAGCAAATTGTTCGGGAAAAGTTTGGAATGCTTCTTGTGTAGGTGAGAAAGCCCTGTTGGGCATCTCTTACAATAATTGCTCTGCTTTAGATCAGAATACAAACCTTCCGATTCTGGGCTTGGGGTTAGTTTGTTTTTGCGTTTACAAGGATAACATAAAGGAGAAGAGAAAAAAGAATGACTATTCGGTGCGCTGTCAATGCGTTCTACCCTTGTTTTGGCAGGTTGTCAATGGGTGAGACTCACTATCACGAGCTAAATTGGTGCTGAACTTCAGGTTCTTGTGAGTGTGTCACAACTGTTAGTTTTTAAATACAAGAGTTTTTAAAATGTTTTGCATGCCTGTAGAAATGATTTGTATGTTTTTCTTAGAACAATAAGCATGACAGGAAGATCTTTGCTTTCAGCCGTTCTGAGTTGCAGTGTTTACTGCAAACTGGTGTGTTTTACCAGATTCCATATTTAGCAGCGGAATTTTTGCAGTTGGTGTTTCTTGACTGCTAATAATAAGCACTTTGTTAAATCATATGAAATAAAAGACAGATGCCATTGGATTCGTTTCCAGTAATATGTAGTACCAATAAACGAAAAAAGATAGTTTTGGAGGGCCAATTTAACTGGGAGTGGAAAGAAAAAGTTTTCCATAATGCAGCTGACCTGTCAATCTTACATCCTTCAGGGTGTCTTCCATTTCCTTTGGTGAAACGTTTGCTTAAATAAACTGAGCGGTAGGCAACGGGTGTGTGCTTTTGCACAACATCCACCCAGGTGCATTGCTGGCCACGGTGATCCTAAAGGCAGAGTGCTGTCAACATTCCTAATTGGTTATTACCCAATAACACACACCCTCGAGTGTCTTGGGACTGCAAAACACTTTTTACCTAGCCTTCCTACATGAATAATGAAAACTTCAAATATTCATCCAATTATATTCAGCCTCTCTCTCGACTAAGGGTTGCCAAATGCAATTGGACATACTTCTGACATAGAATTTCAGGCTGTATCTGTGTTGGAAGGGCTTAGTCATAATTCTTGACTTCTGGGGAGAGATTAGATAACGCCGTGATGGTAATTTCTCCAGCCTGAAACCCTATTGTTTATTCACTTTTGCTATTAAATTCTGGTTTAGTAGCAGTATAATTGCAGAATTAAAAACAAAAAATAAAATCTATTTTTTAATTTTCTACTTGGAGCCTGTCACATGGAGCAGTGCAAGTTCCATTTGAAGCAATAAGACGATTTGCTTGTTCTCCAAGTGCTGCTGATACAGCTGCATGACTGAAGTCACCAGCAAGCGTTTGAAAGGCAGATGGTTACTTTTCATAGAGCTATTTTGTGTTGGTTTTCCTCTCTAATCATTTTGCTGTCAATCACGATTGACTCCCAGTGTCTTATTTTAAAACTAGTTTTTCTTACCTCTTGCAAACATGTTGTATTGGTGAAAGTAGGCTGAGCAATGGTGTCAGGAAAGATGCCTCCCTGCTTGCTTTTGCTGTGGAAGACCGAACTTATGGAAAAGGATGAAGAGAAAAGCTGCAGCTTTTCAGTAGCTAATGCCTTTTTTGGAGGCTCTGCTTTTTGTCAGGCATTCTCATTTTTCCAGCTTCTAATATTGTTGTTTCATAAAGCTGGGCCCTGGGCCATGCCTTTCGTACTGGCCTTTCCCTGCTTGGTAGCTAACCCAGATAAACTCATCAGCAGAGCTACAATTGTGCTTTCCCCTTTCCCCTTTGGATTAATGGCGCAGCTCCCCGTGACTGAGTGGATGCTGCTCTCTGAACTGCAGAGGTCTGGTTCCAGGTGAGCCTCTAATTCTTCACTTCAGACACGGAAATAACAGCCCTAATCAGGTACATTTCACGCATCTCTTTGGTGGGCTTAACAAAAGGAGAGGTGAAAAGGATGTGTGTCAAGCATTGATTTGAAAATAGAAACAGCTGGTAGGGCTGCAACTTTCCATTGCGGTTAGCCTCCATCTAGGTCACCCTATTACCTTCTTTTTACTAATAGAGTCCTGAAAGCACAAAAGGAAATGATGGAGAACACATTCCAGGCATCTGTACCGTGCCAAAATCACAAAGCTGGTGGGAATGTTTTCATTTGTAGAATCAAATCGATCGTGTTGTTTTCAGTCCCATCCCAAGCTGCAGGAGGGCTGCAGCAGTGTGTGATTCAGGCTGCTCCCAATAGGAAGGCCTGTGGGCCTGCGCCAGGAGCCCATGGTCCTGTGTTCTGCCCTGCTGTGCGGCACTGCGGGAAGGGCTCTGCCCCTCAAATTGCATGCCTGAGCCTCTTTGCAGATTGCTTCCACTGGGGAGGCTGTGAACAGAACAAAATAAATGGGGTGGGGTCTGGAAAAACAGGGCCAGTGAAACCCTGTGTTAGAAAAGGTCATGTCTCTTGCAGTACATTGCTGACTAAGTTTACGTACAAAATGAGGGCACATCCATCACAGCACGGAGGGTTTATTTTCCTCATCGCTGTGTTAATGTTGTTGTGCCGTAGTAACAAAACATTTATGGGGCAGCACGGGCAGAGCCAGTCCCTGCGGCCATTATGGGCTCCGCACCTCACAACATTCCTATTCCGCAGGTCAAAGTGAAATCCCTTGTTTGTCTTCTCTGTGTGTCCAATGATAATAAATTATAAATCAGCAGTGTGCTCCTGAAGTTAGATGGAGGATTTAACTTTGCCTGTGCTCTCAGACTGTACGGAGCTGGCATGTCTTGGCCGACTTTGATGCTGCAGAGAAGCCTGAGCTGCCATCTGCAGTGACACAGTGGCAATTCTTGCACCACTCAGAGTTGTTTGGCAGAGAATTTCCCACAGGGATCAACCAGACCTTGAAGCACAGTGGAGAAATACTCCTTCCTCCTGACAAGCTGCTTCAGGCTCGGGCAGCACTTCTCCCTGATTCCTACAAGCCATCCCCACTGCAGATGTGGCAGACGTGTTTCCTCCTCACAGCAGAGACATGTCCCTGCCAGGGGTTTCTGAACATCCAGGCAGTTGGGTGTGGGTTGATGGCACTCAGAGGCAGCAGGCTCTGTCACAAATCACCTTTGTGAGTGTTGGCACTGCTGCTACAAAGATGGGTGGTAAAGAACAACACTGTAGGTATCCCTCCTCAAGGTCTGCATGGCTAATGCAAATACAGACTTTCTTGGAATTGGTGGTTATCAAGGGAGTACAGTTCGATGGTCTTGGTTCATAGTTGGCATTGCTTGTTGTGAAAGACATTATCTTCAACAGATTGTGCTAATTGGCTTCTGCCTGCCTCTGAAGTCTAAGAAAAGTAGGCTTTTGGAAAGGTGTGGAAAATGATCTTTACTTTCTCACAGCCTCAAACTATTTATTGCAGCCCCAGCAGCTTCTGGAGCGATGGCAGTGGAGAGCTTTGATGAAAGAGCACAGCTTTTGATTATCCCAAACTATATTCAGGTTTTTGCACTTTCCGATAACGTGGTTCAGTAGATCTCCTCTAAAGATAGTAGAAAACAATTATATCTATGCCCTGTGGTGATGCAAGAAATACAAAAAATCAGAAGCCGAACAAAACACCTGTATTTCTGCTAAATTAAGATTTTATTACATTCAAGCATAGAGCAAAAAGTATCAGCATTAAGTAGCTATATGAGTGGAGGGGCTAATGCAAGGTTGTTGTAACATGTTTTATTTCCAGGGAGCACAGAGAGGAGGAGAACATTTGGAAACAGTTTATCCTTGAAAATGCTTGTACTGGAACTTGTGTTATTCTGCAAGACGATACTTTGAGATTCAGGTTTTTTCATGCTGCATTGTTAGGTCTTTTTCTTGTTTGTTAGGGACTTTCAGCCTTGTGGACGCTTAACCCATGTTGTAAGTCAGTTTTTTCAGTTGCAGTCATGAGTGCAAGCTGCAGTTTTATTGGTAGGTGAGTGATACAGCTGTACCAGTGTCCAGAGACAAGGGCAGATACAGTATGGAAATGTCTCTTAGGTGATGCCTTCTCCCCACACCCCTTTTCTAAATCCATGTGTAGTTAATACCATTCTGCCTTTATAAGGAAGGGTTTCAGATTAACGTGCAATACAATGAAAATTTATAGATGCATGCAGTAGACTACTCCACAGGCAACGTCCAGCTGCTTGTTTAAAAGCAGTGCTCAGCTTTCCAGGTGAGCAGTATCTTGTTTATTATCAACCTGGTGTTGCCACAAGGAAGTTTTGGCTGTTGGGCTCTGCTGGTTTCTACTGGATCATCCTGTGGGCAGGAAACTCTTGCCTTCACGTGGGCAGCTTAGCACCCATGTACAGTTCCTGCCAGGGCTTCCCTGTGCTTTCCACAGTCCTCCAGGGATCAGAGGTGCCCTCAAGCATCTCAAATGGCACCAGGAACCTGCAGGTCAACAGCTGAATTGCACCCTTTCTCTCCTGATTTGAAAGCATTGTGATGTGACATTTAGTTTTGATGTGTGATATTTCTGAGGGTTTTGTTGGCTGATATTATGCTGTTTTCACATGTGTTGATTAATTATTCCTCATGTCCCTATTTATAAGGCTGTGTTGTCTGTACTGTATCTCCATTCTCTTCTCTTTTTACCTCCTCCACAGAAATACATCTTACATACTGTTGGGTTTGGTATGGCTGCAGAGATTACTGCACCATGACGGCATCTAATTTAATAAACAATAAAGCCACTGTTTTGTACATGTAAAGTTTGTCAATGGAGGTAATGTTATCTGTGTGCTTTTTAACACCCCCACCACCAGCAGAGTGTTCAGGTGTGGCTTTGGCATTTCTAACCTATGCATTAAGCATTTTTTATTGCTCAGAGCCATTGTCTAAGCTGTTTGAGGTGGACTTTCCCGTCCTCTTAACTGATTAGCATGCAGGTTTTGTATCAACTGATTTGGTTAATAGAGTGATTTTCTTAGTTACTGAAATGCTTACATCATTTCAATCTCTAGCGTGGAAGCAGTTAAACATGTAAATGTATGAGAATAAATTAGGCAGGTATAAACATGTCTCTGTGTGTAGGCACATGGGTGTCCACGCCAGGAATCAGCGCGATGCAATTGTAATGCATATAAGCTAGAGTTAATCAGAACAATAGCAGCGCATGGCCCTGTGTTCTTATAGTAAATTCTGTGGTCGTATGTCCACACCTTCCTCACCTCTAATGTGCATGCTATCTGGATTGCCTTTCTCAAGGAATTTGTAATCTGAGCTGTTAACCTGGAAGTACCCTGCTCCGTCCAGGTGGAGGAATGTAGAAGCAGGTGATCTATGTGGCAAAGCAGAACGGGAATGCTCAAGAGATAAACATGTTACTGTGTAATTGGCCTCGCTGCTTTTCTCACTGCAATTAAAGTCAGCTTTTTAGGGAAATAAATCCATTAGGGCTACCAGGGCAACCTTAGTTTCTTATCTTCATGGTGTATGTGCTCAATATGGCTCTCAGTTAATGAACTCATCAACATCTCCTGTTCATCCTCACAGTTAAGCACTGTCCTTGGGCCATATTTCCTGCACATTATTCAAGTCCTGTTCTGAGGAGTCATTCCTACATGCTTTCTTGCAGCTTTCCTTAGCATGTTGCCTTCTTGCTTCTCTCCAGGCAGTTTGTGTTTGAAGGCAGAGACTTGATGTGAAAAGGGCCTAAGTGGTGTGGCATGAAAGTTGTGACCATGCTTGTGCTGTGACATTGTGGCCACTGCTACCCAAGCTCTCACAGCACTTCTGTTATGCAGCACCTTGCTGTGGCCAGCACAACTGATGCTATAAGCTCTCAGAGCTTCTTCAAACCAGCCCCTGTGACTTACAGCAGAGTTCACAAAATATGACCTCCTCCTGCTCCTCCAGCAGCTCAAGCAGGGGTCCTGTGGGCTGCAGTCCCCTACAGTGTGTAGTCCTGACTCATCTGCTGCCCAGAAGTTACAGAGGGTGCTGGAGAAAGGCTGTACGTCATGATAGACCAACTCTGAAGAGGTTTCATATGGGGAGCAGTTTGCAAATTAAAGTTGCAGAAGCATTTCCAGTCTCTGACATTTTACCTTGTGATGCTTGTTTTGACTACTATAATGTTCTTTATATGTATTCTTTCACATGTGTGTGTTCTTGTAGGGTTTATAAAGCAGGCTAAATGTCCTTTCCACCCTGTGAAAGCAGGAGCCCACACCCAGCAGAAGGGCTAAAACTTGTTAATCTGTCCTATAGGCTTTTGCTGCACAAGCTGTTGTCATTTGAGTGAACTGTACCCAAGAAGGGTGATATGAACTATGCAAGTGACTCTCACAGGTGTTCGTTGAGAGAAGAGGAATGAGTGTGTGTGGGAATACTTTATTCTGACCCAGGCTTGTAATGAACAGCTAAAGGTTTCAGAAGCACTTTGACTTTTATTCATTAATGAGATGCTGTTACTTAGGAGTGCAAGCACAGTGAACAACCACAGCCCCTTGGAAAGTTTAATTTGTTAGTTTCATGGCAGTGATTGTCTTTTGCAGGAGTTGGGATGCCCAGCTTGCAAAGTGTGATGCCTGCTTCCCAAAATAACCCGTTGCAAAAAGGCAGAGCTGGCAGTATTGTGGTGCTTCCTACATAGCGTACGCATGCCTAACTAAGGTCTCCAGAGTATCATTTTGCTGATACTTTTCAAAGGGAGAATGTTTTTTTTTTGCAAAGAATCTGTGTTTCTTAATTTCCAGTGATGTGGATGTGAGAGTTTAATGCTGAGCATCCTTTGATGTACAGAGGAAATACTGAGAGCAATCTCTTTGTGTAATCTGGGTTCATGGGGTTTATTGATAGGGCTGTGAAGGCTGCCAAGATGTTTTTAAGAAAGATAGACGGGCTTGGAGGAGAGCGGGTTGGAGCTAATGAGTTTGTTGCTTTTTCCCTAAACGTGCTCCCAAGATACAAGTTCTGCTTCAGTACTTTGCTGGCTGGGAAGGGGTTCAGCCTTCTGAGTACACAGATTGTCATGGCCTTTGGGATGTTGTGCCTTCACCAGTTTAGCTCCTTTCTGGCTTTTGGTATCGAACGATAAACACTCCAGTTCTGTTCCTATCCTCCATTATCTCTACTCACAGCAAACCTGGCCATCTTAAACATGATTAAAATATAATTCAGAAGTTATTAGCTAATTATGGCGCAAAGTACTTAATTTGCCATTGCACCCTAATAACTTAAGGTACTCCTGATAACTTGGTAATAACCGTATCATAAGCAAAAGGACACGGTTGCTAGTAACTTAATAGGCAGCTTCCCTCAAGATAAAACATAAATAACGCACCTCAATGAAATCGGATTCGAGCTTAGTAAAATTATCTTGGCAAGCAAAGAGAATATTTGTTAATTTTTCTGTGAAATGTTATCATTGCCAAGAAAACTTGGTTACAAAAAAGAGAGATGGAGAAAGTATTTGCATGGATAATTGATTTAACATTTCATTGGCTTAAATGATTTTAGGAAAAGTGGTTTTGATACGCACCGGAAAACTGAAAAGTTTTCCGGGACTTATTTGCAAGATATTGAGCACTGTAGGAGATGTGGGGCTTCAGGATTTGCAGCCTGCTCTGCAATAGATCTAGGGGGCTGTGGTGCTCTGTTGGAGATAAAGGACTAGGGATAAAGGATAACCTCTGTGGGACTTGTACAGCTGAAGTTTGTTGGGAAGGGGGGTCTGTGTTGTAGCAAAAAGGGCTTGGGGAAGTGCTCAGTGATGGGAAGCAAGCAGAACCAAAAGGGTTGGTGATAGATGTGATGTTTTGGGGAATATCAGCCGCTTTGGTGTCTGTGAGAAGGAGGAACTACACCTTGCCAAGAGTCCTGGGGATCACAGGGCAAGGGTCTCAGCTGGGAGACCACACTCAGCCGCATCTAAAGCTTGTCAGTTTGGCTGCCATGGTATTGAAAGCACTTTTAAAGCTCATACTTGCCTCGCCTTGTGTGAAAAAGTGAGTATTTGGGTTGCAGCCTGTTTCTCTTATCTGTCTGCGTCTCCTTGGTATACTGAGGAGCTGAGATGTACAAAGCAGAATGAAAAATTATCTGGTAAACAGAAACTCCTGGCCCATCACCCACGCTCCAGGATGATGCTCTGCTGGCTTCACCCTGGCTGCAGCCGTGCGCTGTGGGGAACGGCTTCTATCTGCCTGCATGTATCACCTGCTGGCTGTGAGTCACCAGCCACTGACATCCCAACCCAAGTATTTATCCCCTTCCTTTCTTAAACATCAATATTTCTACAAGAGATGCTTGGGTCTGGGTGGGTGATACTCCTGAGCGTCCCAGAAGGAGTCTGTGTCAGAGCCAAATCATTTAGTCAACTTCTGTATTTGAGCACTCTGAACCTACTACCTAGTACATAAAATACAGGGCGACTTGCTGTATGAGCTGTGTTTTGGAGTATACTTGTTACTTCTGGCTGAGCTTCCTCAGCTGCTTGGTTATTGGGGAAAATACAGGCTTTCATTTTTCTTGAGAAAACTTCCTTTTCAGACAAATTGATAAGGCCAGTGCTTTTGTTTTCTGGGGCCTTTGCCATCCATTCTTCAGTTCACCCTCATGTCTCCTGCCACCCACATGCCCCTTTTGCTTGGTGTTGCTCAGGTGCACATCCCAGCATCTCCACACTCATTTGTGGTATAGAAAGCTGCAACTGACTCTCATGGAAGTCACATTCCTGCAACATGACTGCATGGCGTTGAACAATTTATTCTCTTCCAGTTAATGCTGGTTTGTCCATGTGGGTTAGATCCAGTGACTGTTGGTTCTTTTTATTATATATCTATTTGCTGTCATCCTTGCTCCTGGTGCTGCTGCTGATCACATGGATTATAGCAAATCCCACAATTCACTGCTTTGTCTATGATGCATTCCTTCACGATGCCACCTCACTCATCATCTCAATCCTTCTGTTCCTCATGTGCTTTACTCTTCATTTAAGGCTATTCACCACCTCCCTATCTCAATTTCATCCAAGTGTTGTATGAGCCCCTTGCACTTGTCCTTACCCTCTCTTTTGCCTCCTTGCTCAGATAACAATAAGACATTTGAGGTGGTCTTCATGTAAATGATTCTGTTCTTGAATCTTTAGCAAATGTTTCCACAAGGATTTCCAGTCTCACTTCCACTCAGTATCTAGGATTTATCTGTTCTTTAAAATGCCAAGTAACATCTTCTCTTAAATCTCCTAAGACCTGGTGTTTTAACATCTCCTCCTGGACATCCTTTTTACTTGGTCTGCTTTGGTTCCTGCATTAATGCCTTTTCTATTGAAGGTTTAATAAGACTTTTGGTTTCAATACACTTTTCCCCAGTTACTTTTGCATTGCAATCATTGTATTCATGACACTTCTAATAACATAAGAGCTGCCTGTGCCAAGGAATTCCTGAGACTCATGGACATGAAACCTGAGATTAAATAGAAGGGGTATGAGATAAGAACAAATTATAACAGCGCTGAGAACAAGAGATTACAACAGGACATTTGGTTAAAGTGTGGCTTTCATAATGCATGTGTTAGTGAAAATTGCAAAGTTGCTTTCTTCTGTCATGCTTACGAGGCAACTTTTGTTATGCAGAGCTAGGAAGGGTGCAGAGTATTCAGTCACCAGGGATCCAAGTGACATGAGGTGTTCATAAAAAGATGGGCAGGTAGCGACTGCTAGCGTGGTCCTCTGAGACATGAACAGAAATGTTGTCAGTCTGCACTTGGCTAGCACAGCATTACTCCCTGATGTGGCCACCTCCTCGAACGTACTAGCTTCTAGGGGAGAGTGCAGTATTATGTAATTTAGACATACGAGGAAGTAAAATTAAATAGCCATGAGATGAGCATACCATTAAATAGATCTAATTTATAATGGACTCTTATGCAAATTGCCTTTGAGCGCTCAGAGAAAGAAAATGAAAAGAAATTAATAAGGACAATGTGGACTAAGAAGAAAAAAAAAAGTAAAAGCCTCTTCAAACTCACTGTCTGCACACCCTGGAGTCTTAAATAAGCATTTACATTAGCCACGTAAATGTAATGAGGAGATAGGAAAACCTGCGTTCGTTTTGTCTCTGTGGCCCACACCAAGTAAAGCATCAACTAAAATACTTCCTTTTTCTCCCATTTTTTCCTTTTTAAAATTCTCTGCCATGCAGTCATTTATTTGAAGAAGAGAGATGTGTTTCCATGAGTACTTTGCCCCTTGGTGTCAGAGCTCAGTGATTCCCAGGAGTGGGTGCCATGACACCAATGGTGGTGTGCCCATGCATCTCTGTCAGGCCACTGAAAGGGCTTTGCACAAGGAGTTGTTGCTTTTTTCCCAAGTTGTCAACCAAGGCAGAATAAGGAAAAGGAAAGATTCTTTTTTGTGTATAACAATATATGTAAATATTTGTATGTTCAGAGAGCAAGGTTATAAACACTTAAGCTGTGTATAACAGCCTTGCTGCAGCCGAGTGTATTTTTATATTCGATAAACAGGACTCGTCTCTGAAGTATCTGAGAAGTCCTGTAAGTGGTGTCACCTTCCCCTGTTTTTTATTGTAGAAACGCTCCTTTGCAAGCATAGGGCTGTGGGAACAAGGGTCCATGCAGTATTTTATAGAAGTAAAGCATTGGTTTCCTCAGCGTACCTTTGTTTTCTCCCCCCACTACACCAGGTTTGTGGCTGCACCTGTTTTGTGTCCTTAAAGTAAAACCCAGTTCTCTGATGAGAGCTGAGTTTTACACCAGTTATATTTTCAACCCTTGAAGCATTCGATTCTGACAGTGGATTATGATACTTAAAGCCATCCATGTTAATTATTACCCACTGGAGGTTGCACTTTCAACCCATGGGATGTTAATTTTCCTTATATACAGAAAATTCCAGCCTGTTAGCTTTAATTAAACATTTTTGAAGTATGTTGCCTTGTAAATGGACTACAGTTTTTCATCATTTACCCTTGGTATTTGGTTAGCTCTCCATATGATTATCACCGCGTTTTGCAAGCATCCTTCAAAACACTTTTCTGTTTGGAAATCCATTCAGCTCTTATGTGTTTGGCAGTGAAAAAAACAAACTTATATTTGTCTATCATCGGCTAAAGTTGTCTAGAAAGAGAGATGGAAAAACATCTTCCAGCTTTTCCTGGGAAGTGAAACAGGCCTCCACAGTCCCTTCTAATGCAGCCTGGTGTCACTTAAGCATTTGTAATTTCAGGTGGGACCAAGCAGAATGAAGAGTGACAGAGAGGAATGGGTTTCAGATATTACCTAGTGTGCAGAATGAGGTGGGACACAGTTTGCTGCTGGGCCTCTTTCAGTCCCATCCCCTCTCCTGGCTACTGCAGCAAATTCAGCTTAGGCCGCGCCACCAGCTTTGGGCACTCAGCTATCACAGGCCTTGCCCTGGAGGTCATGAAGCTCGAATTTGCAGTTCTCCATCTGAAAAAAACAAACAAAACCAACAGTTTTTTGCAGTTCCTTGGGTTTTTCTGCTGCTGGAAAGCAGCTGCTCTCAAAGGTGGCACTTTGTTGGCTCTCCCTCCCAGGCCAGCTGGACTGGCTCTCATGTGTTGGTACTGTCTGTGATTTTGTCAGAAGACTCCATCCTCTGATACTATCTTACTTTTCTCCTAAACGATTAATAAAATGAAGGCAAAAAGCCTAGAGGTTTTATAATACATAATTATAACAGTAATTTAGAACTGGGGTAACGCTGCAGAAACCAATTACGCTTTTCAGTAATGACTGACTTGGCCAAATGTATATGTTTTGTGTGTGAATTCTGTGATAGATTCCAAGACAACATGCTTGAGTATGGGGGAAAATTAAATCTAAATGCCTTACGTTTCCATAGACATAAACGTTGCTCATCCACATATTGAACAGGAGCCTGCATTATATGGCCTGTCACAGCTTACATTTTGACTGTTGGGGCAGGCAGTAACAAGTAGCAGTGGAAGAAAGCTTGAATTGTTCTAATCTAAAGGATAGCTTTGGGAAAAAAGGTGTTTTATTCTGCTTGGATCTGTCTGCAAAATGTGTTTAGTTTTTTATATCTTACGGTTTTTGTGCAACTTGAGTTGATTCTGAGTTTTAAATGGCCAGCTGAAGTTAATGGGTTTTTATTTCTTTCTTGGTCCTCACCCCTCCCAGCTAGTGAGAAGGAAGAGATGAGACCTATATTCTGTGCATGGGTAGAGGCTGGGCAATGAGTGGACTGAGAGCAGCCCTCTAGAGAAAGACTTGGTTTACTGGTGGGTGAAAAACTGGAGCCAGCAGGGTATGATAGCAGACTGGAAGTCTGGAAGTCTTCAGTCCAGATGGTCTGCATCAAAAGAGGGGTGGACAGCGGGGCCAGGGGAGGCAATTATTCCTTCTACTTTGTACTTGTAAATGCCAAGCTGGAGTATTCTGTTCAGGTCTGGAGCCCACAGCAAGGGGATGTAGAGCTGTTGGAGTGGTTCCAGGGGAGGTCCTTGAGGATGATCAGAGAGTTGGAGCACCTCTCCTACAAAAATAAGCTGAATGAGCTGGGTTTATTCCATCTGGAGAAGAGAAGGCTCTGGGGACACCTGATTGTGACCTTCCAGTACTCAAAGGGTCTACAGGAGAGATGAGGAGGGACTCTATCAGGAAGAACAGTGATAGGAGAAGGAGTAATGCCTTTAAACTAGAAGAGGGAGGTTTAGATTAGATTTGAGGAAGAAGCTCTTCACTGGACAGGCAGTGAGGTGTTGACACAGCTGCCCATAGAAGCTGTGGGGCCCCAACCCTAGAGGCGCTCAAGGCCAGGTTGGATGGGGCCCTGGGCAGCTGAGCTGCTGGGGGGCAGCCCTGCCCATGGCACGGGTTGGGACTGGGTGGGCTTTGAGGTCCCTTCCAACTTAAGTCATTGTATGAGAAAATGAACCAGAATGTTGGCTGCCTCTGAGCTACACTGAGTTTGGGTTTGGTTTTCTGTGAGGGCTCAAAGCAGCCTCAGGGTGGTGATGAGGAATGGTTGTTTACTCACATCTTCTTTTGAAAGGAAAACAGTGTGCTGTGGTTGTTCATTGTGCTTGCTGGATCTGTTTGTGAAAAGACAGCCGTGTACATTGCCTGTGTCACAAGCTGAGTGTGATCGAGGAAAAACAGTGCCTGTGCCTCACCTAGCTCCGTGCTGGTGTCCATTGATGTTATTGGCTGTTCCTTAGCAAAATGCATAGGATTTCTCGTGTTGTCTCACAAATCAGATTGGGTATGTTAAGACAAGAGCTACATACGAATGAGCCTTTTCATTAAAACAATGAAAGCACAGAATCTGCACAATATTGCAGAATGTAACAGCTTGTGACAAGGCTCTAAAATCATGCCCAAGAGTGTCAGTAGTATTTCATGCAAAGTGTCCACGTGACGTACCACAAGTTAGCTATTTTGAGACCATTTTGTTTACAGTTCTTTGGAGGGGTGGGTGGTGACGTGAAGGATCAAAAACTACCTCCATATGCACGTATAGGCATGTAAACATGCACTCCCAGTCAGACACATCAGTCACTGCTGTTGATTTCACTGGGAAACGGCGAGTGACTCAGGAGCCGTTTGCAAACACCTCAGCACAAAAGCACGGCGTGCATTTCATGTTAGTGAGGCTGACGTTTTGTTCCCAGTTTTCAGCCCTTCCCATTGCTCCGACTAAATCGGGTTTGGTGAGGAACACGTGTAGAAAGTGTATGTTCAGCCAGCAACTGGTGCAAGCTCTTTTAGGAAGCGGAAACTTTCTGGGTGATCAAGTGGTCTCTAAAAGCTGAGTTGTTTCTTCTGATTATTTTAGAGCCTGGTGATTGATTGATACTTGCCACAAACAGTTGGGTTTTACTGTGAAATCATTACCTTATGTTGAAACATGATAACTTTTTCATCCTTAGCTGCTTATTCTTACAATGTACTGTCCCCACAGTTGTGCTGCTCTAAGCGTTGGCTGCAGTAAATGGCATCCAAAAGGTGACCTGGGTTTAAAAGTAAATTAATAATACAATATAAATAAATAAAAAGATTTTCCTGAATGCAGTTTTCAAACCATATCAAGTTCACCATTAAGTGCTTTCCCAGAAAGCACTGATGAAGCTGATGGAGGAGACTGGTGCAGCAGAGTGGGATGGGGTCTGCTGGTGTAGCCATTGGGAGATATGTCCTGAATGGGGTCTGCTGTTGAGAGAGATGCTCAAAATACTCAAGGGTTGTCCTCTTATGAGACAGGGCTTTGGGCAACAAGTTTTCCCAATCACTGCCAAGCCACACATGGTCTGACCCTGATGTTTGCCTCTTGTTTCCTCTGCAGAATCGGCAGACTCTTTGATGGCACAGAGCCCATCGTCCTCGACAGCCTCAAGCAGCATTATTTCATCGACAGAGATGGGCAAATGTTCAGATATATCTTGAATTTTTTAAGAACATCAAAACTCCTCATTCCTGATGATTTCAAGGTGAGATTTCAAAGGATTTGGATATTTTGCAGGTACTTTGGTAAAACAAGAGTCTGATGTGTGATCAAACCAGAGTCCTAGACAGGGGGCACTGCTGGAATATGGTGCTTAATTTCAGGTGCTTTGCAAAACTAAGTGTGGGGTTGCTGCCATGGCATCTGTCAGGCTTTCCTAGAGTGGCATCATGGTTAAATTATCCCCTCCTATCTGTAGTGTAATGGAGCAACCTTGCCGTATTTGACCTAGGGAAATTAAAAGTTATAGTATACCGAAGGATACAGACAGGATGTTGGAATCTGTAAGCAGCTACTCATGAACCTTGCTGGATACTTGCCTTCTCATCTTCTCTTATGGTTCTCTCCTGATTGCATCAACTCCTGCTTCCACACCCATGCTGAAATTCAGAACATTGTGTGGGAATCATAGTATTGACAAAACAAACAGCACACACGGTAATATTTGAGCATTAAGTCATAGACTGTTTTCTCCCCCAGATTCTTGGTTGTGTGTATACTAGCCATTTAATTTTAGAGCTTTAGAGAAGTCAGGGATGAATAGTTCTACGTTTCTTATTTAATCTTTATTAGATATTCTGCTTTTCTCTTTTTTAATAACAAAGTAAACTGGTGATAGTTCACCTGTCAGGCATCAGCCTGCAGATGCACAGCGTCAGACAGTGTGCTTGCAGGTATATCAGGTATATTGGTGTAGCTGTGGTGTCAGTGTAGTGAGCGCTGGAGACAACAGTTGCAATTAGAAGAGATTTTAATTGTTATTTATGAATGCACATCAGTGTAGCTGGCTGTGCCATCGGGTCACTGTAGGACATACAGCAAGTCAAACTGAACAGAAGAGGTGCTGTGGAAGGGTTAGAGCGGTTCACACAGCAGTGCAGTCTTTTATCTTCTGTATCTGAGACATTTTGAGGTGTTTGGGTCATAAAGGGTGTGAAGTTGAGTTCAAGAGCAGTCTTTGAATTTCTGCTGCAGAGGTGCACTGCTCCCATGCATGACAAGGGCAAACCTGCCTGAATAATGTGGGAGTTTAGAAATAGCTGATAAGCGTCATACCCCTCTTTTGAAGCCTTAGAATGGCATTGTGCCGCTCTCTGCTCTTGTCCTGAAGGTAATCAGAAATACAGAAGGAAAAGCCGCTTTCCATGCAGTGCTGCATATGCAGAGACCTTTAGCAGCATAAATACACTGTGGCTCTGATGGAATTAAAAATGTTAACTTCTGACCCTCTCCACTTGTGCTGCAAGTCGCCTGAAACATAAGTGCTTAAAGTGAACTGCAACACTCGTTTATTTAGAAATGTACGGGTTAGATTAATTTTTCATTGGACATTAAGACGTTTTCTGAGTATGATTTAGGTTTCCTGTGTTCATCAAGTATTCAGCCAGTAGCTGAAATTTAGGGCTGTATTGACTGTTACCCTTTGGTCTGCCCGTTCCTCTGCCTTGCCACATTCTCTTGTATTTCTTTTTCTCTATATAGATGTTTTCCAAATTGTCTTATGGTCTTAAACCTAGAAGATCAAGAACGTTTTTTAATGTAAAATTCAGTAACAGACAAAGTTCAGACTGTCAGGTATAGCTATGCTTAGAAATGCATTCTTTCTGCTCTGGTGTTTGAGATGATGTAGTAAACAATACTGTTAGCAAAGTGGAGAGGTATTGAAAAATACTTATTGTTTTAAAATGCAGTTATATTGCAATTTATTATGCAAATATCTTAACCATTTTGCACTGAACCAGTGCGGGCTCCCTCATTTACATTCTCATACCTGTTACAGTGCCTGCTAGTATTGCTGTAAGACACAGTAGATCCTAATGATGAATTTTCTGAATCCTGATTGAATTCTGTTCCATCTGTTTAATAAGGTCATTATCTTATGACATCACTGTGGGGATAAAGATAGAGGGAAAAGTGGAATGTGACTGCCTGGGTTATTCCACAGCATGAGCAAATGTACCTTCCCCCTTCCCTCACAAATGCTGGTCTGTTTCAAGTGGCTGATGTTTTTTTTTTTCTTATTTTTTGCTTGCACTGTTATTTTATTACACCTTCCTACACAGTAATTACAAGCTACATCTGAAGGGTTCCAGATCTAGAGCAATGTTAGCCTGAATAGCCATATACACTAAGCAGTACGTTAGCACTGCCTCTTTCCTAACTGTGCATAGCAATGTCTGTCTTTCAGGACTACAGTTTGTTATACGAAGAAGCAAAGTATTTCCAGCTTCAGCCCATGCTAGGAGAGATGGAAAGGTGGAAACAAGACCGGGAGAGTGGCCGCTTCTCAAAGTCTTGCGAATGCCTGGTGGTGCGTGTTGCCCCAGATCTCGGTGAGAGGATTACGCTGAGTGGCGATAAGTCGTTGATAGAAGAAGTGTTTCCAGAAATTGGTGATGTGATGTGTAATTCTGTCAATGCCGGCTGGAATCATGACTCAACGCATGTCATCAGATTTCCACTGAATGGATACTGCCACCTCAACTCAGTTCAGGTAGGAAAGAGATTACCGACCCGGTGCTTGTGGGCTGATGTGTTTCTCTCTCATCTCTGGGAAGTTTCCATGAACAAAACCAGCTGGAGGCTCTGAGCTGGTTACTTCTGTGGGTTATGGCTGCTGTCTCAACTTCTTACGCATCATCACCAAATCTCTTTGCAAAACAAACTATGGTAGTTAAAAACTTGCTTTTAACACCTTGAAGTGGGGCATCCAGGTGGGACTTTGGTGTTTCAGTGAGACCATCAGGTGATGTGCAGTGTGAAGAATTCTTATAGAGCACTAAGAGGGAAGTTAACACAAGTGTGGTAAAAACTAGTTACCCAAGCCTTTTGCATCTGATAATGAGCTCCCTAAATGTGTCTTAAATGAATGTTCCTTGTTACCATATGCTTGCTACCTGAGTCCTGCCTCCAGGTAGCAAAATGCTGTTCCCCTTTTCTGATGGAGAGGAGGGCTAAGCATGGCAACACACACTGAAGGCCTGTGGGGTGCTGCATATGTGCTAGTGCAACACATGAATATGGACAGATCTATCTGAACTATCAAGATGTGGTTAATGCATGCTATGCTCAGACAGTTGTGTCTCTTACTGGCCCTGTGGTCATGTTGAAACATCAAAGTTGTTTTGTCATAGTGACTAATGCAAATTTAGAACACCTCTACATGCAAGATTATAACTGAAAAGGGATATGAATTTCAAGGAGAGGTATCTAGCCACACGTTAGATGAGAGCTGTCAAAGCAGTTTTATCCTTCAGTAGTTCAGCATTTGTCCCGATATTTATGTTTTTATCACACAAATAAGAATTTCCAAACCTATTTTATGACAAAAAGTAAAAGGGGCAAAACATACACAGACTTAAGACAGATGATGATCCCATGCTGATGATACCACATCTTCCATTTTTGGCAGCCAGAACCGTCTCCTCATCCCCAAAACAGTGTGATGTAGGACAGGGACTATTCGCAGACCTGGAGAGGGAGGCGTAGACTTGGTGATTAGCCCAAGGCTGAGCTAGATTCCTGACCCATCGCATTTTTTTCCCAGGACCTAATTTCTCCGGCTGTATTTTCCAGTGGCTTGCACTGAGACATGTTTAGGGAATGTAGACTTAATGTTGTTAAAAGTTAAAGATCACGTTAAACAAAAAATTGCTCTGAAGTTTTGATGTTTGTTCTCCTACTTCTTGAGATTTGTCTGCTCTTTAATTAACTGTATTTTGGAAAGACATTTGCTGACCTGAAGCAGTGCATGTAAAAGCATGGCGTGCCTTGTAGTTTTAAGCAATTTAAAGCCCTACTTGCTCCTCCCTCTTCCCCAACCCTCCCCTTGCAAGCCAGTGCGCTAATTGCTGACATGTCTAGGACAAACACTGTATTCCCCTGCCTTCAGGTGTGTGAAGAGAGCAGTGAGAGCAGTTGGTAGCAGAAAGGAGCCCTGCAAAAGTCTCCACCTGAGCTAAACCTCAGTGGGGTCTTGTCCTTCTGGACAGAGGTCCCGTGTCTCCTACTGGTGAGAGACAATGAAGCCCTGGCAGCAGAGGAGACAGGCATGGAAAGAGAAAAGTAGCAGAGTCTAAGTAAGGTTAAGAGCGCAGGAGTTGCAGGAAAACTTAATAACATAGTGAAATCTTGGTGTGGAAGGAAACTTGGCTCTTGGATGCTCTTGGCAGTCTGCTGCCAGGACCTGAGCTCTTTGCACCATCTGCCTGCTGTGTGAACTTCATGGGTGCATGCCCTTCAGTTTCATGGGCCTTCTCTCTCCTCTCTCCCCTCCCCTCCTTTTCTGTACCTCACCCCACCTTCCCTTCCCTCTTCACTTTTCCATTCCCTTCCCTTCCCCTATTCTCCTCTTCCCTGCCCTCCGCTCCCACTGGAGGCAACACTCGGGTTGTGAAGACGAAGGAAAGTAGGTAACTAGAGGGAATTACTTAGTTCCATAATTATAGTTAGAAGTTTCCAGTTTTTACCACTAGTCTGAATACAGGCACAGATGTTTGCAGCTGTGGTTGGTTCTTTAGTCTTTATAAGATGCGGACAGTTCTACTCATTACTTACACCTTGCTGTTTGCTTCCTCTTCTTTTAGGTCCTTGAGAGGTTACAGCAAAGAGGATTTGAGATTGTTGGCTCGTGTGGAGGTGGGGTGGACTCTTCCCAATTCAGTGAATACGTACTGAGACGAGAACTCAGAAGGACATCTCGTGCACCCTCCGTCATTCGAATAAAGCAAGAGCCTCTGGACTAAAATGGACGTGTTTCTTTATGCAAAAAACAAAAAACAAAAGAAACAAAACAAAAAAAAGAAAGAAAGGAAAAAAAAAAAAAAAAGAGAGAGAGAGAGGAAAAAAGGGGGACGTTTCATGTGCAGTTTGGACTCCAAACAAGTCCTGGAAGTAAAACTGAATAAAAGACACATTTATATCAAATATAGAGACCACACCTGAATTCATATGGGAACACTTGGAATAGTAGTAATAATAAAAACCTCAAGGTGTAGAAGAAAACACAAACGCACACATATATATATGTACGTGCATACATATATATATGTATGTATACATCAAAGGGTAGGAAATGCAATGACAAACAAGTGGTAGATGAGGTTGGTGCTGTGTTGGCCATTAAGTGTCCTAAGCCTTCCTTGGGCCCACTTAACGGTGTACAAGCCATTACCATGGGGGGATTCGTAGACAGCTCTTAACACATTTTCCATTGCCAAGCACTCATCCACTTTTTAATGTCTACGCACCCTGATTCAACTCTACTTGCATATGGAGGTTTATGTCTGTCTTGTAGAGGTGGATGGGCAGGTGTTCAGGAGGTGACCATCCATTGCATTGAAAAGCTACTCCGATGAGATTTAAAATGTAGTTTGTACAGAAGTCGCACACGTTTTGTCTGCCCTCACAGATGTGAAAGCTTAACTTTTCTTTTGAATGAATTTTTTGTTGTTTTATTATTTTTTTTTTTCTGTTTTGTTTTGTGTTTTGTTTTGTTTTTGTTTTTTTTCCAAAGGGGGCCAGAATAATGAATATTTGGTAGAGACGCTCTGGTTTGAATCTGCTGCTTTCCTACAATTTTTCAAATTTTATAATGTATTAAATACAATAAACTCTGTTTAAAGTAATAAGGGTCTGATTTCAGCCAGCAGGAGCAGAGAGGTGGGGTTCAGCTCCCTGCGCTCTGGCACAGTGCAGAGAGATGAAGGCAGCAGGCGCTGTGTGGGCATCGTGTTTTGGGGTCTTCCTTCATTGCTGTCCTTAAGATTTGTCCTGGTTTGAAGAGCCAAGCTCAAAAAAACAACACCAGTCCAGCCCGGGGAAACCCATCTGAAATGGATTCCTGAGTTGTCAAGTGTTGATGCAGCAATGCTTGCATTGTTCCCTCCAACTAAAGAGCTGGCAGCTTCCATTTTCAATGACCTTGCCCCGCTGCATGTTAACCAACCTGTTTGTTTTCATGCCATTCATTTCCCTTGTTCAGAACCAGTGTTCTCCCTAATAAGTGAGCCCACCAGCTCCTCATGCAGCACCGTGGCTGGCAGCAGGCAACGGGTGAGTCCTGCAAGGCCATCCTAGAGCCACACCACAGCCAGCCCAACTCCATGAGGCCACTACATGGCCCTCTCCCAGGGAGATGCTTCTGCCACATGAGATGCACCAGCAACCACTTTCTTTCCTCTGAAGTACCTTTTTATGCAATAGTCCATAATATGACCGTGTGCTCATCCCGGTATGAAAGTTTCTATCGCAGCAATGGTGCTGGCATTCCATTCATTTTGGCGACGCTTTGCTATTTATTTAAGAAAAGGAAAAAGAAATTGTTAAATACATGTAATAAGGTTTTTAATAGAGTCTGATAACTCAAAGCTACCTTTTTTTTTTCTGTTTTCCATTAATATTTTGTCAGAGGGCGTACTTAAATAGCTCTTTGGCAGCACCTTTCAATGGGGCTTTGAAACTACTGAGATATGGAAATGGGTGGAAGGGGGGACTCCATAAATGAAGATACATGAGCAGGTTATTGGGTCTCCAATGTGACGCTGATCTGTCTACTCACAGTACTGGAACAGCTGCCTCACTGAAAGTCCTTGTCTTCAATCAGCAGCAAATAGTCCTCTTACCAAATAAATGCTTGCTCTTCCTACCCAAAATTTGGTTGTTAGTCTACATAGAAAAGTTAAAAAAATAATAATAGTTAAAAACAATACAAAACCTCTGGGAAATAAATACTTTGAACATCTCTTCAGACTTACTGGAAGTCAGCAGTGTTGACCTGAAGCCAGTCATGTGGGCTGACAACGCACTGCCCAGTACTGGCATGAGCTGATATGCTGTTCTGGGGATGGTTTGCTGCAGAAATCTTTCATGCTCCCCAGCTGCAGCCCTGTGTGCAGCTGAGGACAAGTTTCCATCTGTTGAGCCCAGAGGTGCTCCTAGATTCAGCCCTGCCAGCCCCCCATGCATAAGTATGGGCCTGGACTTGGTGCAAGCTGGAGGGGCAGACGGTCTGGGAGCAACGTCAGCCCCAAAATTGGCCTCATGGTGCTTTGAGTGGGAGATGTAGGCAAAAGAGGCACTCACTTGATGTTCACCCCACTTTTTACGATCTGTCGTACTTGTTGCCTTGCTCCCAGAGCAGAAGGCTGTGCTTAGCGGTCAGATGTGCTTGCTCTATCCATACCTGTACAAGTTGATAGCACCAAGGCCACCTCAGTGCTCCGTGTGGCCCCTGGATGGCCGGGTGGCCTCCCACCAAGGCCACGTGCATTGCTAATGGAGCCATAAATCACCCTGTGACCCTGGACGTGATTGTCACTGTGATAACGGTGTGGCCACAAAGTCAGAGGTCATAAGTAAACACAGCCAGACTCGCAGCAAACAGTACAGAGCAGCGAGCTGGTCTCAGAGAGGCAGCGAGGCTGGTTCTGGGTACAGCCCTGGCTTCTCACTGAACGTTTTAATTGTTCTTCAGAAAAAAAGGATCAGCAGACAGGAAGGGAGGTGAAAAAAGAAGAACCAGACTGCAGTCAGCTCTTTCCTGGAGGTCAGTAGTTTTGACGGGACTTTAGGGAAAAAAACTTGATTTTAGGGGGGTGAGAAAAGCACTTTCCTTGACCACTGGGCTGTTCTGTTGGTTTTTTTTCCGGAGAAATAAAAACATTTATTTCCATCTGTCGTTTCTTGACTGCAGAGTTCTATATTATGAATTATTTCTACAGACAACTGGTATTTGTATGTAGGCATTCTTGCTGCCTGAAGTTTATTTACAGTGGAAATGAAACCAAGACAGCCTCAGGGCCTGTAGACCGGTTGCTTTTTCTCAGACTTGAGTTTGAGTGGTTTATTATTTCTCGAGGGTCCAGAGGCATCACCACCACCAAAAATCAATACGTTGCATCAGGTCCTGGTGTTGGCTTTGGCTGCCACCTCATTGACCTGGTTATTGAAGACCCCGAAACTGGCTTGGCACTTGTGATCCCCCATTTGAGATTAAAATTGTTAAAGTCTCATCAATTAAAGTCACGTCTCTCCTCCACCCCCCCATAAAAAAAGAAAATAAAAGAAGAAAAAGAGAGAATGCAGGCACACAGCACAAACATACATCCCCTTTAAGCTACAGTTAGTGCTGTTAGCTGGTAACCAGAATGCTAATGTCTGTGCTGGGGAGAACACTGATGTCAAACCCAAAAAGCTTTCTCCGTGTGCATGGGAGCGAGCTCCCAAACAGGGGTGTCCTTCTGACAGATGGGAAAAGACCTGTGTTAAAGTTTTAGGCCACTGCTCCTTGTCCTCTCACTACACACCACTGAGAATAGCCTGGCCTCTCAAAATCTGGAAGGCTCACATTAAAAACATGTATTGCCAGATAACAACTAAAATTAGCTGTGTCTTCCTCTCATTTCTTTCCTCAGCTCAGGAAGGTTCATTTTCTCCTTCTTGACAGTAGGCAGCTCTAGAGTAATAATTTTGGCCCTGCTGCCATACTTGGATTCTTCAAAGCATCGTGTGAGCCTGCAGTTGAGCATCTCCCTATCTGTAAAGGCAAAAATCAGCAACACACTCCTCTTATGGCTGGGGGACTCAAGAAGGTTGGTTTCCAAATACCTGGATAGAAGCTGTGCTCCAGGGTTCCCATGCAGCTGCCACCTCGCCTGTCACAGCACCTCTACAGAATGGAAAGAGGCTGGAGTCAGTGAGGTGCTACGGCACACTGTTTTAAGGCTGAGCATTGTTCAGATGCCCAAATAAGCCTGAACACCTCCAGAGATGGGGCATCCATAGCCTCCCTGGGCAGCCTGTGCCAGCACCTCACCATTCTCTCAGTAAAAATACTCCCCCAACATCTAATCTAAATCTCTCCTCCTTTAGTTAAAAACCATTCTCACTTGTCTTACAATTATCTACCTGCATAAAAAGTTGATTTCTCTCATGTTTATAAATTCCCTTTAAATACTGAAAGGCTGCAAAGAGGTCTCCCCACGAGGTCTCCCCGCAGCCTTCTCTTCTCCAGGCTGAACAAACCTAATTCCTTCAGCCTGCCTTCATAGGAGAGGTGCTCCAGCCCTTGGATCATCTTCATGGCCCTCCTCTGGACCCTCTCCAACAGCTTCACATCTTTCCTGTGTTGAGGGGGGCTCCACACTCGGACACAGTACTCCAGATGGGGCCTCAACAGGGCAGAACAGAGGGAGTCAATCCCCTCCCTGTCCCCACTGGCCACCCCCCTTCTGATGGAACCCAGGATGTGATGGGTTTTCAGGGCTGCAAGCACACACTGCTGGCTCATGTGAAGGTTTTCATCAGCCAGGATCCCTAAGTCCTTCCCGGGACTTAGCAGGCTGAAGTTCTTTACCACAGAACTTGGGTATTAGAAGGGGAAAACAAAAACCAGCCACAAAATACCCTGGTGTATTTTGTGAAAGTATTTTGTGTTGCCGATAGAACAATCACAGCCAAACCCCAAGACATGCCACAATGGCAGGAAGGCCATCAGCTCAAGGCGCTGCCATGCAGCAGGGCACAGCAGACTCCTGGCTTGAGTTGCTCTAAAATCTCAATGGCAGCACCAGGAAAGCAGAGTTAAACCCTCCCAGATGATCTCTCTCCTGGCACATTTGCTCATCCCGTAGTTGTAGCCTTTAGATGAGAGGTTTGTAAACTGCAGCAACGTATCAGCTGTAACCAGCGCTGCTATTCCAGGAGAAAGCCGCTCGGCTCAGGGACAGCTGCGTGCAGAAAAATTCTCTTCTGATGCATTATTGATAGATGTAAGTTAAAGCCATAGAGCTTGCAGCTTTATCAGGCAATATCTACTAAATCCTGGAAGCATGTAAGATAACCTAAATGTAATCTACTGCATACCAGCTCCTTCAGTGATGGATAGCACAACAAAAGCAGGACTAATGAAAAATTAATGAAAACAGTTACTTCCATAAGAAAAATGATCTGTTTTCTCCCACCTTTGTATTGATTTTAACTGGCCCTGTAATTGGAAGTGTATAATTTTTTCCTAAGGTGAAGAGGATTGGGGGCAAGGGAGAGTGAGCGTATAATTCTATTCATGTTTGTGACATACTTTCAGGCTACGAAAACAAAGCGTTTTCCTTAGGATGCTGAAGCTGCCTGTGAATGCAGACTTCAAGCATATTTTCTCAGCTCAGGCACACTGCCACGCTGCTTGCCTGAAACCAGATATCGCAGAGCAGAGTGCTCTGAGTGCTTTGAAATCCAGTGAGGGAGCACAGCAGAGCAGTAGTGAAGAGAATCAAACACAGCGCACGGAACTCAGCGATTTAACATGTTGCATGCATTCAAGTTCATTTCTGATCAATCTTCCCCTTTCTGGGAAGGAAAAATCCTCGGGTTGCTCTTTGGAGAGTGAATGGGAATGACCTGGAAGCAGGTTAGTCTTTCTAACCTTAATGATCGTACAATTCTGTTCCCTGGAGTTTATCAACAAAAAGGTGGACGTGGCACAGAGTGACGAGGCCTAAAGCAGACACAGGCATGGGCTGATGGTTGGACTAGCTGATCTTATTGGGCTTTCCAACCTTCATAGCAGGGGGATTTAAACTAGATGATCATTACAGTCCTTTTCATTCTATGTATGACTCTATGAGATTCTCTATGTGCTCAAACCCATGGCACCACCCCGCTCACCGGCCCAGCAGTGAGATTAACACAATGAATGGGTCAGCTGTTCTCAGTGACCAGTGCTGGTGGTTGCCCAAATCCATCTGATCTACAACCCCAGGTCTATTTTAGATTAAAGTTTTTACCTGCTTAATGTTAATAAATCCATTAAGTTCAGAGGCAAAGGTAATAAATCAATCGGAGTAGGATATACTTTGTTTTGGTAGGAAAAAGTGTTTCTCAAAATGTTTAGGAAAAATGCTTCTTTCCCATTGCCCATTGTGTATGAATGAGTCTCATTCATGGGGAACCGATGGCCACCACTTAAAGGTGCCTTCCCCAGATAATGGGTGAGTTCTGTGAGCGCAGGGCTAAAAACAGAGTATGGGAGGAAGAGCGCTGTGTAAACAGAGAAGGATCCTTATGTGGCTATAAGTCTTAAGCAGTGTTTAACAAGCACACCATAAAGGAAGCATTTAGAGTCACTGGCAGCTCTGGTGTTAGGTTTGTATTTTGTCTGCTTAGAGGTGGTATAACACAGGAATGGCAAAGGGTAACGGCAAGCAAAATGTTCATCAGATGAGTTGATTAGCATGAACTTTTCACATAGCAAGCTACAGAGGGAGAAGAACAGTAATCTGAGTGACAATGCATAGAGGAGAAAATGCTCCTGACTGCCTCATCTAAAGATGAAACAGCTACATGTGTTACTGAGAAAGCACACAAATACAAAACCTGGCCAGCCACTCAGTGTAGTGTGAAGAAAGAGAAGACAATATGAAAAAGCCTGTTTTGTAAGAGTTCTCATTATCTCCTTCTTCCAACATCACTGTGTTAATCATAGAACCATAGAATCATTTGAGTTGTAGAGGATCCTTAAAGGCCATCTGGTCTGATAGATTGTACTGATAGCTGGGGTTGCCATGACCCAGGTACAAGACTTCGTTTAAATTGAACCTCATGAGGTTCACCTGGGCCTACTGCTCTAGGTCCCTCTGGATGGCATCATGTCCCTTGGGTGTCAATGGCACCACACAGGTTGGTGTCATCTGCAAACTTGCTGAGGGTTCATTTTATTTCACAGTCAATGTAATTGATGAAGATGTTAAAGAGCTCTTCTCTCAGTACCGACCCCTGAGAGACACCACTTGTCACTGATCTCCATCTGGACACTGAGACATTGATCACTGCTCTCAGGGTACAACCTTGTAACCAATTCCTTGTCTGTCAAACAGTCCTCCCATGAAGTCCATATCTTTCCATTTTTTAACTACAATATCAGTTTCTTACTTGGCCTTCCCTTCCTTCTTTCTTGCTCAACACACCCTACATATTGTAAAAATTAAAAAAATTAAACAGTATAATGATCTTTTTTATCATTATTTTTCCCAGAAAAAAACATTATTTATAGCTAATGATTTTTCTTAATATATGAATAAATTCTGTGCGGTTATTCAATCCCTTGCCAGTCTCTCTTAAGTTACGCCATTTGTTTCTGGCTCATAGAAGGTCTTGTATCTTTTACAAGTGAGACATCATTCTGCTCTACTCTGATTGTATTATCTGGAGTTTTAATTCTGCCATCTGCATTGCTTTTTCCAACCAACAGAGCTGTTCTACAATGTTTTTATTCTTATTTTTTTCCCATAAGGGAACTGAATGGGGATTTGGTCCTACCAGGGGTTGAAAGCCATTGGGTTCCAGTGCTGAGCTTGATGTAATAAACTATATTTTAAGCATTATTCACAGAAGGTTTGTGAACAGCCAAGCTATGGCTCATAACTGCATGGCATTGTTCCTGAAGAATGGGCAAGTGATCAGCAGAGCACTGAGAAAGATCGACCCAGTGCTCCTCATGGGTCTTTTGTGGGGACCCAACATGGGAAGGCAATGAAAATGTCCTTCATGTTGGTACTTTAGAAGTTCAGTCTTCATTTCAGTGGAACAGTCACAATATAACTATGCATGTATTTCCATACTTCTCTAATCAAAGACATGGGTGCCTAAAGGAAACAGAGGAGAGGAGACACCACGGGAAGCTTCTCCAACAGTGTTTGTTTTTGCTGAGCTTTTTGTTTGTTTTAATGATGGTAAACTGTCAGGCTAAATATTGATTTCTCAGCTTTGAAAACTGAAGACATAGCATCTTCTTCTGCCTTGTTCTCAGTATGTTTAAGAAGAAAAATCGCTCCACGACCACATTTTCCCCTATAAAAATGTGAGCAATTAACACAGCAGGTTCTCAGTTCAATATGTATAATTTATGGTAAAACGTATGTAATTGCTTTGGCAGGCAGCAAATGCACCAACATTCGCATAAACCTTTTTATGAATCCATATGTAATGCAGGGTGCTGATGGATTATTACTACGGCAAGATGTCACGTTAAATAACTGATGCAGACGTACAGTAGCAAATTACTGTTTTTGCCATTTTCATTAAAAAAAGAAAACAACGAAAGAATTATTCCCATCTCCATTATTTACTGAAGAATTTTGTAATGCACTTTACTGCTGGAGCATCTGGGTGTATTAAACTGAAAAATTCAGTATCACATTATGCCAAATTGCCCACAATGGACAGCTGCCTCATGTCATCATTCTTAGAAGGCCAAAACATGCTTCCAGAATGTAAGGCACTTGTCTCCTCCAGTCCCCAAGGCTGCTGTGGCTGGTGGGCATTCACAGAATAATAGAATTACCCAGGTTGGAAAAGACCTTGAAGATCATCAAGTCCAACCGCAGCCTAACCATAGTGCCCTAACTCTAACAACCCTCTGCTAAATCATTCCAGCCTGGGGAGAGGGCACTGGGATGGAAGAGAGCTTCTTGCCACGTAGGCCATGGCCAAGCAGGAAGGCCAAACGTCCCCAAGCGGAGGAGAGAGGGCAGCAAGAGTAGGAGAGGCCAACACCACATTCCCAACTGCATACTCATGGACCTGGTTCAGAACATGGTGACAGAGTCCTGTTCTGTGCCTATTCATGATGGTCTGGGTCCATGGGACCTCTTGGGTTAGCTCAGGAGCCTCTCAAGCTGCTTGCTGCCAGATGAACACAAGCCATGGCAGGGTCACAGGAGTGGCACACTGTAGCAGTTCCAAAGCCCCTAGAACAAGGGTACTCCCACTCGCAGGGATCAAAAGAGGAGGGAGGTGTATTGAGGCAAGGGGCCTGCTCTGACTGCTTTACTTTGTGAAGTCCAGTAGGAAGCCACAAAGTCCAAGTCCATCCCCTTCATCCCCAACCCCAGCAGCTCTTGTGTTTCTGTCACATTTTTACATCAGTGTTTCTCCACTCTTTTCACATCTTCTTCAGATTCTCCCTGATCCCAGACTGGATTTTCCCATTCACTTTCCCACCTTTTTTATCTTCCTCTTCCCTTAACCCATTTTTCATCATCTCCTTCTAGTTGCCTGTTTTCTTTCTTCTCCTATAATCCTGTACATTTGGATAAATTTCATTTGGACTGTTTAACATAACCACTAGATTTGTGTTTTAGCCTTGCTCTACAAGTTAAAGTCTCCCTTTTCTATCACCTTCAGCTTTTTCTCCTCTCTCTTAATCTAGGCCAAGGCTGACAGACTTGGGATCCAGCTCAGCTTCAGTGGGAAACCTCACCAGTGATTTCCATAGGAGCTGGTGAAAAACATCAAAAATGTCCCAATAGGAGAAGCTAAAACTAATTTTCTGGCTTAGTACATGGCCAGCCTTCCCAGGCTTCTCCATGCCTCCAATACCCTGCAGCTTCAGCTGGATGCGTAGGTAGAGAGGACAGGCATTTTGGAAAGCAAGGCTCTTTTCCTTAGGTTACATATCCAGCATGTCAGAGCAGGGACTTCACCTCTGGCAAGTCTTTGCTAGGCATCACGTGCAGTCCTTGCACTACATTTTTATCTATCAGCAGTACCTTGGGAAAGAAGGAAAAGATCTTTTTTTTCCCTTTCAACTCATTTCTAGGGGCAGCTCTTAGATGACCACTTGTTCCTGGCAAGCTAGAAGTATACATCCCATTGATCTACACAGCACACTCCCATGCTGTCTGGAGGTGGTGTCCATCCTGTGGATGTGCTGTGGCTTTCCCAAATCATAGGCAATGGCAGGTGATGCCCCTCACTCACAGACCACGTTTAAAACCTGTAATATGTGTTCACTGCCATTCTCATTTAAGCAGACTTTGCTCTGTGAGTGCTCTCCTCAGCAAGGGTTGGTGTGTAGATGCCTGCAGGAAGCCCACTCAACACCTGCACAACTCGCATTGGCTACACTGCAAACAGAAATAGGCAGCCATGGCTGTTTCCAGCCTTGGGTTGTAGACAGAAAGCCTCCCTTGTGACACTGCCATCACATTCAGATGGGTTTTATCCTTCAATTGTGAAACAATATAGGAAAACAATCCAAACAGATCCGTGGAGTGAAAGAAAAATGGAGTGGCAGGTGTTGTTTTTTTTGAGCTACGCTCTTTTGTCAAATGGTGTCTACCCAAACCTTCTCTGTATGACATCCCATCAGAAAGAGCCTTGCTTCCAGCTCTTCTCTTCCACGATTGTCACTGTGCTGCTCATTGCTCAAGGGGCTGCCGGCACCTGTGTCTGCCCTGATGCGATCTGGAGGCTCTCAATGTTTATTTCAATGTAAATATTCTTTTTTTTGTTGAGAAACAAAAGGGCTGGAAAAAGGGAGGTTATGGGAATATTCAGGATGAGATAAGGAATCTGAGGCAGAAAAGAACACACCAATTACCTCAGCTCACACTCTCTTCTGCCAGATGAAACCAGTTTTACCAGCTATTGCCCAAAGGCAAAACACCATAGGGCTTCTGATGTCACGTTGGCCTTTGGTTATGAGCCTGAATAAATGGGTACCTGGCATGGGGAGAAAAAGGGCTGCACTGCTTAACGCCAGCTTCAAGTATTTATGTTCATCTAGCATCAATTAAAAATACCTCTGTCTCATTCTGCTTCCCTGCTATGTGCTATTCGTTTTCTTTCCAGAACTGCTCACATTGCCTTGCCCTACAGTTTACAGCAGCAAGAGTTGGCATTTGCCTCCGGCATGGCAGGGGAAGAGAAACCATTTCACTTTTATGCTACTTTTCCCCTGCTCCGTCTGCACACATAGCAGCAGAGGTGTTTGATGCGCTCGTTGTCTTGGAGAGGTGATGTACATTCTGCTGTTAATTTGCAGTGCTTCAATAGCATTCACTTTTTCCTTAGGATTTAAATTGAATCGGTGGCATTGCTGGGGCAATGTACTGCTGTAGATCTGAACTGTATTCAGTGTACCCATCTGTCTTTTTTTCCTTTATTGTATTAACCCTCTTTTTCTTTTTTCTTTGCTTTAATTTTTATTATTATTATTATTATTGTTACCTTTTCATATCAGCAAAACCCAGTGAAGCAGACTTTATGGCGTAACAATTCCGCATGTTTTGGTTACAAATATCCTGAAGCAAAGTTAAGGTTTTTCATATTACTATCAAAGCAACAAACCTGTGTCTGCTTTCAGAGGGAAAGGGCCGTTTTACACATAAAAGCTCATCAGTGGGTGGTAAACAGCTTTGGTCCTAATACATATTGCAAACGCTGCTGCGGCACAGACTGGCGGCTTTGGTAACATTGGCAGAGATGTAACATTGTGGTGCTGTCGTGGGAGCCTGTCGAGGGTCCAAGCACTCCTGCAATCAGGAAAATCAGGTTGTCACCGCTGCACTACAAATGACTCCTCTCGCTTTTGAAACTTCCCATTTTCTACTGGAGAGCTGATCACGCTGCAATAAAGCCATTTAAAAGCAGAAGAGGTGGAGATCGATAACTTCAGCTGTGGCAGTGCAGCCAGCTTGCCCCATCTCCAGCTCTGATCACAGCTTTCCAGATGTTGGTGGCTGACTTGGCGGGTGCCCAGCACGAAGCACCTCGGACCAGTCAGAGCAGTCAGACTGTGAGAGCAGATGCTGAATTGGCTCCTGAAAACCACAGCTCTTCATGAGTTTCTCAAGCTGAACATCAAAAACTGCTAAATGCTTCACGTTTTTCTTCTTCCTCGGTGCTGCGTGCACTCAGAAAGGCAAAAGCTTTACAATCTGAAGTCAATACAAAAGCTCTGGTGTACCACCGGCTTACAATAGCATCTATTTGAAGGGCTGTTTTAACATCCAGCAGTGCTAGAAGGCGGCTTTTCTGCACTGCTTCCAGCAAGTATGTGTTCATCTGAGCATTTGGTGGCATGGTTTATTTATCAGAACTTCAGTACAGGTTTTTTTTTCCTCCCCTTTGACATGGGATTAAAATTAAACATCCTTTACTGTGGGAGATGAAAGCACAGCACAGATCATTCAGATACATCTGAAATAGATACGTGTGTAAGTGACTGCTCTTTGAGAGCTTGATCTCGTGTTCCTGTATTGACAAACCACCCCAAGAAGACTTGCTGCAGTGGATGCTTGGATGGGCTTGGATGTGTGGCTACATGCCCAGAGGTGGTAAAGTTTGGACTGGACAAAGGTAAAGCTATGCAGCCTTTGATCCTTCGAAGTCTTAATCAATAGCTGTCATTGATAAAAAGAAGGCTTCTCTTTAAGGCTGAAGAGACCCAAGGGGTCTGTGGCTCAGTCATTGTACCTGTTGAGCACAGCGCTGCTCAAACCAGGCTTACAGAATATCCTGAGTTGGAAGGGACCCATGAGGATCATAGTATCATAGAATATGATGCTAACATATCCTCCTCCTTAGAAGCATTCAAGGCCGGGCTGGATGGGGATTTGAGCAACCTGGTCTAGAGGGAGATGTCCCTGCCCATAGCAGAGGGTTTGGAACTGGATGATCTTAAAGGTCCCTTCCAATCCAAACCATTCTATGACTCTATGATTCTACACCCCAAATGTGAAGGGACACATAAGGAACATAGAGTTCAACCCCTGACTCCATGTGGGGCAACCTGAGAGCAAGACCTAAACATGCTATCCAAATGCTTCCCAAAGCCTTAAAGTTTGGTATCTCATCTCTTCTCTAAAGGAGTAGAGCTGGGCCATGGAAGTAGGAAGCACTGGGATCAGGTTGCTCAAAGCCTCATCCAACCAATTTTGAAACACTTTGAAAAGTGTTAAATAGAAACTAAATGATTCTCCAGCTAGGATCATTAAACATTCTTCTTACTGGAAGCATCATTAAAAGTACAACTTCTAACATGAGCATTTTTGCATGAGTTACTTTGAAACACAGCCTCGTAGAATCACAGAATCATTTGAGTTGGAAGGAACCCTTAGAGTTCATCCGGTCCGATTCCCCTGCAGTGAACAAGGACACTTACAGCTCAGTCCATTTACTCAGAGCCCTGTCCAGCCTGATCTTGAGCATCTCCAGGGATGGGGGACATCTACTTGGGCAACCTGCCCCAGTGCCTCACCATCCTTATTGTAAAAATCTCACCCTGCAAGCTACAGGCAATTTTTCCTTTCAGATCCCCTTATTTCCCTTCTTTTGCAGTAACTAACAAGTCTATTGCTTTGTCTCTTGCCCTATGTGCATACATGAGTGGTGTGATGACACCAATAGCAGCTGCCCTGCGCTTGAGTCCCTGAGGTTTGGGGACTCAGTCTGGTTGGGTGGCGATTACAAAATGAAAGGGATGTGCTGAAACTGATGGCAGAGCTTGGGCAGTTTTATTACAAACCCTATGGTAAAGATCGTGCTGTAGGTGTTGAGGTGTCTTGATCCACAAACCTTAAATCAGAAGATAGGGGAAGCAACCATGTTAGCAGCGCTTGCAGAAACATAAAGCGTATAAAAGCGCTTCCATCTCCCCAGAAGTAAACAGAAATTAAAATGTGCTCTAAGTTTGCACATAGAGAATCATTAACTTCGAATAGTTCGGGACTAGAGGGAGGGAGAGAAGGGGGATTTTTGGTATTTTTTTTTACTCTTTTTCTGCCCCGGGCAAAATTTTCAACATTAACTAATTAATGTTTATAAAGCACTTTGCATATATAGTGCCTTTCATCAGGGGATCTCCAAGTATTAGATTATATTATCTGGAAGGCCTCAGGCCTGTGCATACTAGCCCTATAAAGTATTAGCCTTATAAACTTTAGTAATTCACTTTGTGATTATTATTTTTTTTCTGGTTTTGTTGTGTTTTTTTGTTGTTGTTTTTTTTGTTTGTTTTTTTGTTTTTTTTTTTTCTTCTTGGTTGGGTTTTTAATCTTCCCTCTTCTGAAAACATGCCGAGCACTTTGTCTGAGTACGTAAAGAGGTGGTAAAAAGGGTGGTGTCAGCCAGAATGACCATATGAGAAATCAGAGCCTTGTCATGCACTTCTCCACTCCTCTAATTGCTGGTGTCGGGGAGTAGCAACTGTGCCAAACTCGAATTGGACTACCAGTCCCACACGTCACACAGGGTTCAGCAAGAGGTACTGGCACTGGCTTTGGAAGGAGGTCTGACATTTGCTCTGTGCTACATGGTGATGACACTGGGGATGGGGAAGGCATGAGAGACCTCTGATAGATGGCAACATCAGGAAGCAAAGGCAGTGTACTGGGAGCTGGGACCCAAGGAGGGCCATGGGAATGGAGAGTCTCAGGGCACTGGCTGTCCCTGTCCTGGCCAAGGCAGGAGGCAGAGTATCCCAGAGCCACACGGACAGTAGTGAATCCTCCATGTGTCAAATCTAAAAAGCCTGCTTGGGTGTGGGCTCGGCTGATGACTCAAACAATTACTTAACAATAGCCTGTTGCGTGAGCTGGCAGGGATGTAGCCAGGTTCACAATGGAAAAAATGTGTGGGCATTTCTGCTGCAATGAAACACATGGGGAGCAGACTTGCTGCTGCATGTAGGAGCTACCAGCAGAGAAAGCAAGGCCTTGGGGAGCAGAAACTTGACAGGGACAAAGCAGAGGATGTCTTTGCCCTTACTTGCAAGTCTTACAGGTGGAATTCCCCCAGCTGAATTTAGCTGGGTAAGGGCTGCAGCTCTGAAGCCAAAGCGAGAGCAGCAAACCCAAGCTTTCCAAGAGTCAGCGGTATTCAGAAATGGAGAGGAGAGCCATCCCCTCCAAGGCCATCTGGCCTAGACCAAAGCAGCCCTGTGTGGTGGATGTTAGCAGTGGAGGGTGGGAAATCCCCGTCCTTCAAAGGAGGAGAGGCTGATGGCACAGGTAGCAAAACCAGATAGGCGTTGCTTCACATGAACAGCTCTTCCAGAGCCTGCACGCACTGAAGAACTTGATGGAGAGCTTAAGATGAGTAAAGTTGTTCACTCACCACTCACAGACTGACATTCTGAGACCCAAAATGACAACTGTGGGTGGGCAACCCCAGGGGGAGAAGCAGCTGGGAGAAGTGTACGAGGTACAAGGGGAATGCTGGCAGCAGCAGCAATCTGTATTCAGGAACTGGGCACGATCCCAGTGAGCACTGAAAGGGCTCTGCCAGCCTGTCTCCCCTCAGATAGGTGTGGTATGCAAGGGACTGGGAGGAGCAGAGCAAGAGCTTCTCTGGGTGTGTTTGGGGCTGCCCCCTGGGCTGTGGCTGTGCGTTTCCTTGGATCTTTGCACGCTCTGGGCTCACTGTGCATGCTGCTTCTGTGCTACACACATGGTGTGTCTCCTGCTAGTGAGTGTGGAAGCAGAGCTGCGTATTCATATCTACCAAGTGAGAGTATCTACCATATAGAGGCAAGTGGGCATGATTACAAGGTGCTGCTGGCTGTGTATGTATGCTATATTCTCACCTCTTCTTTGCTACAGACTTTCACATACAGGACGGGCTAATGTGCTTGGTCCTCTGGGCCAGGATACTCCCACACCAGTTTGTTGAGCAGCAGGAGGGAGTGTGAAGTGCTACTGGCATGACCTCCAGCCTAGGGCAAGAATGGATGAACTCAGCTCATCCACAGAAACCAAAGGACTTTCTTCATTTCACCCAATGAAGGGAGCAGACATTTCTGAGTTAGGCCTTGTTGAGCCCAGCACGACGGCTCACCAGGTAACATCAACTGGCTTTGAGTCATCCCTGCCCTAGAAGCCAACCAGCTCATCAGCCGCCATTGCAACAGCTACCACTGCTGTGAGGTGTTAGCGGTTTCACTGCCCACTGGTTGTTGCCTCTGCCCATCGGCTTGGAAGTCATCCACATTCCTTCTCCATGGGCGGCTCTACAAATGCTTCAAAGCTTTGATGGAGAAAGCCCGGTGAGGTTTTACTCCACCCTTCAGTGAAGCAGGTGCACAGCGGCTGCAGACAGTCTCAGCAGGGCTGGGAGAGCTGGAACTCTGTGGCTGCTCTGCCTATTTGCATGCAATTCCTTCTAGCTGCAGAATGCTCTCCCAGTGATGGGTAATTTGCCTGCCTGGGGAGCTCGGGAGGAGCCACACAGACGGGGATTTCCCCACGCTTCACACCAATGAGGCCCTGTGGGGTTGCTCGTGTAACTGTGAGCTGGGGCATGAGTGACAGGGGAGCAACACCACAAGGTGAGAGAGACTGAAGCAGAACACATTGGTGCAGTGCTGGGAGGTATCGCTGCCGTGTGTTGACTTGGTGCACTTCATGGTGCTTCACGGGGAGCTATCTCCCAAGAGGTCACCTTGTGTGTCCTGCGTTGTGCACAGCTGGAGCTGAGCTGCTGACCTGAAACCAAGAGAAACCTGTGAGGACCAACCATGGCGCTGGCAGTGGCGGAGGGACTCCAGAAAGGGAGACGAGAAAGGACTTGCAGCAAAGCTGACTCTGCAAAGCTGAGTTGGGCAACAGCAGTTTAGATCAGTGATACATCTGGAGGCCCTCAAATGAGGCAGCGGAGGAAGGAAGCTTGGAGCCATACTTGGAGGTGTGGGTGGGGGCTGCTTGTCACCTGGGGGCTTGGGCTCCAGCATGTGGGGAGATCTCAGCCTAGGCACCAGGGGAGTGCTCCTTTGCTGGTTAGTGTTTTTCAGGGTGGCTTTAGGGAAAGGGGTGTTAATGTGTTCTCCCAGACAAAATACCTTCAGCGGTGTCTTGTGGTGTGCTCACCCAAGAGCAGAAAGCAGCAGGACAGACTGTGTGTGTGATTACGGTGGGTTTTCTGAAGAGGGGAAGGGATGGCTGGGGTGTGATAGGACGTATGGCCAAAAGTTGCCGTCATCTAGAAACAAGGCTGTGGTGCTCCCTCATTCTTGAGGAGGAGGAAGAGGTTGTCACAGCCTGCAGCTTGGCACGTTAGTCTTGGCATAAGGCTTCCTAGGGCAATTTCTAGTCATTCACGCCCTTCCAAAACGTCAGCAGCTCTTCCTACCTAAAGGAGTGCTGTTTTGGTTGTATGACACAGACTGCGCAAGCGTTTGAATTACTCCAAGAGTTGGCTCTGTGTCATTTAGCTCCATGGGTCTAAACTAGAGACCCCAGTTCCTAACCACCCATCTACCAGGCCTCAGCCACAGGGCAGCAGGGGGAGGAGGAGGGACAGGGAGCACGACAGCCTTGCAGGCTGGGGGTACTGAGAAGTGGGGACAAGTGTCTGTTGTCAAGGAGGATGGGTTCCTGTGAGCCTTGCCACCAGCTAACCCCTGAGCACTGAAAACAAGGAGGGAAATACCCTTCAGAAACTGCCTGGATTTCATACTTGAAATTTAGACCACCAGTCTTGTAATTCCTGGAGATCTGATTCATGCTTTTTGAACGTGTGGGTTTGGCAATCCTGCGCTCGCATTTCGAGCCGTTTCCCAACCCCTTATTTTACCCAGAGGCATTCTTACTTTTTGCTTTTTCACTCCCATATACAGGAAACAAAGTTCTCAGGGGGCTCCAGGAGTTGTAATCAACAGCAAAATCCATTCATTAAGTAAGTCCGCTCACTGAACAACACACACAGAAAGCTCCTTCCCCAGCTCCAGCCAGGGCCTATGGGATGGCACTAAGGGTCTCCCTGGCATCACGAGCAGGGTGGCTGTGTTTAGGGGCTGAGCATGAGTTTGAGATCTGTATTCAGTCAAGGAGCAAAACATCTTGTTTTTTTAAGGCTGAAGGATTTGGGGTTTCCCAAGGAAGACCGTAAAGGAATCTTCGTAAAGGGGACTCCAGGAAAGATGAGGAGGGAGCTTTTATCAGGGAGTATAGTGATAGGACAAGGGATAATGCATTTAAAATACAAGAAGGTGGGTTCAGATTAAGCATGAGGAGGAACTTTACTCAGAGGTGACAAGGCGCTGGCACAGCTGCCCATAGAAGCTGTGGTGCCCCATCCCTGTAGGCTCTCAAGGCCAGGTTGGATGGGGCCCTGGGCAGCTGAGCTGCTGGGGGGCAGCCCTGCCCACAGCATGGGGTGGGAATGAGTGGGCTTTGAGGTCCCTCCCAACTCCAAACCATTCTGTGATTCCACTGAAATCTTTTTTCATCCAGTTGTTGTTGGACCTATATATTTATCAGCACAGATATCAATCAGGGAATAAGTAAGTGCTACCTTCATGCAGAGAAACAACATTAATTACACAGAGCTTCTGCAGTGTGCCACTTGCTTCCCATGGGCAGCCTGCTGCAGGCAGAGAGCAAGGAGAGCCCCACGCCCTGGGGAGTGGAAGCTGTTTTCAGTTCCCTGTGAGAGGCATCCCTGCCTGCTTGGAAAGAAAAGTGCAGTCAGAGAGTGAAGGGAGCCCCTCTGTGACACCCAGGGCTTGCAGGCAATGGGCAGCACTAAATTGCCGTCGGCCCCAGTGGCATGGGAGGTACTGCAAAATATAGCTTTGTTGGAGGGCTTGGGACTCAGCTATGCACCAAGGAGATCCCCAATGTGTGGCATAGTGGGAGGGGGAATTACCAAAACTACCTGCAGGGAAATCCCAGATGCAGGGATGTAGGTTGTGGGGCTGCTGAGAAGCGTTTCCTTCTTTCCGCGTTTGTTGCAATGCTGCAGAAGCCCAACAACAGCAAGTTTTTGTTGGCAGTACAGCAAAGCACATCTCGAAGGAGACATCCAAGAGAGAACAGCTTAACAGCTTAACATAGCTACAGCTGTGTGGGACAGCCCTCCTCCTCCTTTTGGCTTTTGATCCCAAGAGGGGTCTAAGAGAGGAAAACTGCTCCATCTCTGTTGTCCACTGGGGAAAGGGGAGTCCGTGTCCCTGACACCTCAGGAGGGCTGGAGGGTGGGGGCACTGCAGTGATGGCACAGACCATTGCAGCCAGCGCTCCCAAGGCTCTCCAGGCATCCCATCACAGATCTGTAAGTTCTCAAGAGGGAAAGTGTGACACTGCCTAACAGTTAACAAAGATCACCAGAAATAACTGAACCCTCTTTTAGTTCTGTTGGACCATTTCAGCACACATGGAGGATATCCAAGTGCTCACCATTTCTGTCTGCATGGAGGATGACAGGTCTGCCACAGACCCCACAATCCAGATGTGTGACAGCATGAAGATTTGTATGTGCACAGAACTGCAAAAACTTCAGCCCGTGACAGAGAAAAAGCCTGAAAGAGCAGTCATGTACCCCAGAAGCTGAAGGAGCCTCACCCAGGTGCAGCGAGGTGTAGAAGAATTGGATCCTGGCAAACTCTTCTTAAGTTTTGTCTCGATGGAGCATATAGAGACTTTAAAGAAAGAAAAAAAAGCAGCTTCCTGACTCACTCTCTTCCCAAGACTGCCCTAGCCCAGGGCATTTTCCCTGCCTTGGGAAGTGTTGCAAAATTTGAGCTTGCCCCGGAGGTATCTCTCACTAATTACTGGATATCCTGGTTTTGTGTAAGGACACAGCCAGAACCTTCCCACAGGTTCTTCTTTACGGCATGGGAAAAAAAACTAGAAACGCTGATTTCTGTTTCGGCATCCTACAGCAGACTACTGAGAAGGGCTGATTAAACACTCAAGGGGATCTCTTTCTGGAGCCGTCCTCTCCAGCTGCAGGGCATCACTCACCAGCAGTCTGTAAGAAGCGAGGAATTTCAAAGGCACACCTTCACTTTTCATATTTGCCTTTTGTACCTGAAGCTTGGGTCACTTTCCATTTTTATTTTCTCTGTAATAAAGGAGGTCGAAACTTTCAAGTGAGAAGCAAAGGCTCTGAGAGCTCTCTGAGACGAGACCCATTGGAGTTTGCACCACCTTCCAGCCGTGTTGCAAAGGGCTAATGAGCCAGCTGGTGAAAGGCAGAGCGCAGTAAATTACAGCCCCAGCCCTGACAAGAGGTATTGCAACCCTGATGACTGTGTCAGCTCGATGTTAGGCAGATGGGCTGTAAGCCTCCTTCCATGTTTGTTTCCGCGTCAGTACAAACCGCTCCAGCTTTGAGATATTGAACAGGCCATGCCGTACCTACTCATCCCAGCCTCACCCTCAGCATCAGTCAGGCCACTGATTCCCATGGAAACAACACATTCCCCCAGGTCTGGCAGCACTCCAGCTGTGTGCCTGGAATACAGCGGCGGGATGAAATTGGTGGTCACCTTTAATGCCATTCCTTCAAAGTGCAATGATAGGATTACAGAGGATTCCTCCAAATTTGTGGAAACATGGAGTGAAAAATTGCCTTGAATGGGAAGTAACAATTTAAGGATTTCTTCCCAAGTAGTAATTATCCAATAAGTCTGCTTCATTAGAAATACAGCCTGCGTACACATACCCACTTACCCGCATGGAACTTTTTGTTCTTCTAGAAGGGCAGTTTTATGTGATTTCTGTTACTAGGAAAAAAAAAGCCTGTGCCACAAAACATGTAAATGTATCGCCAGAGTTGTGGAGAGAAAAGAGAGCTCAGTTCTCAATCACGTTCTCCTTTTCCTACCTTCCCTCTTGAGCACTCCAGCTTATCAGCTCTTCAAGGGAGTCTTCACTCTGCAGTTTTGCACTCCCTGTTGCTGGATTTTCATATCCAGGAGTTGTTACAACTCAGACCTTAGAAGAAGTCGTGCTTTTTTTTGAAGATAGGTTTTCACCTCAAACTGGTTTTAGAATAACATCCTCTGTGATCTGGCAGAGAGAATAAATCGTTTACCGATTATTGCAACTCTTAAAGGAAAACACTGAGCTGCTGAGAGGAGTATGAATTCGTAGTGCTGGCACTTCCCATAGAGACCAGCACTGTGGTGTGGTAAACAGAACAGATGAGTGTCAGGTACCCTCAGGTGGGGTTGTCGGCACGAATCACAGAATGGCCCAGGTTGGAAGGGACTTCAAGGAAAGATAACTGCCAAGGAAACGTCTTGTAAAAGGTTAGAAAGACCTACAGCTGCAAGGACCTGTAGAAAACCCTTGAATACGGCAGGGTCTAGTGATAGAAGCCTTGGCCGCCATGAAACACAAACTTCCTGTGAAAATGAAAAGGCTCTGAGGAGACTTGACTGCAGACTTTTAACACTTATAGGAGACTTAAAGGAAAGATGGAAAGGAACTTCTTATGGAGGCATGTCACGATAGGACAAGAGGTAATGGGAGCTGTGAAACAGAGGATCCTGAGAAGGGACAGGGCCACTCAGCAACTAATGTGCAAAGAACAGTTACAGACATCAGGAAAGGAATGATCAGTCCATGCCTATAGTAGAAAAGGCACTAGGAATGATGACTGATCTATCTTGGAAGGAACAATCTGGGTGTCTTGCCTATGCCTTCAAAATAAAAGCCCCAGAGGGGTGCTTAGCTAGCTTGCAAAGGCCTGTGTGAAGTGAAACACAAGCCTTGTGACTCGATGGCACGCAAGACAGCCTTACTACTGGATTGAGTGGGACAGACTGGTGAAAATAAGCCAGTGCCAGAAATGGCAAAAGGTCGGGTATGATAAACTCTACAGGCTTCTTACTAAGTTTGTGCCCATCTGAGTGAAGCCTTCACTCTGGATTCCAGTAACCTCCGGAGCTGCAGGCTCCAACCCTGAGTCTGTGGATAACAATCTCAGATGATGTGCAGACATCAAGCATGGTACATACAGAGGTAAATATGTACAGTGCTTGGCCTCTGAAACTCAGCAGCTCTTTGAAAAGTTACTGAGAGCAAGTCCAGTCACTTGGGCAGTCTACCCCTTTAGGACATCCTCATTTGCTTTTGCCTTTCCTTCTTAATCCCAGAGATCACGAATGAAAAGCAAAGAGAACACAGCAAACAGATAAACCTGAAGAGCAGCTGACAGCATTTTTTCCAGGCAAAGTGCACTCACATGGCAGGACACAGGTGCCTACAGGAGAGCAGGCCTAGAACAACTTGATGCAAACAGTAGCCTTAAGCTACTCGTGTCAGTGTCCAAGAGAGCACGATGGCTTCAAGGAATCATCTAGCAGTCTCCTGGGCCCCTGCTACCTTCCTCATTAAACCTAGAACAAGGCTGCAGGGCGTGATTGTGTGCTTCAGCTAGTCCTTCCCAGGGGGAGAGCTGGAGTCAAAAGACAGTGCAAAGTGCCGGCAAGTGGATTCAGCATTAAGACTCAAAAATGGCAATAAAGGAAAAAAGCAGCAGCAGGAGAAAGAGCGCAAGGCCCCTTTTGTCCCCATGCAACTTAGAAAATGCAGTGTAGTACAAAGTTAAAACGCTATTAATCAAGAGCCAGCAACAGCTTTCCCCCACACAACTGGATATACTGTTTTCTCTGAAGGCAAAACACTTGAATGCCATGGATAGTTCCCTGGACAGCTTGGTGCATCAGAAAGAGGCACTACACTAACAGACCATCTGGACAGCAAGAAGTGCCTGCAGTAAGCTTTAAGACCCACTGCAGCATCCGTGGCACAAGTAGCTCTGCTGCTAAGTGCTGAGGCTGGAACACAAGGACCCCAGCAACTGGGAAGCATGGGAGAACAATGTTGGGGTTCATCTTCATCATCTCAGAGCTGAGCTTTTATTGTGTGAAGAAGAGTCCACAAATGATGGTGAGTCTGGGAAAAAGGGGAAGGTAATCCCATGGTCATCCCTCCTTTCACACCCAGTGTGGCTGAGCAGAAGTCACTTGCTTTTCTTAGAAGCTTGAATGAGACACAGGCTGGACCCTTAGGAAGAAGACAAGTAGTTTCAGCCTTTGCACCTTCACCAAGGCCTTGGCTCCTTCTGTTTGAAATCAGTCCTGAAACTGCTGAAAAACTTGTGGAAAATGCCTGCTCTTCCTCCTGAAGTTCTGAACACAGACAACTTGCTGTGACAGCAGTAACGAAAGCATGTAATTCTGCATTGCAAGCAGGCAATAAAAACATTCAATTATCTTTTAAAGTTTATTATGTCTATCTATTTATCATGTAATTTATTTTCTCTAATACTTTTTATTTTGAACATATCGGTTTAAAGAACAGGCAGGCCCATATGCAAGATGCTCATCTGTGTTCTCCTACCTGCACTTAATTAGTTGCGAGTTGCTTCGAAAACAACTTAGGACAGTGCTTCCATTGCACATTGCTGAGGTCTGAGAAGCTTCCTGTGTTTCTACTTCCCAGAACATGTGCTAAGTACTTCTGTACTGCTGATAAAAAAAAACCAACAGCTTTGTGCTGACTGACAGGGGAAGCTGGACAAATTGAGGGGTTGCTTTTACTCTCTGCCCCTTTCCCCATCCACTTGCCTTCAAGTAATTTTTTGCTCCGTCACCGAGTTCTGTTTAAAAACCTTAGAAAACAGATGCTTATCACTAACACTTCAAGTTGGGTAACAGTGCCAATCATGGTGATGGGCAGATAGCTGGGGCTCATTCTCAGAACCATGCCATTAGTCATGGTGATGACAGCTTCAGACGCTGAATTTCTCATGCTAGGAAACAAACAAAGTTAGCTATTTATTATTTTTAATAAAATAATTGCTTTAATGCAGTATTTAAAATAATTTTAAACATCTGATCAATAAGATACAGTACACAAATATGGAAAATGCTGCACTTTACATAAAAAGTAAAGCTAAGCATTTAATTATACAAAACAATTTTGCCTGATGCTATCAATATCTGCAAACTATAGCTTAGTCAAAGTACTGCTTTTCTTATATATATATATATATATACGCCATATATACATATATAAATAATTTACAGCATTCATTTGCTAGATTTGTTTACTACTGTTTCAACACACACACAAAAGAAAACCTGACTCAAAACTTACTGAATTTGGTAACTATATGCAGTGGTTCTGATGGTAGAGGGTGTTTATCACTTTAAGTTTTAAAGTAGCATGCCAGATAGCCATAGGAAGCTTGTTCCTTGAAAGAAATTTTAGCAGGAAGCCATTCAACATATCAGTGCCTTTCCCACTCGTCCTGGGAAGCAGCCATGCTATGTAGCACCGTGTCATGGGAGCCAAAGTGACTGGAGGCTGGGGAGAAGGGTTTCCCTCCTACCACAAGGCAATTCTTACCAGCAGAGCAGAAAATCTTTGAATCTATTCTAGCAGTCTTAGTAGTCTGGAGTCATCCTCCTCACTGAATGGAAACGAGGCAACTGACTAAACTATTTTCTACTTGAAAAGTTTCCCTGTTATACCACATTAGGGCATGATAAACATTAAGCAGACAACTAAATCAGTATTCTCAAGAAAGCGGTGAATCCTGTGCTCTGCAATCACTATGCTTCTCCTTAAGAGTCTCTAGCTGTAAAGTTTCAGAATATTTAATGTATCTCAAGTTTTCCCTTTCTTGCAGTAAGCGCAGGTTTTGGTTCATTTCTTTCTAAATCTATGCTTAAATCCATTGCTATTTTTGTTGCTGCTGTTATCTACATAAAGAAAAATGCAAGAGCTCAGTTTCTTCTTTTTACCCTTAATTTTCAAGCTTTTTACTCCCTGTATTCAAGTTCAGTAACTCCAGATTTCCCCAAACATCAAAGTACGCCCTACCTATGCTGCTCAGTGTACTTTACCCATAAGAACGACCAATTGGTTCATCTTCCTTCAATCACTCTCCTCAGCAGAAAGGGGACACTTGAAAGTGATGTGGGAAGAGGAAGCATCCCTCACTCCTTCTGTTTGCTCCACAAAGTAGCATTCAGTAGTAATTCTAAACCCAGAAATTTTAAGGACATCTGACTTAAGGAGAATTGTTGAGACAAACAGGCAATACATTAGCATGTTGACTGACTGCTGGTTCATGAACAAATACAATTGTCATGCTGTGCAGTGCCTTTAAAGATTTACTTGTCCCCTAGATGAAGCTGGATTAGAAGAAGGCACTACAAACAGATGTTGCAGATTCTGGAGTACTGAAGCAAGTAACATACATCAACTAGGTACACATATAGAGCCCTCAGAGCCTGCAAGACACATCAATGCAAGGTAGTCAGGGGCTTGTGTGTACAGCTCAGTGTTTTCACTGGTTTACAGACTGGTTTAAGCCAAACATTATTAAAAACCCTACCGGTGCTAAGTTAGGTATTTAATAAAAATGTTTATCTGTAAACAAGAGTTATCCTTACAACGGATCATTTTCCAGAAATTGGAATTTCAAGACAGTGCAACAATGCTTCAGTGTTTTCTTTGGCAGTAGACAGCAAGTTGAAATGTGAAATTCACTTCAGAAGAGCACGGTACAAGGTTAGAGAATGCTTCATCTCCCTTTCTTGTTCCATGCAGAATATCAAGTCCCTGAGACAGACACGAGTTATTCTTGGACGAAGAAGCTGTTTTGTAAGGCTAAAATTCGATGACCCAGGAGCAATTCCATTGCTGTTCAAACCCTAAGAGTAGAAGGGGAAAGAAAAGAGAAAAACATTAACATTTCATGTCAATACAAGTTTTTAAATCAAACTAGTTGGGTTGTACTGCCTACTTGCATAGAAGTAACCCACTGATATTCAGCTTTACTTGTTACAAACCTGAAATCCAGATGCCCTTGGTACATTAGATAGTTCAAAAGACAAAGCAAACACATGCCAGTTAATGGTTTACTCCAGTCAAAGCAATGAAAAAATTCTTCCAAAAAAAAAAATAAAATTCCTTTTTATCCTTAAACTATATTAATGTAAGATAAGTAACTGCTGTTTCACTGAAGTCATATTAAACAGCTGTGCTTTCTCACCACAAGCTCACAACAAAGGCGGTACTAACACTGCTCCTGTGCAGAGCCCTGTGCTGTGCCCCTAGTTGCAAGAACTCCGAATGCTTACATCTCTTCTTAAAGAAACCATCACTTCAATGGGCATCGGCCTTAAAACATGGCCAGAAGAAACTCTTAACCTGGCCATCACCTGTCAAATATCCCTTACAAAAGCAAGACATACACATGGTCAAAGCATCTGCGCATTCAGAGTGTTGTATCCAAGCCTAGACATTTCAGACAGCAGCCTCACTTGGTTATGAAAGCACAACTGGTGTGGAGATGAGGATGTTTAGTAGTTATACATTCAGGCTATTGGAACGAGGAACCCCCATGCATTCCAAAATGTCCTAAGATTTATTATTAGGAGTGGGAAGGAGGAAGATTACCATGAGCTGCACAATAGACCGGCTACTTATCTTGGAGCCAATCTATGCTACACAGCCAGTCTCTTATCACTACTGGAGGGTTCTTGGTAATGAATGCAATTTGTACAAATACGAGTGCTCAGTCTCTGTAACTTCAGCACGGCAATGCCTGCCAGCATCAACACCACTTGGAGATGGTGTTGCTTGGATGCTGTGCTAACTATATCAATTCTTACCCTAACACTCTCTGTAAGACTTCAGCAAAATGACTTTGCCCACTTTGCTTAGAGAAATCCGGTTTAAAAACCCATATATTAGATACAAATACCAGTGGTGGACTATCTATAGCAGTGAATGCTACTATTGTTAGGAGGAAAGCATTGAAATTTATTATAAAAAAAGAAAAGAAAAAAGGATTCACCAGAGAGCACATACTGGCCACAGAAAACCCAGGGCATATTGCAGAAATGGAAGCTGTATTTCTTACTAGCAGCATGCAGGGTATTCAGCACCATTTCATTTGCTTTACAGTCGATACTATTAAACACTATGAAATGCCATCATTTGAAACTTTCAGTTTGTTAAATGGCTTGGAACAAATGCGTGTGTGGGGAAGACTGCTGGCCACATAGCACAGAGAGGGCACTGCTGTCCTGGTAAGACACAAGGGGGTCACAGTTCAAGTTTGTCATATGACAGCCCCGAAGGATCTAGGGAAAAGATAGCTCTGCAATGCAGCTGCCAGCACGGGTTGAAAAGGAGGTCAGTCCAACAGGATGCGGCAGAAGGCCCGAGGCAACGTTATAAATGAAACAAACCCCAAGGGTTTGCAGGAACCCAACAGTAATGTCCTTTGTAATTCAAAGAACTTTACAGAGGGGAAAGTATTTTCTCTCTGAACAGTCATTAAGACTAGGAGGCTTACCTTTAGAAAGATGCAAACCAAAGCCACCTCAATGCAGTTTCCCTCCTTACAAAAAGAAGGCAGACATCACAAATCTCCGAGTCTGCTTTGGAAGCTATCAGAGCAGCAAGCTGTTAAAACAGAGAAGCTGCCCATGCTTGAGATAGAATGGTGGATTTGTTTATGCTTATATTCTTAGCCATCGTGCCCAATGCAGGGACACAGAGTGATGTTCTGCAGTAAAGTCAATTCCAAGGCCAAAGCTTATACCGCACTTCTGTTTGCTAAGACAGACTATTCATACTCTTCAGTTTCACACAGCATCACACAGGTCTATCAGAGCTGAGTACGGCATTTCAGGGGCTCTTCAGCTAGCTACTGAACATATCCAAACCAATGGCTGCCACATCCATGTTAACAGAACCTCATCCTTCCTTGGACAGGTACCAGCAGCCCTTATCTTTGCATTTCATATACCCCTTCTTGAACAGAAGCTGCTTTTTAGACATCAGTATTCATGTTAGAACAACACCAGTCTGTACCTTACCCCCAGATATTTCTATTATGTTCCCTCCAGTGGGGCAGCAAAAAAAATAATAGAAAAAAAAATGTCTTGTTAGTCTGGGAGGCTGTTCACAGCAGGTTTTCTGTCTATCCTCAGACACCTCCGTCATCCTTTTCAGAAAAGAATTGAAAAATAAGGCTTTTTATTATCAGTACCTCAATGAGCAAACAAATAAGGGAATTACCCAGCACAGGTACCGCCTGCCCAACAGGGTACCAGCAGCAACGCTGCAGCTTTAGTATAGCTTACAGACCCCATCTGTAAGTTAAGGAAGGTACTGCAGCAACTGGGCTCTGCGCTGCTGGAAACCACCTCTGTCAGCATGCAAGGCAGCTGGCTTAAAGCCAGCATCACAGGGCTACACAGGCTGCAGTTCTGTGCTTCACATACCCTCAGAGTCCGGTCAAATCAGCAGCACTGTCAGAGCAACGTGCCTTTGTGATCCTCATGGCCTTTTGTATATTCCTAACAGAGATCAGTTACTCTTACTGACTGTGGCAACAGAAAATACTGTGGAGCTCCTGCAGCAGTTCCATACCTGTTTTGCAGCTCCTGTCGTCAGGAGACTGCTCCCGAAACACAACTTTAAGATCTTTAGAGCTCTCTCCAGTGGCCAGATGAAGAATTAAATATTGATTCTCTTTTCAAAGGCAAAAGCAAATTTGATACAGAGTCACAGTAAGGCTGCAAGACAAGACTCTTCCTTTACCTGAGCCATCATCATGCTCCTAATTCCTAGTCTCCAGTGTACTTGGAGAACACACGATATAGAAATCCACATCTTAAGCACTGGCAAGGAATACCAGAGCTGTTCAGAGCTATTACACAGGACTTAAAGCAACACAAAGCATTGTGGAAATGCTGATTATACAAATAAGTGCATAATTTAGGCTAGAATCAATTTAGGCAAAGTGAAAGTAGTTAATAGTTTGGTGGCAAACCAGCATACTGATTCTGCCTATTCTGTAAAGTCTTGCAGTGTACTAGAAATACACCCACACTCGCAATGCTAAAATACTACGCTACTCAGTGTTTATAAAAATGATTTATTTTTTACGATGTTGTTTTTGTTGTTGCTGTTTTTCATACGTGTTGACATTTAAATCTCATAGACCATTAGGACAGATCAAGCTGACGTCTGAAAGGCTCAGATCTCTGTTTCCTGACTGTTTCGCATACAGCTGAAAACAAACATGTATATTTATGATGTTATCTGTAGTCTACAAAGAAGTCTCACCAAGCTGTCAGATCTATACAACAGAGAATGCTATCCAACTACGCGCTTTCCTCAGATTTCATTGCAACATTCCTACAAGTCCTTTCATATGTAGGCAACAACATGCTTTACATATTGAAGCAAATTACTGTGAATGCAACGTCAGTTTATTCACTATTATGCCCAAGATTCATGTACGCATGTCGCTTCGTGTGGCTACATCAGATGCTTAATCTGTACCTGGAGGTAATGAATACTGTACAAATATGTCATGTTAGTTAATAGACAATTATTAAGCTGAAATTTTCTGGCTCTTTGCCACATCTTTTTAAGCAATGTATTGTCAACTAAATTATAAATCTCTTGACCCTTCACATGTCATCAACATTTCTGCGTTACCAATATGTTCAGCCTAAAGCTACAATGCAATTAGTCATTTAAATTGCAGATATCTTTCTCACATAAGAAGAATTAAGTTCCTATCTAGCACGGAGAAAGCACAATGTGGGCCGATGAACTGAGGTTCTGAAATGCATGAATGGCAGTCAGGAATATTTTGGCCTATTTACAGGGGGGAAAATTCACATCAAGTGTATGTATGGCCTAGACTGACAGCAGCCAGGAAATTCAGAGCTCAGATTGAAACTCCATAACTGATAGGGGTTTGCACGCATATCTGCTCTGCAAGATCTAAGTAGTACAGCTTCAGCATCTTTTCCAATACCTTCCCCAAAGGTACGACTACTCTGTAGACTCCTCAGTCGTCCAACAGCTTGAATTAAGAACTAGAAATCAAAATCAAAAGTCCACATATGTTATGCGTATGCAAAGTAGAACAAAATGAAACTCTCCCGTATCACTTTAAACCTAAGTCTCAAAACAGGCTAGGACACAAAAGGAAGAGAGAGACTGACACAGAGAGACGCTCACTGAGAGGAAGAAGAAAACTTCTCAAAAGTAGAAAGAGATTTTGTAGCCTGGATCTGAAGACCTACTTACATCAAGTAGTCTAGGTATAGTGATATAGTCTAGGTATAGTGATTGATTTTAGATCCAATTTCAGTGGCTTTTAAGAAAATACCTTAGCAGATCACCACATACCAATACCAAACAGCAGACAGAAACCTCTCTATACCCCACAGATACAGACAGGGCAGCAAACTCATCCTCCTTCACTGCAGAGCCAAGTTTAATTCACATTCAGGCACAGTCACATCCTTCACACAAATATCAAAGAAGATGAATTATGCTATTGTGTCCTCTCAGGAAGTCAGAAAGGTGGCGGTAACTTCTAAAGCTATCAGTTCTAATAGTGTAAAGCCACATGACCCTTCCCTTGACTACCACACATTCTTTTCCCAAACATTAAAAAAAAAAAAAAAGCAAACAAACCAACACAGTAATTTGATTGTCACACTGTGGGAAAACAAACTTTCCCTTCCTCAGTCATTTGGTTTTCCTTCATTTTGCAGGAAAGGACTTGTTGCTCAATGGCTTTTATCTTCCTAGGTCAGCCCAAAGAGCATCTCCAAAGCTTAAATATGCACCATTTACAGAATACGTTTGATCCACATGCATACTGGCATCCTAATCTGTAAAACAAGCAGGGTAAATTTAAGTTCTGCTAACACTGATTGGATGTGGCACAGAGGTTGCCCTAAAAGAGGAGATGACAAGCTTGCTTTCTCCACATGCATTCAATATTAAAAATGGAACAATGACCAGCACAAAAGATGTGTTTCTCCTGTTTCTTCTTGCCAAATTTTCTTCCAGAAGGAAAATGCCAATTTAGTTGTGCCCTTCAATATTGGAAGATGTGCATCACCCCCCAAACTATATGATTTTATGCTTGTTGACAAGAGCTAGGTGTTTTACAGAGAGAATGTATTTGAACAGCTATACACAGACCCCAAGATTTCAGCTGCACCCTTTGCTTCTGCAGCAATACCCCAATGCGACCAGTCTGGGAGAAGACAAATGAAGGTACAACACAACAGCGCTCTGGGGCAATGCAAACCTCAACGCTTCCTTTTTTCCTTTAGGAAAAACAAAAAGGAAGTAATCTGGATGGGTTTTCAAACTTCTAAGGCTGCGGTTACAGTGAGAACTAGACAAAACCATTTTCAGAAAGGCTTTGACATCAGAAATGCAGCAAAATAAAAAAATAATCTTGACTGTTTCTCAATATTGAACACATTAAAGTGTATGTTACTAACCAGTAAGGAAGCCATGAAACAGCACTTGAGATCAGGCAAATAAATCTGTGGCTTTGTTTTTACAAGACGTGGTCTCCCTTTCTTCAAGTTACATCTCAAGTCTTCCTACTCTTCATTAGTATTCCCCACACGCCCCCAGGATGGGGGAAGGATAAAGGAGCAATAAATACACCAGCCCCAAAACAAACATGAATCAAATCTAAAAGACTCTCCCACACTTTTGTATCCAGAATAAGGACCAGAATGAGAGATGAAGATATCACCACTTCTGAAACACAAGTAGCACCAATTACCACAGCAGATGGATTTTCTTACCACGATCTTCTGAAATTGCTGTTTCTGAACAATACCATCCAAGCGTCAAGTTGCAATGAAGTCAATGTGCAAAATAAAATTAATGTGTAAAACTACCCCAACTAGTGTTTGAAACAACAAAACTACAGAATTTCCAATATATTGTTTTGCTTTTTTTTTCCTGGACCTGACTTTTTAATTTTGTGATCTTTGTGGATTTGCCCCTGCTACCATTTCAAGTGCAGCAATGCATAAGCAATAAATGAACAGGGCAAGATACAGTTTACCACTTTTATAATGCTTTTAGGTCCAAATTGGTTGAGAAAAAATCCTCTGGGCAGGAGCATCTGGGCAGGATTTACGTTCACTTGTTCCCTGCCACTCTGCAAGATGATATGCCTGCTTGTAGGCAGGTTTTTAATGTAAAGCATGTGCCTGTGCTTCATCACATTTTAGGTCCAGAATTAAAATAATCCATAGCAGGTCTACTTAAGTAATGATACCATAATTTAAGAGAATAAGGTGTTGTGAATAAGCAGTAATAGGGGGCTCAAATATCCCAGGAAAAACACTTTCCAGAAGAGGTACAAAGCCAAGTGATTGAGTGTAGAAGAAGCAGATACTCAGAGCTGAGGAACCATCTCAAATAAACACATTCATTTGTGGAGAAACAGTCTTTTAAACAAAATGCTGTTCTACACCCTTTGCACTTCCTATTACTACAACTGAAGGTACTAAAACCAATTCCAGTCAAGTCCATTAAGCTGTACTCTTTCAGAATCTGTAACATTTTGGTACAGGATAAATGTATATAAGAAATCTGCTTACAGTATTTCACTTTTTCAATAGTGTAACCGATTATTTCTTCCCTGTCTCTCCAAATACCCCAGGGCTTCAGTTTACATCAATAACAGCTTGAAAGAATTCATTTCCTTTAATTACTACAGTAGGCAATGATTAAAAAAGCTGAATACACAACTTTGCTGTAACAGAGACTTAAGAGATACAGACTCTGTACAAAGAACATAAGGGAAGTTGAAGAAGTCTCTTAAAAAAAAAACACAAAACCATCAGTGATTACATTCAATACTATCAAAGGATCACTCACATTCAGGAATAATTCCTTCCATCATGCCTGTCTGCCAAGATATTAGGCTTAAAAAATGGTCACAGGAGTATTATGCACAGATTTACTTTTTGACATTGCACAGTCGGGAAGTTCTGACATTTAATATTATTTGTGAGTGAAGCTGTCTGTATTTGCAATTTGAAATGAGAAAGTACATCCTGCCTGTTTAAATTATTCTCAGACAGGTTGCCCGAAAAGATGATTTTAAAGATGCCCAAATGTGTATCAGCCTAAGGCCATATTGTACTTGCTTTCAGTTTCAAAGACCTCCTTTCATCTCTGAAGAATGGAATGTTGTTTACTGCTCAGAATGTTTTGCCATGTTATCATGAATGTATTACAAACGTTCTGCTTCTTGAAATATAGCGTTAGTCTGAACCATTTTTTATTCTACATGAGAAGTCTTAAGCCTTCTATAAATCTTGTTTGGATATATTGGGACACTTAAACACTTAAGTAGAAAGTGCCTTCACAAGTTTGTCATCCTGCATAATTTCACAGAAAAAGAAAATCCTGCAGAGAATTGCATATGGTAGCATGAAGATTAAGTTCTAGACACTGGAATGCAAGCAAGAACAAAAGTAGCTTCATTAGCAGAATTACTTTCCCCTTTTTCCCTTACAACTCAATAACTAGTAAGGCAATCTTAAAAGTAGCAGATACATTTGTGATAATGGCTATGGTGAGTTTCAGGCACAGTCTGCAGGTTCTTTTTAAAAATGACCATGTAAATAATGGATTGCCAGTTTATAATACCAACACTTTTCCATCTCATTTTGGCACAATTCCGTAAAGCTTTTAATAAAACCGATATACTGCAGCTGATGAGAAATAACTGAAAGGCACCCAACAGGCAGACTTGTTAAATATTCAGAAACAAATCTGGCAATAATCATAGGAAACCACTGAGAAGAAGAAAAAAAGTTATTTGATAAAAGCTTGGGAAAAAAGAGAAAAGGAACGGGAAAAGTTCTCATTTTTAAATCTTTTTTTCCAAATCCTTCCAGGAGTTTAGGAAACCTAAAGGCCAGATACCCCTGCTGTCTCAAGTGTTGCAAATATCAGTTGAGCTTCATACAAGGTCTTCCCAGATTCCGGCATACAAAATAATGGGAGAGTATTTTCATGCAAGAACCTATTTAAGCTTCTGAGAACACAAGTAAAAAAAAAGCCTAAGGTTTATCAGAAAGGAAAAGCACTGTTTCTACCACAAGTTACTTCCTGGGGCTTCTGCTCATTGTGCTCAGGTCACAGGCCAAGCAGCCATTCACTTATGCAGCACTGAGGCTTCATGATAAAGAATGGCAAACCTGGTAACATTTACATCGCAGCTGGCAATACCCTTCTCCCATTTCCAGCCAAAATGATGATGTCTAACAGAAGCAGGCTGTCAGTCGCCTTGGAAAGAACTTCAGCAGCCTCATTAACTGTTTCCAGGTTTTGGAAACAGTTAATCTCCATGAGAACATTAAGAGATATGTTCAGACCAAGGTCTGTTAAAAGCACCTTCAAGGCATTTTTAAAGTGCTGGATAAGACAGAAAAAGAGATCTGACTCACTACAGGAAGAGAACGGTCTATCTTTATATATTTATTTATTTTTGGTGGGTTTTTTTTTGGTGATTCAGCCAAGGCAAACTGAGAGCACTGTTAAAAAGAGTCCCTGTGCATTGCACATAGAATGAAGCGCACAATCAAATGCCACATTCATTTCAAAAAGCCATCCAAAACTACCATGATTTCAACTGGTAAGTGATGACAACTAGCTGCCACAGAAGACTACTACAGCAGCATTATCCTCCAGAAGTTTCTCCAAGCCACCACTTGATTCAGTCAACACACAATATTCTTCATAGCTTTTCATATAACACAAACATGCCCGTTAAATTTACCACAAGTAATCCTTGAAAGTATCTTAACACGTGGACTGGTTTCTTTACTGTAGGTAACCAGTCATTTAGTAAGAAGAAAATTCCTTTTCCCTGTAGGAATTTTTTCCTACAGTGAAGAATGAAAATTGTTCAATATAAAGACGCAACACCATCATGCATGTCATTGCAAATCATCTCAGTACCTCTGTCCCAGATCCAGCATTTGATGAATCCAATGGTCTCTTCTTCCTTGGTCCAATGGCTGCCAAAGCTGTAAGGTTAGCTTCTCTTTGTTGCATTTGTGCTAATTCCAACTGTTGCATCTAATTCAAAAAGAAAACACCTTGAAATGTTAACAGTCTTAGAGGCAGCACTGCATAAATAATGATTTTACAGAGACTGCACTGTAATATCAACACAGTCACAACAGGAGCCTCTATGCTGGTTCCTTACATCAGAAACCATTGATCATTAGCACAGAACATTTCATCAGAAGTAATGTATGTGACTGCATTAGTACTATAAACTGAAGTTACTGAGCTCTATGGATTAAGAATACGCCTAGTACCCAATCTCAATTCACAACTGTAAGACACTAAAATTCTTCAAGCTGATTTACCCCAACCAACCATAAACTTCATATAACCACTCCATAATATCTCATTATCCAGCTAAACAGGATGCTTTCAGTTCACTGATGTGTTCCCCTGCCCTCCCCGATAATACCTGAATCTCCAAACATATCATTCAAGTCAGAGACGTAGATGTGTTGGCATATATTTGGCTTTCACTCACCTCCAAAATCCCTCAATGCAAAGACATACTTAGAGACAATCTCTGCCTGAGTTAGATACACTTAGGATGGGATTATCTATTTAAAGTCAGATCAAATAGCCAGCATATCTCTTCAACAATATTTTTATGAACCTCAAGTAACAAGGCAAGACTTCCTTTTCTTTTACATGTCTGAGGATAGAAAATAGCCTCTAGAACAGAGAAGGAAGGAGAGAAGGAAGGAAGAAGAAAGGCATATGTCCACACTTCAAGATACATACTATTTTGCTCTGTTCAATAGATGCCACCTGTTCTGTAGCTCAATCCAGACAAGCCTGTTGACAGATCTGTTAGCTTGGATTGCCCCTTTGCTAATACAGCTACATCACTTTCAGATGCTTCAGCTGTCCGGCTGGGATCACAGACAGAAGGGAGTACTCTGCCTGAAGAAAACACAACTTCTCTATTTCATCAGGATGAGTTTGTCGTTCAACACAAATCTCTGAGTTTGATGCCAGTCTTTGGATTGTCTGACATGCAACTGCAATAGTTCCACTCTCCCTGCTCTCAGAACTTATAAAATCGGTTTGGATCAGAGTTCTCTGCATGCATGTGCATGCATGTGTTTTTAGAACACAACGCACAGCCACAGCATGGCAGCAAATTATCCAGTCCTCCTTTCTTCCTCCCCCCCAGTCATTAAAAAATTAACTGGAATTCCTCGTTTAGTCAGTACAGTTATTTCACTTATTAAGCCTGACACTGCTTGCTTTTATTTTTGATCGCTTTTCAGCTGAGATTTCACTTGAAGAAAAAATCAACTTGAAAGACCACCTGAGCTTGTCAGACCTACATTACCTCCTCCACTTGCCACTACCTCCTCTTAAATCAGAATCTGCAATAAATACTGTTGCTGTTTGTTTGTCACAGGGGCAAGGGGAGGGTTTCCCTTCTCCTTTTATAATTTTGCTGATTTCATTTTTTTCTACTGATTTACTTCAGATAGATGGACTCGTTCTTATTTTTACTGATGCTGGCAGCAGTACTTTTACAGTAGCAGTACTTCTGCAACATTAGATACCATCGCTCACTTACCACATGCTATTCTTGCTCTTCTGCTCAGTGTAAACATTTACAAGTTTATTCATCAGGATTAATGTAGTTCTGTGTGCTTAATATCTTCCCCTCAAAGCATTTTTTTTTCCTTCAAGTTACACTGCTTTGTTTACAAGAATGCTTTTAGAGCCTGTGAGGTTTTATGTCTCCCTTAAACTTGAGAAGTGCTAGTGCTCCACTGTTGTCCAAGGCTACCTCCAGCTGGCCTAACTGTACAAAACGTTTCAGAGCTAATGGATCTTTCACCAAGCAGTTCCCAAGATGATGTTGGAAACACAAACACACTATAATCTATTCCTACAGTAACTTCTCCACCCCGTAACCATTCAGATCATTCAAATCAGTCAGAATCAGACAAAGGCTTCAGAGCAAAACAAACAAGGAAACTGCAGTCTTGTTGCATACTTGACATCTTGTGTTTCTTTTTGAGATCATAGTTAAGACAAACAAACTTAAACATTCAATTTCATATTGTACTCAACAGATTCCCACTCAGAGATACAGGCAATCATCCAAACTACAGCAAAGCCAGCAAAGCCATCATTTCAACAAGTTCTGTTCCCTTTAGAAGTGTAGCATTAATGTCCAACCATTGTGAGAACAGCTAAAGGATTGGGATATGGAAATGGTGAAGATAGCATCAAGGGACAGCTGAGGATACTGACTGGCTTGCTACTGTTGTGTTTTCCTAAGCAAAATTAGGAAAAAATAGGCAACTAGGCTTAGTCATATCTTTTAACTGGCATATTCGTAGCACAGAAATTAGGGAAGAATGATCACTGCAATACATGAAAGGCATTAAGACTAGTATATACACCACACTGAAATACAAAGCAAATACATCTACCATTGTTTTTTATCTTGGAGCTGCTTTTTTTTTTATTAATATCAATATCTCTGAATAAAATAGGATATAAATAGAAACTGTCACATTCATACTTATATCTTGAAAACACATTTTTTTTTGTCTTCAAGACAGAAGCGTATAATGGCAATTCAAGAGGGGCAGGGTGAACCTGTCAGACGCTGACCCACAACTAGCAGGTTTCCCCCTCAATCCGACCTACTTCATCTACTGAAAGATGCTGCTGTTCTGCCATGACAGAGTCAAATTTATGGTCCATCCTAAATTCATTCCTCAGGATCGGAGTGAAGAGGGGACAAGCTCCAGGCAAGAGGCAGATGAGCGCTCCTGCTCCCCTTCTTTTCTGATTTTTACATACACAAAGAGTTACAGTACAAAGAGTTCTAAAAACCTGTATATAAAGATCAAATTGCTACGAAAACGTCTCAGAACTTGTAAAATAGTCTTTGTTGCTGCTGGCCTTTTTAATAATAAAAATAGGGTTTAAAGTCTGGTCTTGCAGCAAGCAGGAATCTCTAGGGTGACACAATAACCATTTTAGCTAATCTGACCTGCAGCACAAATCAAGAAGTAAGGTATGTTTTAAAGGCCTCCCTTATACTGAAACAGCATTTGCAGCATGGCTGTAATCACACAAAATGAAAGGTTTTCAAATTGACCTCTCTGTTCTTCACTCAATCCTCTACTGGGGAAAATATTGCTTTTTCTTCTCACAGAAATTGTGGTCACGATGCCTCGTATCCACATTTCAGAAAATATGCAAGATCTATTTTTACTGTTACATCAGTGACATCTTTGGTGGCATTTTAATATTAACAATTAAATTTCAAGCTGACAACAAGAAGCACTTGGGATGAAGCGTTGAGACTTTTTAAAGTTGATACTACATGTTATTTTTAAGCCTTCTGAGCTAAGAAGTACATGACACATGATTGTTCACACTATCAAAGCTCCAATAATTCAAGCCATGTAAATCTAGTAAAGCTTTCCCTAAACATGCAATGAAGAATCCCTTAAGCACAATGGAAAAAAGAGAAAGTATTCTCTACTAGAAATAAAGTAAACTCATTGATACCAACTAATCCATGAAGCAAATGTCAGCAGGTGACTAACATCAAGTAAGGAAAAAGGAGAGCTACCTTCCCAAACGCATCTCCACTTTTGAAAAGGAGTAATAAAAGTGCTTGTGTTCAGTCACAAAGCAGAACATGATTCCAGTATTTGGTACAAGCTGCTTCCACAGAAGAAAAAGTGCATGAAACCTTTACTCCCTATATTGTCAGTAACAGGTCTGAGGTTAAAGAGGAGTCAAACAGATAGCAGTCATCCAGCACAGTGCTGGATTCTAGATTGGGTTTTAACTGATATAAGGGAAGAGACTAAAAAGCGTATCTAGAAGATACTAGTTTCAATATCGAGCAAAGAGCAAGGATTGGGATATCTCCACATGCAACGCTGTAGACTGACAGAGTATGGGACAGATGAAATAAAATATTTAAAGTAACAGAAGAACTGGCAGGGAAGGAAAGCAGGGAAGGCAAGACAAGTTAATGTATGCCTAAGGGTTATGTGTGCTACCCAGCAATAAGTACATCAGGAGTAATAAAAGCATTACAGCAGATGAACAAGAATTTGTGTAAGACCTGCAGAGGGGAAAAAAAGTAAGGGCTACAGGCGTACAGGAGAGGTATAAGACCCAAATTCTTCCAGCTTCCAAAATGAGGAAACTAAATAATAAATTGATATTAAAACATTACAGATAAGTCAAAGCAACTCTCACCAAATGACAACATTTCCTTCTAACTAGCTTGCAGCCAAACACCTACATGTGTATATACTATTGCCCCTTACTACACGTTTTAAACACCTTAATTCTTTAAGGTGGGGCACAGAACACTCTGAAATGAATTCTCACCTTTTTATCCATTCTTTTTTTACAACCACTCTTTTCAACTGAACTATCACCGTGTCCCCCATCAAATGCTTTTCAATCTTCCTGTTGTTCTCAGTTACTTCTCCCCTTTCATTATCTTTGGAAGAAATCTTCCCAATTTTTTGCACTCCCTTTAAGCATTTTAAAGAACTTGTGACCAAAAAAATGAAAAATAAACCTTAAAAATCTGTTCTTGGTTCTGTGCCTCTCACACTGGTTGTCATAAAGCTCAATGAGCATTACTGCCTCCAGCCTCTACCTTTCCTATACAAAATGTTCTGCCCTACAGGTTGAATGCTGCTAAATAGAAGAGTTCTCATACAGGGGGCATTCTCTGAAGAAAACTGACATTTGAAGGCAGCATATTTAAACATTTACCATCCTCTCTCCTCTTGCCTATAATGCAATTTCTTTTCTTGTAATTGCTTCCTTTCAAACTGTTTTAATTAGCCATACAATTAGTTTCTACTGACTTTTCCCTCTGTTGTAACTTTAAAGTAGAAAGGCAGAATAACATGTACTGGGTTGACATGCAGCTTGACTTACAGAGTAGTACCAAATACTGTAGATTTCTTTAGAGTTAATATTCCACATAGATGCTTCAGTAGCAAAACAGGCCCAAAAACAGCTGAGATCCCAAAATCAAATGCCTTAAATATTTATACCCTAAAGGCTGCAAAATGTTTGGGAAAATAACAGAAAATTATCGCAACGCGACCATGCAGAAATCTACCAGGAAAATTGTCTAAAGGACGATTGAAAAGTTTTGTTTCTCCTTCAGTAGATACTTGACATTTTCTAACACATAAATAATAACTAAGTACCTACACATTTAAATAAAGATTTAAAGAAAAAATAATAATCCAGGAGTTAAGAAGTGACTGCACCCTAATTTTGTCCACTCTTGATAAGAATTTTTCAGGTTTGGATTGCACAATTCATTTTACTAGCTTTTTAACAAATATTTATGTATTTCTGTGTTCTCTACAACAACTGGGATATGCCCAACCTCTGCACCCCATCAGTTTGCCTTACTTAAGAGGCCCAAAGAAGTTCACGTGTCTAGCATCCAGCAGTAAGAGAGCATCGAGCTCTCTTTATGCGTGTTGTTGGATATAGTTGAGGCTACTTTTACTGTGAGGCTAAGAAAAGGCTACAGCACCCCACCAAAGCTATCAGCTACCCCATATTTTTCACTGTTTCTGATGCTACTTGTGAGAAGACTGATCATCATTGCCAGTGGACCCACATTACCACAACAGAAAAGATAGACTTGGGGGTGTTGATCGATACTTGGCTGAACAGGAGCCAGCAGTGTGTCCAGGTGGCCAAGAAGGCCAATGGCATTTTGACCTGTATCAGAAATAGTGTTGCCAGCAGAAGCAGGGAAACAATCATCCCCCTGTACTCAGCCCTGGTGAGGCCACATCTCAAGTGCTGGGCTCAGTTTTGGCTACCCCACTACAAGACAGACATTGAGGCTCTCAAGCATGTCCACAGAAGGGCAATGAAACTGTGAGAGTTCGGGAGCACAAGTCTGATGGGGAGCAGCTAAGAGGACTGGGATTGTTTAGTCTGGAGGAGAGGAGGCTCAGAAGAGCTCTTACCACTCTCTACAATTACTTCAAAAGAAGTTGTGGTAAGATGAAGGTCAGCCTCTTCTCCCACATAACTAGCAACAGGATGAGAGGGAATGGCCTCAAGTTACACCAGGGGAGATTCAGGTTGGATGTTAGGGAAAATTTCTTCTCCAAGAGAGGGGCCAGCCACTGGAATGGGCTGCCCAGGGAGGTGATGGACTCGTCATCTCTGGAGGTATTCAAGAAACCTCCGGACTTCATACTAAGGGACATGGTCTTAGTGGTAGAAGAGCAGCTGGACTGGATGTTCTTGATGATTCTGTGATTCTATAACAGGACTGTAGATGGCCATAACTTTAAAACCAATGACAGTCCTTATGGACTCGCAACACCTTGAATGATTTTCAGCTAGGTATGATGCTGTGTGTTCACTCAGAGACTCAAAGCTAAAGAATGTCTAAGACATCTTTTCCACATGCAGAAAAATAAAGACTATGTAGATCTGGTAATTAAGCTGAAGCTCTCAGGAAGTCGCTGAAAGCTCATGAAAAGCCCATTTATGGCAATGACATCTTATTTGCTTTTTTGCATTGGAAAGGAAACTGAAGAATTTTCCTCTGCCACAAGAGTGGTCTAACAGAATTCCAACCATTAGATCCAGAAGACTGAATATAGAAAAAGCAGAAGAGTTGTGGGTAGGAAAGGAAACAATTCAATAGCTTGAAAACTGAGAGCTTGAGATGGCAGGGAGAAGAACTGCGTTAGAGTTATTTGAGAATGTGTGGGGAAAGAGAGTTAGGATGGACACATGAAACAGGAAAAAAAAAAGAAGATGATTTTTGAAAAAATATAATAAGAACAACAGTATTTCAAGCCATTAGATAACACACAGGAAAGCACTGGAATAATGATGACTTCATTGTTTTCTGTGGGATTTATTTTGTCTTTACAGAAAAGGATTGTTCAAGCTTTTCCTCCAAGTTAACGATAAAGGCATTGAATTTTCTCTGTATCTCATCTGCTGACATATTTTACCATCTACATCAAAATCATAATAAAACAACTTGCAGGAACACAGAACCAGAAAGACCTGTGCAGTCCTTAGAATACAAAGCTGTCAGAACAGCAAGGGAGGGAGCAACCAAGTTTGCTGTTTATAACTAAGTCGGTACTCCACAAGCTCCTCCCCTTGTTTAAGATGCAACTGCTCACCTTTTTCACTGCAGGGTGCATCAAGGTAAGAACAGAGGTAAAGGCCGTTGTCATGGATTAAATAAAGACGCTATCAGAGTGATGCTTGTTCATCTGCTTAACCTAAAGAAGCACACCTGCACACACAAAATCCAAATGGCTTGCCCAGCCTCCCCCCTTAAACTTCCTACAGCTGCACTAGAAACACTCACTTTTCAAGATGACACAGAAGAACAAAAGATCAGTTTGCATTTAAATTTACGGTACACTGATGCATACTGCCATTTTCACAGGTCTTCTTTGATGTACTATGCGTATAGCATGCTTGCTCACTTGATAGCATCCTACACTTAAGTAATCTGCTTTCAGAAGAAGAAAGGAGGCTAGAAATAAGCCATAAATACAGCTACAAGAGTTGCATCAACTGAATACTGTTTATAACCAGAACTGTAGTTGGAAATAGAGCATGAAGTATCAGACGGCACCTGAAAATACTAAATTTAAAAGTTCAAGCATCAGGGACAGCGCAAGGACTGCATCCCTCTCAGTTTAGAGTTGCAACTAAGGGTGAATGAAAAGCAGGCAGCAATTTATCCAGGCTTTGGAAATGCTGTTATACAAAGAGCTGGCCTATGAGGTGAGCAAGGACAAAATTCTTGAGTGGATAAAGCAGCAGCTTCAGGCAAGCCCAGCAGCTGTCTCAGAAAGAATGTGCACCTTCCGTAGCTATTAAAATTTGCTGAAACAGGTGAAAGGGGGAAGTCAAAGACCTAACTCATAGCCAGCTCTGTAGACAAAGAATATAGCAAAACAAATGACTTAGCATAAGGGAAGTTTTAGGTAATAGGTCATGCAAAAAAGGACAAGAAGGTCATGGCAATTATGTATAGCCTATTAGATAAAAGAATCCACTGCCAAGTCTCTGGATGTACTTCCAGCAATTTCAAGAAGCTGCCCCCAGCTACTGGATGACAGCACATCCTGGATTTAAAAGTATTCATTGTTACAATATACACCCTACATTTTGGGAAACATGGCTTTAGAAAACACCCAGAATGTCCAGCACCATTACCTCACACCCTTTTCCCACTCCCACCAGGTCACCATTAACATACAGAAGATAGTTTTGAGGAAGGAAGACCCATATTCATTCTTTAAAACCTACAAGGGGACAATTAGATTACCCTTTGTAGTGAATACTCAACCAGAATTGCCTGGAAGGGATTCGATTCCAGCTGACATAGGAATTGCAGTTCCTACCTTTGGTTTGCAAGGAGCAGGCTACACTCACAGCTTGACCAGTAAGAATGACAATGGTGAGCCTTTACAGGCTTTCATCCCAGCACATCCTACACTAGTTTCAGACTTAGGATGCTCATTAATTTCAGTTCCACTCTTATTCCAGACCTACTTGCACTTGCATTTTCACACAAAAGTGAGCTGACCATGCATCCCCCAACCATTAATAAAGTGCCAAGTCTGAAAACAAAAATGCCGGACAAGTATGATTAAGGCTGTGTTAATCTAGCACAGGATACAACATGTAGGAAAGGATATGAACTACAGAACTTTATACTCAAGCAGTCCTCTCCATTCTGTTGGCTACTTTTTTGTATACCTATAAGAACCAGAACACACTCTTAAATTCCCCTCTTCTAAGTATGTGAGCCGTGGAAAATTCTTCAAGACCCTGTATGCTATTGTTCAGAGGCAAAGAGAAAAGTAGTTGCACAAACTGATTGCTAAAATGCAGGTTTGCAGTGGTTAAAAAAACTATAAAAAACAATCAGATGATGCTGAAGCAAGGCCACCCATAAGACAAGACAAATCAGCATTTACCCACTGATTGTTGAACCTGGTGGCAATGAGGCAAACTGGAAAGGGCTTTAAGGCAACTTCTGTACTCGCAGATTATTCGGTAAGCATGAAGAAGGAGTTGTAAGGAGGAAAAAGGAATTAAAAGATAGATTGAAAAGCACGTTTTCTCTCCTCTCATTTTACAAATTTCTTCTACTTTGCTGCAAATCCAGAGCATTGACTCTAATACTATTTTACTGGATTTCCATTTGTTTTGCCTCAGCTCCTACATTAATCCAAACAATAAGGGCCTTTAAAGCATTCATAAATAACCTGCTGCTGCTCCTGGCACCTAGGAGCCAAGTGCTGCAATGTTAAGCAACAACAAATTTCATAGTTCAAGAGGCACAGTTAAGGAAAAAGGTTGCTCAGAAAATCACACTCATTTAGCACAAAGATCCTTAAAAATTGCATGAAATCAGTCGAGTAACTATAGAAACCAATTTCTTCAGCTCTGTATCACACGTCTCACACCTCAATTGTCTTTATTATCATCTGCTGTCAGATCCTTAATCAGAAATGTGAACAGGCTTGATGATTTATTCAGCAGGGAAAAGAATCTGTAGGTCAAGTGAAAAATTTCACACACACATACACACACATCTTCAACCTTAGGTACTTTCATTTCATTCTGTTCCCAGTAGCTCTGGGGGCAACTCCAGTGAGATCCAATATTAAGGCTCAATTAAAATAAGCTCCAATTAGTGGAGCTTTTTTCTCTCAGGCTAGAAAAGTCAGGAAATGGATATTGGGAAATGTAAAAAGTCAGCTACTGAGAGGAGGCTGCAGACATAAATGAACTTATTTGTTGATTTCTACAGTTGCTATGCAGAGGCCTCTGGGAGTAAAAGCTTAACCAGTCTAAGCTATAAACTAAAACCCCTGCAGCTAAACATGAACTGTGTGAAACAAGGGCTCCATTCCAGAACAGAAAACTGCTGGGCCCAGAAAATTAAAAGCCAGAGGCGTTTTCCATTTAAAACTAAATCCCAGTACCGCCTCCCAGCCAAAGAATTATAAGCAGTATCAGATTTACAAAACGAACAATTACCCTGGAAAAATGTAGCCTATTGTACAGTCCCAGATGCTAAATCGCAAAGTTTCTTCTTTTTTTTTTTTCCTAATCCCACATCATATTCCTACCAAGTGTACCACTGTAGTTTACAAAGAGCCATTTCTAAACAAAAGTAGAACTACGAAAATAAAATGTTAAAAGAGAGCTCATAACTCATTGACCTCGTTTAAAGCACTGCCCTTGCCTGTAGCAGTTCCTGTCCTTCCCCAAGGCCTCTGCAAATGGTATGCAACAGCAAAATAAACCCTGACCTAATTGCCAGGACAGGGCTGCCAACCTTCTCTCAGCACACAAAGGCAAGCATGGTAACTTGAAAGACCTACCTCTTTCACTTTCTGCTTTAAACGCAGATGCTCTGGATCTTCTTTATTGGAACGGCTCTACCAAAGGAACGAGAAAAAGATCGAATAGGAATTACTAGCATCCAAACACCACAGCATACATTAAATATTTAATAAATGACAATTTTCTCTTGTGATTGAAAGATTTTGCTCCAGGGGCGAATGCCTCAATCCAGACCGACTCCCATCCCCCTCCACACATACAACCCCCCCCCCCCCCATCTGGGCTGGCTGCCTCTGCTCTAGCCTGAAGCAAGATTAAACTGAAAATGATGCTAACGCTGTCAGTCAGGTCCAGTCTAGGCATGATGCTGTTCATGTCAGCAGCAGACACTTACAAAGGACAGGAAGTGCAGGAAAGAAAAGGAGTCATAATTCTGTACTTCTGCAAGTACAACTCGATTCTTTCCAGTCTGGATTACATTTCCACCCAAGAGGATCCAGAACTGAGCTCAAAAACAAAACAACAGAATAGGAGAGGATCAAGTCTCATCTGATTGTGCAACATCTACTGATTTGTTGGGGTTTTTTTGTTTGTTTTTTTTTCTTTTCTGCTTTTGATGGGAGGAGAATGGGAATGATACTCATTCTGTTCTGATTTCTCAGATGCAAGGGTACCAGCTGAAAGCTGAACTCTCTGATCTAACTGCAGAAAAGAAATATACCTTGCAGGGCAGCAAATCTCACCAAATTCCAGGTATGGAGAAGGACATGGCATTTTTGAACCCAAAACCGAGCCATAAATGAAGCTTATGGCTATGCAAATGCTGCTTTTATTTCATTTTATCCAGAAGGAATAACCAAAAGAAAAGATCACCCTACCACTTATCTGAAAGAATTCCTATGATTTTAGAAGAATGTGAAAAGCATAAAACCCTTTTTTGTATGGTCTGAGCTATCCTAAACGTTAAAGACTAGTTACAAGGACAGTGTTTCAGCCCTGAAAAGCAAGAAATGATGTTCTCACCTTGGCTGCTCGTAGCAACATTTCACGTTCCTCTTCATCCTTTCTTTGCTTTTCTAGGTGATCAAGCTTTTCAAGAAATTTTAGCTGTGCTCTGGTGTCACTTGATACAATGTATGTATCACTCCCCTGAAAAGAGAATTTTGTTAGACAGGGCTTTTTTATACATCACTACAGCTAGTAAATGGAAACAGCCTGAAAAGAATGCTGTTTTCTCTAGCTGAGAAACGTCAAGTTGTTTTAGAAAGACTTCAGGTGGTACGTAGTCATTTACTTATCCCTTCTCCACTGAAGCACACTTCTTTGGATCTGTGGCTTGTAAGAGGTTATGCAGCAATTGACAAAAATCAACACCTCATTCCACTATTGACTATAACAATATTAGAATTGTAGTCTGTAAGAAAGGCTATTATAAATTTCATAACTAGTAAACAAGCAAGATTTGTCTTCTGGATGGATTATTAAGAGGAAAAAGAGCAGAACTGAGAAGTAAGAGATCATCACATCCTTTCCCATTTAAAGACAGTGAAAGAAAGATAAGCTTAAGACCCAAACTTTTGAAGTTTTTGCCGTTTAATCCAGAACTTGAAATAAGCCTTGCCTGGTGGGGAATAGAACTGATTCTATTAATTTTGTAGGTGGGGGAAGTGAGGTGATTATATATCATTTATTGTAGTTCCAGAAACAGATACTTCCGCACCAGGGGATGCTTTCAAATCACGGAATAGTTTATGTTGAAAGGCGATCTGTAGAAGTCACCTGGTCCAATGCCCAGCTCAAAGCTGGGTCAATGAATACCATTCACTGGTTGTAACACGAACTGGACATGTATGCATTGATACAAGACTACAGTACTTTAGTACATACACAGACATAAAAAGACAGCCATCAGTAGTTTTGTTTTTCTTATCATTTTTCCCCTCTTTGGAAAGACTAAGTGACTTAGTTTGTCTTGAATGGAAGAACTACAAAAGGAAAGATTTAAAATGTTGTCAGACATGAAAATCTAGACTTTAATTGCTTCTGTTCTTCCATGTGTGCTACCAAAATATATACCTTGGATGAAGGACATCAAGTAAATCAAGATACTCATTTGAACAACTCTAAAGTACATCCTAGAGTCTTTTGTCTCTGTTGTTTTGTGATATTCTCTTTTCCTGATAAATGTATATTTAGGCTTTTACCAGCCAAACAGATGCATCTTCAGTGATCCTTCTTTATACACCATCCAATCGGACATTTAAATGAAACAACCCTGACATGCAATTCTTATGGAACAAGCACAGGATGTTTTACAGGTATATTTTAAGGAAGGGTATTATTTTACATATATAAATTATCAGTGACTTCAATTTTCAAATACTTAATTTTCAGACACAGTATACTCAGACCCTTCTTCCCACACTCATATACTTTTAAAAGTTGGAAGAAAAGTAAAAGTCACATCATGAGGCGCTGCTGTCTTCCAAACTTAATTCTCACAATTCAGACCAAGCATGAAATCAATCCCTCTTCTTGTATTCAGTTCGTTCTTTTCAGTGAGCCACCACATTGTCACGTATCACCAACTGCGGCTCAGACCACACCATGTGTTGCAACTAAGGAGACTTTGTCCTTCTCCAGAAGAGCCTGTGGTTCTGCAAACAGTCTGACAAGCCTTTCTCTTCCTTCTTGTTACTGCTCTCAACTTTTTACTGCTCCCCACAAAACACACACTTCATGAGTCAGCCTCAGCACAAATACAATTTGTTTTGGAGCAGTAGTTTATAATCCACCACCACACTGCAATCCTTTTAACAGGACAAAGAAGAAAGACATATTACCAGAAGATTATTTTTCAAAGTTTAGAGATGTTTCATTCTGCAATGCTGAAAGTCAGGCTTAGATAATTACACTTTTTAAAGTCACATCAAAGACTTGATGCCAATTAGTGATGCAAGCCACCCAAGAAGAAGCACCCCAATGCAGTATCATAAACCCATACGGGAGGGACAAGAACTGGGAGAACTTATTTATTTAACACAATTTTTACTCAATAACAGATGCTTAAAACGTCTAAAGTCTCTTAAGAACCTGCAGTTATATTTTGTCGTTTCTACTCTACTAACTTGCTCTCTGTCATCTGTTAGCACAGTAACTACACTTAGACAGAAAATGCTACGCTGGGTACCTGTGAATAACTTTTAACCACTACTGTTACGAGAAAGCAAGCTGGATTAGTTTTTGTTCATATAAATGGGTAATTTCTCCACATAAGGCCAGAAAGACCCCAGCTACAGTAGCGTGCAAAAACTGACATTACACACAGGTTGTAATTAGGAAAGAGAATCTGAGGATTTAAGTTAGTGACATGTAATGTGAGTAACCACAATACAGAGCATGTCTGAAATATGTGAGAACATCCAACAACAAATTAAAAGGAAAGCTGTACATCTTGTTCACAATTTGCAAGCCCCTTTCTACACTGTCATGTACTTTCAAATGAATTTGATACCTAAGGTATTTCCAGTTTAGTATCAAGAATGCATTGTATGTCAAGAAGCACAGAAAAAAAAATGTGTGTGGAAACAATGTTCTAGTCCTCCAGTAGTGAAGCTGGAAGAATCCCGGTTCTCTTCCAAAAGCTGAACAATTTAAATCATGTTGAAAGGCCTTGCTGAGGACAGAGTATGGACTCAAGAGGCTACAAAGGATCAGCTTCTCTGCAGGAACTCACTGAGCTTCAGCTTCACCTAAACCAAATTGAGAGCAGAAGAGTCTCTTAACCTCTCAGGAGTTACTTCCCTCTGCAGTTTGATGGGTTAGATGTGGGCCAGGAGCAAGGGAAAGAAGAAAGGGAATGCTGACACTTTTCATATCTAGGAGCACTTACAGCAGAGTTTACCTTACCCCTTTAACTAACAGAGCTGCAACATCATATTGCCATACTGAGAGGACAGTCTAAGCTGCCATACTTCATTGATACCGCACACTAGGCCAGTGCTGTCATTAAGCCATGTTCACAAAAGCATACAACTCTCAAAGCCAGGAGTTCATAGCTCCAAATACAGGAAACAGAACAGCTGTCTCGTAGTGTGCTAAACCCAATCCACAGCAAAAACATTTTTAATCGCTTCATAGTTTAGCTGTCACTGTTAATTCTGGTCTTGGCTATCATATGATGTCACAGGCACTCTCAAACCTCAGCAGCTCTCCAGATCAAAGAAGAGGAGTCGAGGAATGGAACCATTTAGTGGATTGTCTTTATTGTCTTACTAGGCCTTTCTCAAGGAACTGCAATAAGAGCTGCAGAACATACATCAGCTTACAGCAGTTTAAAAGGCTACTCCCTGCTTTGGATAGAGATCACCATGACAGTTCAATACTAATTAAATTAGTAACTTCCAATTACAATTAAGCGTGTGCTTTTTCTTTTTCTTTTCTTTTTTTTTTTTTTTAAAGCAAAAATGGCAGAATTGGGAAAGTCTGCACAGTAGTAAGCTGTGATACAAATCCTCTAACCTGCCAAACCTCTTTGAAGGGCTAGCCATCAGATGGAAACTGCTAGGCAAGAGCCTAACACAATAGAAAAAGTCTCCTTGGTATTAACTCATGAATTACTAACTTTTACAATAACAACTACTCTAGTTTAGTTACCTTGATTCTACCTCTCATGATACTCTCTATTTCTAATGAAAATATGGCAATAAGAAGCCTTGCGGGGCAACTATCCAATCCTCGTGCAAAGTGTTTGGATGATTTTCTGAAATGCATGGAGTCCACATCAGAGTCTATACCCTAGAGGGACAAAAGATAGCAGTGGCAAGCACTGGGGGATACAGAACACAGGCCTATACAAATACATAGTAATGTTCTAAGACCCTGAAGTGTTCTGCTCTTGAATGCAAATTTCTAAAAGCCTGTCAGCATACTTGCAACATTATTCGTGTCACAATAATCACAAGTGCAATCTTCCAGGGCATTCACCTGCAGTTTAATACCATCTTCCTACTGAGAAAGGGCACCTCTGCCTCTAAGATTGTTATGACCAGTACAGCTTGTTCCTCTCTCTCTCTCTTTTTTTTTTTTTTATTTATTTTTGAGAAGAAGTTTATTGCAGTCATACAATCTTATCTTTGCTTCTGGCAATTTAATCAGACCAAAACCTACCAGTTTTCCCTTTGTTTTCATTGAGGAAAGTCAGCCTCTACAAGCCCACTGTCCAAAAACACCCTCTTGCCACCTTTGGTGTTTACAAGGCACTGAATCCTACCAGAGCCCCTCGGGACTTCAGCTTCCACCTCACTTTAGCTCACAGATATACCGGATCACCTACTTTGGAGACAGCACAGAACAAAGTCTTCTCATGCAAATTGTACACATCTTCTGCACTGAATTTTGGCTGGCAAGAAATGGCATGCTCCAGCTGCTCTGGACGTCATACTTGGAAAATTCCAAATAGTTCCTGCTCTTTAATATTGCTTCTCCCCTACTTAGAAGCCCACAGAAAGCATTCTATTAAAAAATAACTCCTATCCTGTCAGTTGATTGTTCTTGTTATACAGAAATAAAGTTCTGGTTTGATACTTAGAAAAGGATTCGTACCTTTGTTTAGAAAGAGAAGTCTCAAAGTGCTAGTATGATTACTAGTAAGTTATTGCTTCCTATTTGTACCGCACAAACACCACAACAACTGGCTCAGTGATATCCAACCTCCTTCATACTCATTGAAGTTGATACCACAGGGAAGAGGGTTTAAGTAGCACTGAAGGTACAAAAATTCCTAATATTAACATCAAAGGGTCTCTACTTTCACATGGAACACTGAAAATAGAATACTCAAATTCTCAAGGCCTTTTGCTGAGGCAATACCATGGTTCTACCAACAGTAAATGCTATGAGCAAATGCAAGCGTCTAAATCAATCCAACTGCCAATAGTTTTAGGTTTACCATGTAAAAGGGAGATTTTTAGAGGACAGACACCATTTCTATAGCAAACTAGAGATATATTTATGTTTGGTTTTAAGAGTGCTTATCTAGCAAGTTGAATGGAATGTATAAGGAATAATCAGAGGCTATAAACAGTTAAAACAAAAATCAGCCTACTGAAAAAAATATCACACATTGCATACGATGTACCTATGCTTGGAAGAAGTTTAGCTTCAAGGCAGCGAAGCAGGGAAACTTTGGCACAAAACTTGCTTAATGATTTCCTTTACCTTATGGGTTGATACTCTGTGCTGAGCAATTACAGTTAGTTTTTCTAGGAGCCCTCGTAATCTCTCCTGTGTAGCATGGGAGATCAAGTTCACAACATCAGAGTTAAGTTCCATAATGTCATGCCTTTTACCTGTGGAAGCAGAGAAAATCCATTACGTGTTTTAGTAGTAGCTGATAATTGAAATAATTAGCACAGCAGGTATTCTGTTCCCCCTGGAAGTCATACCCATTATGAATAAAGGTTTGGAGATTATGATTTTCCTGGTAAAGTCACAACTTCAAAGATCTTAGGCTCTACATTAATAAAACTTAGCCTGGAGCTTCAGAAAATATAGACATTGTTTCACTTAGCCTCTAGAATCACTCTCCTTGCAAGGTCATTTATAGGACGAAGTTAATAAGAACACAAATCAAGCTTCATGTTCAGGGATGGGGAGATGTGGTAGCTGTAGAAATTAGTGCCATATTCTGTTAATTTCAGTAATTAAAAAAAATAGAGAATTACATTTTGCCCTGCTTGACACCGTGCTTGTTAACAACTCATCACATTTATTCAATGAATAGGGAAAGTTTTTTTGCAGCGCTCTCCGAGCATATGAGAACCAAGCTTCCCCTCACTTACCTCAACCAACAAGGCCATAGCAGACCAACCCAACTATCCCAACGTAGAAGCTTTAAAAACAAATCACAGAATGACAGAATGGCCTGGGTTGGAAGGGACATCAAGGATCATGAAGTTCCAACCCCATTGACTGGCAGGGCCACCAAATTTCCACAATTACTAGATCAGGTTGCCCAGGGCCCCATCCAACCTGGCCTTGAACACCTCCAAGGACGGGGCAAAAATCTAGACCAATTGGGGTCATCACGCCTTCAACCCATTCCCTCTGACTTACACCACTCTCCCTGTCCACTGACAAGTACTGCTGTTCCTCTGCATTTCAGCTGCTGCTTTTGAGGCCGCCTGGACCAAATTCTCAGGGTAAGGTGTCACCTCCACACCTTCCTGCAGGCTGTGATGGAGCAGCACGGCTGTGGTTGACACAATGCAGCTCCATCAGGACACCCGGAAAGCGTTGCCTTGTGGCTGAGGCTGAGGTCTCTTCACACACCTTCTGTACAGTACCTACCAGAAGCTCTTTTCCTTGCCCCTCATAGCATTTACAATAGCTGTTAAGACTTTATGATGCAATACATAGTATGCATTCAAAATCCATTTTGGTATTTATTGCCAAGTGGAGTGTTAAGAATGGATAAACAGTACACTGTAAAAAACTAATCACCTATTTCATCTGCCTTTATTATACATTTTCAGATAGAGTAGCAAGACAGGGAGAATCTACAATGCTTTCCCAGACTATGATCAAAATGTTCTCCCTGTTTGAATTCAGAGGGTAAATATTAGACTGTATTTCATTTGAGTGCAAAGCTCATTTTGCTCAAGCATCTTTTAATGCTTCCTTCATAATTTACCACTAGTCAATCAGGACACATTAAACTTCAGTTTAAGACCAGAATTAAATTCCTCCAAACCTCAAAACTACCCTCCACGCACACTCCTTGAAAAGAAGAGGGCTTTCAGTCAAGGAACAAAAATGTTTATTTTCTAAGTTGTTGTACTCCCTGACAGTATTTCCTCCCCTCACTATCAAAACATTTTTCATTAGTAATAACTCACATCATAAATGTGCAAAAGCTACCATGCAAGCCTTGAAAGAGTCATATGTATGTTTTTCCATCTTCAAATAAGTTGTCTGAACACTGCAGAACAGTTGTACAAGTTATGATGTGGGTTTTTTTTTAGAGATCTCTTTTTTCTTATATCTGTTTCCTAGAAAACTAGATAACCTTCTACTTAATTATGAGAAATAATTAACATATATTTTCCCCTTTCAATTAGTAACACAGCACTGCTGTGTTGAAAAATATACAGTTTGCTTTAAATAACAATGTGGTGCTATACAAATGCATGCTCCGTTCCCTGCCTTGACATATCATATCTTGCCAAACAACGTCTAGTTAGTTTTCAGCAAAACAGTTACATTGATGCATATTAAAAAAAAAAAACAAACCAAAACCAACCCTTTTCTATAACATTTGACATATATTCCACAGTATTATCCACTCATACAGACAGATAACTAACATTTCTTTTTTGCATAAAACCAATGAAAGAGTTTTCCATAGAGGGAGTCATAAGCAAAGGCCTGCTTTGCTTATAGATAGTTGAGTCACCAACCCCAAATGTGTTTAAAAACTGTCTAGATGTGGTGCTTAGGCACATGATTCAGTGATGGGTTGTTAGAGTTAGGGTAGTATGGTTAGGATGAGGTTGGACTTGATGATCTTTGAGGTCTCTTCCAACTTGAGCAATTCTATGATTCTATCAGCAGCATGAAATTTCTTCCTAACCACAGAGGCAGGATCTGCAACGTTGGTCAGCAGAATATATACACCCCAACAGGCTAAGGAATGCAAATGTTTTTAGAGCAGTCAAAGTAGGAGCTGCAGGAATAGAAAAGGATACTTCAGCATGTGAAATTAATACCTTTATGTTTTTCATGTGCTCCATTAAATGTAAGAGTAGTAGTAGCTAACTTTTAATATGTAAAAGTGGCACCAGTTTTCTCCTCTAGTCTTCTCCCCTATTGTGCTTCAATCTACTTCTACATAAACAAAAATTTGAAGATTTCTTCTTTACTAGAAGGAGTCAATATAATTCAGCAGAAACACATGAATGAAGTTGACAGATTTTAGAGTTCTGACTCCCTCAAAGATGAGAGGCTGGCTAATGAAAAAGGCAATGACACACTACATCTACACATTAATTACATGTTTTGTTCGTACCGATGCTCAAAATCTTCTTCTGAAGTGCTTCAGGAAACAGAAAAGGTTCATCTTTACAAGAGCGGATCACAGTACCAACAAACTCTGAATTAGTTGCCAGAATGCATGCGCTCTCTTCATTAATGTTGACTCCAGCCATGGAAGTCACATCATTTACGTCGTCTTCATCTCTACTAAAGAGAAATAAAACATTTTATTCTTCATTTAAAATGGATACAAAGAAAAGACCCCTTCTATCAACAAGTATGTTCACATATTTCAGATGCTACCACTATTCTACAAGTTTTTGGTGTGGGAGTACATAGGTAAAGAAGCCTCGTAACAAGCCCTCACAATTCATTCAAGTTTCTCAAACATTAGTTTGACTGACTCAGTTGCTACGTAAGCAAATTCTTTAGAAGAAACTTAAATTTTGAACAACCTTGGAAACAAAGGGCTGAGGTAAACCAGGGTTTTAAATTCCCATGAGATTCCCCACCTCCACCACTGATCTTACAGCAGTGGTATTTATTAGCTTTGGTATTCAGAAGTCAAGGTTCCTAAGTTAAAGTCACAAGTTAATTGAAATTTGTCATAAAAATAAAATTATCTGAGTAGCAGCAAGTGTAGAACAAAGTTAAATATTGATGCATTAAACTATAAGCAAGGCAACTTTCTAACAGAGATGCCTGTCCTACACACTGAAGATTGCAGGAAAAATGTATTAGCACAAAGTGGATTTCTACTTCTTTTTTCTGAGTTCCCTTCTTGCCTGTATGCTGCAACCAACCCAGATCATGCTCAACAAATCAGCCCTACTGTACAGCACGTCTAGTTCTCAGCATTCCCCCGTAAGATGAATTCTGTTGTAAAAGCTCAAAATAAAAATCCAACTGTGGCATGTTTCAAGCTTGCAAAGCTAGGGCTCCCTGCCATCATGGTAAAGCTCACATTAAGCAAATAGTTTGCAAGTTTCAGCTTTAAGATCAATCTTGTAAGCTAAAATACTTAATAAATCTCATATGTGAAATTTTTTGAGAAATTTAGCAATGAAACAATCCAAGTTATTTTCAGAAAGCTTTAGATCATAAAGAGAAAGCCTTTTTGCCTGACACCGTGACAAAGGCTATAATGTTTGCTTTGAGGGTTTAGGACCAATCCAGAATAGAAGTCTGCAGTATTAATTCAGATAAGCTGTTGGAAACACTCGATTTTAATGTCTTTTGATCTGGAAAAAAGGAGTCTCTGCAAAGGTGTTCTCTGATGAAGTTCACCTTCAGAAAGCACTGTAAAGCTTAAATAACTCTTGAACCAGGAGCAGGTCAGAAACTTCCTATTCCTGGATGAAACTGGATCTCTTGGAGGCTGTTTTCTGATTACCAATAGGTATAAACTGAATTTACTGGAAAATGGGCTGGGTTTGAGTGATGCTCAAAAGATACAAGAGAGTGGTGATGTTTGTTTTTCCTTAAACTATAGACTTTTCTTTTTTTGGTCTTTAATAGCATTCCATGGTTCAAGACTTCTCCAACAATATTATGAAGAGAAGCCTGGCTAGGAAATGAATCCAGCCTTCTCCTACCCTTCCTGCCGTTCATTTGTGTACTTGCATGCCAGACAGCTTCTACATAATTTGTTTAGGGAAAAGGAGACCAACTGATTCTCAAATCAGTTTCATTCATTAAGTCTTAACTAGACATAGTTTCCTGACTAGGCTTGTGCCTCAGATTCATCACACTAAGAAAACGATTCCTGTTTATGGAGTCTACATTAGGATGCTTGTAGCACAGGTTATCTATCATACCATTTCAGTTTTCAATCTGGCTACACGCCCCAAATACTCAAGAAAGCAACAAATAAACTTATAGCCACAATTTTGTTTCAGCACACAATATCAAGTTACTATTTTCTTCTATATTTCCAATGCAATCTCTCTTATGAGTACAAACATATGAGGACTCATACAAATGTAGCCATCTGTACCCATACTGGTTTTGAAGACAAATTCCAGCTTCTTCACCGCCAGACTTAAGACTGCACTAAGTCACTAGCTTTGATGAAAGATTCTTTTGCATTCAGAAAAACACCACTGCACTTATTTTACTTAACCCAAAGAATGCACCACAAAACTTCCCTAGCAATAGTGCTCACTAGCAAATAACGTAAGTTTCAGAAGCCAAGTAAAGTTTGCACTCTTTATCATTCATTATTCCTTGTAACTTTAACAGAATTCAACCATTTTAAGCATGATATCACGTATTCAGAAAGAACTATTAAAATCATTCAATTAAAGTGATAAACGAAAAATATTCCAGAACATAGATGGAGGTGTTTGGTTAGATGCTGACTTACTTTCATTTTCAGCAAAACCTCCACAAAGTCCATCATCTTTCCTACAGCCATTAATGCTTTTTTGCATTTGCTCATATCACACCCAGGAATCAACAAGAAACACCCTTCCAGCTGTTACAAATCTCCAGTGATTAAAGTTGTGGGGACAAACAGTAAATGTTACCCTGTATGGAGTCATATCTGGCATTCAAATTGAATACTCAACTGGAAAAAGATGCTCAAGCAATGCAGATGTACCTCGTTTACAAACTTGGCTGTAGTGACTGAAAAGTAAGTCTGTGGCACCCTCTGGTGTTTGAACAATGCACTTGTTTTCTTCACAATCCATTTTCTATTTACTCATTTTGTTGTTTTTTTTTAATAGCAAAAGTGAAAACTACAGAAGTATTACTTAACCCAAACATCACAACTACAGGGGACAGAACAATTCCAGCAGAGCAAGAATCACCAGCACTCCTGATGACCATTAGCAGGAGGAGCAGCTGTCCAGATTTTGCCTCTGCTATCTGACTCCTGCTTAACTAGCAGTTCTGATTTCTGGAACCTACTAATGTAAATTCTCAAATCACCTGCATCCATTCTTGAAAATAACAAATACAACAAGATGCAAGAAATGCACAAGTACTTTAAGAAGTGAATACGCACCTTATTTTTTTTTCCCCAGATACGTATTTGTTTTGTTGTTCGACAAAGCAAAGGGCAAGGTTTTGCACTTAGGTCAAGATAATCCCAGGTATGTATACAAACTGGGAGAACTCCTTGAGAGTAACCCCACTGAGAAGGACTTAGGGGTTCTGATTGATTAAAAATATAATGCGTCAGCAGTTTGTACTTTCAGCCTGGAAGGCCAATGGTATCCTGGGTTCCATCTGAATACGGGTGGCTATAAGGGCAAGGGAGGTAACCATCCCCCTCTACTTCATCCTCATGAGGTGCCAGTTGGAGTACCATGACCAAGTCTGGGGACACCAATAAAGGAAAGATACGGAGCTTTTGGAAAGCATCCATAGGAGAGCCATGAAGATGATCAAAGGGCTGGAACACCTCTCCTATAGAAATAGGCTGCAATATTTAAAGGGAATTTATAAACATAAAGTAAATCAACTTTTTACATGGGTAGATAGTAAGAGGATAAAGGAGAATGGTTTTAAACTAACAGAAGGGAGATTCAAATGAGATGTCAGGGGGATGAAGTTTGACAAAAGCAAGTGTAGAGTCTTGCACTTAGGGAGGAATAATTGCATGCATCAGTACAGGTTGGGGGATGACCTGCTGAAGAGGAGCTCTGCTGAGAGGGACCTGGGTGTCCTGGTGGATGACAGGTTGGCCATGAGCCAGTGCCCTCGTGGTCAAAAAGGCCAATGGCATTCTGGGGTGCATTAAAAAGAGTATGGCCAGCAGGTCAAGGGAGGTGATCCACCCATCTACTCTGCCCTGGTAAGGCCTCATCTGGAATACTGTGTCCAGTTCTGGGCTCCCCAGTACAAAAAAGACAGGGATCTCTTGGAAAGAGTCCAGTGGAGGGCCACTAAGATGGTGAAGGGCCTGGAGCATCTCCCCTATGAGGAGAGACTTAGGGAACTGGGTCTGTTTAGCCTTGAGAAAAGAAGGTTGAGAAGGGACCTGATCCAGGTCTATAAATATCTGTGGTGTAGGGAACAAAGTGGTAAGGCCAGGCTCTTTTCAGCAGTGTGTGGAGACAGGACAAGGGGAAATGGCCAGAAACTGGAGCATAGGAGGTTCTGCACGAATGTGCGCAAGAACTTCTTTATGGTGAGGGTGACGGAGCACTGGAACAGGAGCGATGTCTACCTAAGCAACCTGGTGTAGGGAACCTGCTTTGGCAGGAGGGTTGGACACAATCTCTGGAGGTCCCTTCTAACCCCTACAATTCTGTGATTCTGTGAGGTACTGAGAGCGGTGAGGTGCTGGAACAGATTGCCCAGGGAGGCTGCGGATGCTCCAACCCAGGACCTGGTAAAGGCCAGGGTGGATGGGGCCCTGGACAATCTGATCTTGACCTAGAAGTTGGCAACCCTGGCTGTAGCAGGGGAGTTGGAACTTGATCATTGAGCACCCTTCCCAACCCAAGCCATTCTCTGATACTTTACCAGGAAAGCAGAACAAGTCATAAAACTCCTGATGTTTGCTTTTAAAGCAGACTGCTCCTTACAGTGCATTCCATAGGACAATCAGCTGCCAGTGATGCACAAGTGATGCTGAAATCTTCATTTTTCTAGGAGGTGTTTTCAAAATTGAAACAAGAAAATCACCCCTTCCCATTCTCATGTCTAGTAATCAAAAATGAAACTCTGAGGCCGTATCTGGAGTACTGCATCCAGTTCTGGCCTCCCTGGTTCAAGTAAGACAGGGATCTTCTAGAGAAAGTCCACTGGACTATGAAGATGATTAAGGAGTATCTCCCTTATGAATAAAAGATTGAGAGACATGGGAATGTTTAGCCTAGAGAAGGCAAAGAGAGGAAATTATCATTGATTAGAAATATCTAATGGGCATGTCTCAAATAGATGGGGACAGGCTCTTTTTGTCTGGAAGACTAACTTTAAGTTTGTCTTAAGGTCTTAAGGCTAATAATGCATAATTACGGCAGCCTGAACTTCTATTTCAACATTAGATTTTAGAGCTACAAAAAATATCATTTTTCCTTTTTAAAAGTTAATCAGTTATCAGAACTAGAAGTATTCTTCAAATCTGAAAGCCTAGAGAACATGCCAGAAGCCACAATTAGAGGTGTAGTCAAAGAGTTTCACCTCTACATACAGGAACAAGCTTGTCAGAAGAGCTAATAAAAGATATTGTAATACAGCACACAGCTTTAAACAGGTTGCCAGTCAGTCCAAATTACAGCTCAATGCCATCTGTAAAAAGTAGTAGTTATAACTGACTTAATACTACAGAGAGCTTTTTATACAGGGTAACTTTAGATTAGTTAGCGGTACTCACAGGATCAAAATCAATATGCCCCCTCTACAAATGAAAAACTGATACATACTGATGTGCACTGTTTGTGTAATTACACTCTTGAAATAACGTAATGAAAAACCTAAGTCATCGAGACAGTTTTCCTATATTAGGAATAAGATCTACTACAAGGTCTGAGTTTTTAGATTCCTCTTTGACAATTTATAATATAAGAGAAAAACACCAATCATAAGTCTCTAAAGAAAGCTGCTTTTATCCGGGCTCTGTTCCATCCTCTGTATGTGCTGCTTCTTTTGTTCCTTCCTATAGTACACTATATTGTTTATTTTTACCTTAAAGATGTTGTTCCATTCTCTTTTATTTTAGTTTTCTGAACAGGAGATGCTTGAAGCGACAGAATTTTATTTCCTGGCAGAGTAACTTGCTTCAGAACAGAGCCTAAAACAAAACAAAGAACATGCCTTTTAAAAGCAAAATGCCTTTTAATGCTGTTTAATCAGTTCATACTTCTAAGAAAGGTACCACAGACTCAGTAACAATTAAACCAGACACTCTAAAGTGCTACATTCTACATGTACTGTAAGGCCAAAAGTCCTACTCTCTCCAACATCCTCGTCTGTGCTGATTAGTGAGAGCTTTAAATGAAAGCTTGCTGGCTGCGACAAAAACTTGTTATGCATCAACCTGGATCTGCTAAGGAAGAAGTCTCTTGAAACTACTCTCAAGGTTATGACAGTTCAAAGAAAGTTTACTGCAAGGACTTTACTCACAGTATTTTAAAAAGTAAATTGCTATGGAGTGACATGTTCTTAACAGGGAACAAAAGTGGCCATGGTGCTGAGCTTGTCAACAGGATTCCTAAAACAGAACTCAATGCTCCAATATACAACATCTTATTTCCCTGCAATCTACCAACAGCCCATACTTGTTTTTACACCTCAGTAGTGTTCTCCCTTCTCCATACCAGCAGGAAATTGGTTTGCTTGAACAAGCGTATTCAGCGGCATCCTCTTCTCAACAGGTGTCTGAAGAGTCAGTGTTGAGGACTGTGGAAGTGTGGATACTTGCTTTACAATGGTTCCTGATGGTTGCTGAACTACCTGCAAGTGGAATAACCAATATGAAGAGTGAGAAAAGTGAAACAAATATACAGAGAGCTAGATAATATCAGCACGTTCATTCTGTCAGAAGTACTGCAGGGCATGCATGTATGTCTAGCTCTCAGTTTATAACAAAGAGCATGCCCAAAGAAAAACTACATTCTACTTTAAAGTCAAGAAACAAAATATCTTAATGACTAGCGTTGAGCTTGAAGCTTATTCAGCAAGCTCTAACAAGAGTTTCATCCCTATTCTCTGTAGCTATATCAGGAAAACTTTGCTGAGTTCCACAGTCTGCTACAGTAAGAAGCTTTCCTAAGTCTTTCTTAACAGGCTACCAACTGAATATCGAGACTGTCCGCCAACAAGCTCAAAATGGTAGGTATCACACACATCTAGTTTCACAAACATTAAAAATCACCAAAACAAACAGAAGCCTTGCATGAAATTCTTTTCCTGTAGCGAAGAGTACACACTATGAAGCTACTAATGCATTTTTGGGGCTGCAAGGTCGATTCAAAATTGAGATGCCAAGTTTTGAAGTGTTAAACAAAAGTACATGGAATGCACCCGTTAGATGGAACATGAAGTACTAACTAGCAATACCTGTACTGAGTAGAGCCTCTGTGCAAAAACAACCTTACGATGCTGAAGGGTATAAAGGAAAGGGCTGATAACATTGTTTAAAGAGGCTCTTGAAAGAAACACAACCTGACAGCAGGATGTCATCACAACACAGACATAAAGGCACAGCCTGTAAATACTAATCCTTCCTCTTTAGAGGTAACCATTAAAATGCAAGAAAGCAATAGTGATACTCCCAAAGCTTCATTTCTAAGGCTCCTAGCTAGCTGAACATGGACTGCAGTTTTTGATATATCTTCTGCAAAAGCTCTTAATTACAAGTTGCAGAAAGACCTTTTCACCAAGGATTAAAAGTTACCAAAATTACTATCTTCAGAATGAATCCTAACTGGTTAGAGGCAAGAAGCCAACAGAAAAATGGTCAAGAAAATACATTCTCTGCTTTTATGCCTTAAATGCATTTTCTTTTTAAGTATGCAAGCATGTATACATTAAGAATGTAATTTCACAAAGTCTAAAGAATGCTCGGAACAGTGCTTGTATTTAGATAAACTATACAAGTTTAGAGTTAAATGTAAAGAATTGACATTTATTGCACATAGAAATCAGGCTGTCTCCTTCTGCCAACTAACTTCAAATTTAATCAGTGAACACCATGAGCAGAAGAACCACATGTTCACAAAAAGATGTGCTCTGCATCTGCAGATGTCAAGGTACATTCCCCCCAACTCCTCCATTTATTATATGCTGCTTATAGCATCATGAATTGACAAAACAGTGGTAATGTAGAACAACTGAGCTGAAGGTGGTGTTTAAAAACTAGACAAAGTAAACACCATTCTTGAGGGAAAAAAACGCAAGATGCATATTCCTCTACATCTTTATGTAGTTGAAACAATCAAAGGAATACAGGCACTGATTGTGGACAAGGTCTCACAGCACTTCATCACAAACAAGTACACAAACTTGTGTTTTGCTTCTATTTGTTTTTAACCAAGACACAATTTGATCTTTTTAGAAAAGATCCAGCTTCTTTACACCAGAAGTCAAATATGTTAAGAGCACAATTTATATGTTCAGATAATAACTGAACAACCAAGCAGCTCAGACAGACTACTCACAGGATCTGCCAGCGTCCATACTGACAGGCACCTAGAGATCTTCCCTACTGTCAGTGAGCATGGTGCTTCATCTTCAGCATACAAAAAACTGAAACAGCACAGGAGGAAGCATAAGCATTCGAGATTAAGGTGTGGCAGACAAAAGAACAGATGGGCAACGTTAAATCAATAGCCTAGGTGGAGACTGGAAAAATAAATCAAGTGACTGAGGAGACTAGATCAACAAGAAAGGATGTACTGACAGTAAAGCTGCTTTTTGTCTGCCATTCTAGCTGCTAGGTGAGGAAAAGCTGAAAGTCCTCGGAACCAGCAAAGGGCAACAAACCTAGAAATTTCAAGAAGGATCTAATGCCAGAAAATAAAATTCTGCAATAAGAGGTATCTATAAGAAAAAGAGTTACTGTCTGTTTTCTTCAGGTTAGTATGCCTTACAGAAGTTGACAGACATCAGAATAAAGAGCAAGCAACACTTAAAGTGCAATGCAACATCCAGCTGGCAGCTCAGATATAGCTGCCTGAGACAGACCTGAGTGGCTTCAGCCACCAGCAGCACCAAGTGAGCACACCTTACTGGTGGCTGTGGGGACTGCACCATAAAGCTCTTGCTCTGAATGCTTTAAGCTGTAGTTTTATATGTGTTCTTACCGTTAGAAGACAGCGGCTGGGAACAAACTTTGATTTACCATGTTTTAGCATGACAAAGCAATGCTACTGAAAGAAACGCTTTATTTCTCAGGTGAAAAATCTTTTCAAGCAAATGCACTTAAATTAGTTCACAGTAAGGAAAGAAGTCACAGGGAGGGTATCCCGCAGAGCATGCAGCTGCTGGGAGCAAAGCACAGATACACAATCTGATCCCAACAGCAGCCCATAAGAGCAGATCCCTTGGAATCCACCACACGAAAAAAGAGCTGTGCCAATCACGCTCCAGAAAAGAAAGAGCTGCATGCTGCATCACTGCCACCACAGTCTTAATAGGAAACCACTGCAGGGTTGAAATCTGAAGCATCAATGATGTTAGAACAGAGCTGGCACATGAAAGCGCAGAAGACGCTTCCTTAACATTCCTTGAGCACAAGAAAAACAAATTAGAAACGGACACGCAGAGAGGATGTATGGCATCAGACAACCCTGAGGGCCAGAAAGGAAAAAAAATTGCTGGCAGCACTGTATGGACAGATTTGTATAGCTGGCATGTGCTTCCTTTCAGTTGGCAACAGGACCCTCCTCTTTAGGGAGGCAAGATCCTGGTTTGTTTTCTTGAGGGAGAAGGCAGACCTACTTCCTTTCAAAAGACAAGGCATCATGGAAGTCCTAGAAGATGCAACCACTTCCGCCAACTTGCTCCTTGTGCTAACTGGCTGCCTGAGTAAACATCAACATCCTGATCTGGATGAGCTGCCAGTGGTCAACTAAGCCCTTCAACTACATCTAAGACCAAAATTAAACATCATTCTTGAAGAGAATGCTCCAGGGCAAGTTTAGGTTGAATATTAGGAAGAACTTCTTTACAGAAAGGGTAGTTAAATACTGGAATAGACTCCCCAGGGAGGTGGTTGAATTGCCATCCCTGGATGTGTTTAAGAGCCGTTTGGATGTGGTGCTCTGGGATATGATTTAGTGAAGGGTTTTTAGAGTTAGGGTTCTGGTTAGGCTGCGGTTGGACCGGATGTTCTTCAAGGTCTTTTCCAACCTGGGTAATTCTATGATTCTATGAAATTATTTTGACTGCTGTGCTTGGGATCTACCCAAACTAGATTAAAATATACTTTATATGTAAGTCAAAGTTTATAACACAGAGTAAAGAAAAGCAATTGCATTAAGGATGCCACACAGTACTGAAGGAGGCAGAAGTCATTTCATGAGTTCAACGCAATTATATTCACAAAGCATCTTGACTCCCCAGCGCAGAGTTACGTTTCCTCATCTATTTGTACAGATGGTCAATCTTTCCCCTGAATTACACGGCTTGCCATGGAGCCAACAAATGCTCTCCAGCCTTTGCATACAGCCTAAGAAGCTCTCATTTTCTTCTGGCTGGAATTTCCAATTTAGTCCTTGAAGACAATAAAGGTACCACAATTCTTTTTCCAATTTGGCTCCAGCTACGACTATCCAAGTTTGTTAGTGCATACATGATAACTGCTTCGTTTTTAAAGAAAAGCATTCATAAAAAGGATCCTCCCCTATATAGTTCAGTGCTTTTTGTTCTTGATTAAGTTTGAAGAGGTGAAAACCTGGCAGAATGAACTCTCGGAATGATTCTTATATCACATCTTCCTTACACACTTTGAAAGGAAGAAAACAAATACAAAATACCTCAACGAATCTGAATACTGTTAAATTGAATATATACAATAATCAAGCTACAATGGAAATTCACACAGTACTATACTACTACACCTGTAGTAAGCAAATTTAGATTCAGAGGAAGTATAATATTTCCCCTTTGAAGGAATGCATTTTTACAAGGAAGTCCTATATGTGAAGAGTTATTTATCTGCCAAAAGAAAACTATTCTCCCAATATTCCATGCAGGTAGACCACTTCCACAGCATACTCATTATCTCAAAACCTAACATTTCACAACATTGCTCTGTTGGATACATAGAAGTGGATCCACATTTTCTGGTATTTATTATTAGCATTTGTAAGAATGTCAAGAATATTTATTCCTCCTGGAATTGAGGAGCTTATTTCCTCAACTGAGAAACTGAGGAGGAATTACATATTGAGGCCTAATAGAAAAAAAGTTAACTTTGGACAATATCATGATTAACATATCTTAGTAAATCTGGAGGTCAGAAATTCTCCTCTGAAAAGCTCCTTGAGATAGTTCATACCTTTCACTACATATCATCAAGTCACCCAGTTCTGAAAAGTGCACAGAGCAGGGTCTATAAAGGCAGGGAGACTGGAATCCTTGGGGGATCAGCAGAGTCACAGCCCACACAGGGCATCTGATAGTAATTAACATAAAGGACCCCATCATCAATTTCTTTTTCTGACACAAGCATTTCCTGCCTTAACTTTCATATACCAAGCTAGCACAGCTGCATGCACACCAGGAGTCCAAACACATGTTCTCTCACATTCCAATCTGGATGCTCAGTCTGGTGGAACAGTGGTCAGTACATCTTGCAAAAGACCTCACTTACAGTCTGGCTTTAGATTGACCTTTTCAGCAACTGCACAACATCCACTACCATCACAGAACTGGTTAACTCATGATGGTATAACTTCATATGACAAAAGAACACCTCTAAGATGCAAATTGGTATCACTCTGACAAAAAGTTAAGAGTCAAATCAAAGAAACCCAGTTACAGAGGAGAGAAATTCATCTTACCAACTGTTTCACTTTAACCACCTGCTGAGTAGTGGCCACTGGCTGCGTAATGATGGAGTTGGGCTGTGTGATTTTAATACTGATGGGGGTGCCCATGACAGGTTTCAAAGGCTGGAGAGGGGTTGCTGCTGAGGATGCTACTGTAGAGACGAGCACTGGCTTTACAGACTGGAGAGATGACGTTGCTACTGCAGAAGTGAAGACTGGCTTTACAGTTTGGATAGCAGTGAGCCCTGATGTCGATACTGTTGTGGTGAGAACAGAAGGTGCAGGACGAAGAGAGGCTGTCACCACTGCAGAAGCAGGAACAGTTTTCATAGCCTGCAGAGAGGCTGTCACTGATGCACTGGAAAGGACTGGTTTTATAACAGTAGTGGCTGTGACTGTTGTGGAGGCAGCCACTGGTTTTATAACGGGAAGAGAACTGGTTGCTACAGGTGAGGTTACCACTGCTGTGGAAGGAGTTATTGCAGAGGTACAAGTTGAGACGGCTTCTTGGGTTGGAGCAGGCTGCTGCATACACTGCTGGATAAAACTCTGAGCATTTGGCATTAGCTGCCGTAAGGCAAGCATGCTTTTCTAGAAGACAGAAAGGAAAAAACAACAGTAATAACACCACAAAAGTCTTCAAAGATACTAAACATTACACTAGCAATTGAACCCTCTTCCTCACATTTCAATTCAATTTCTTAGCATCTGGAAATAATCCGGTTATTCCAAACAAAATATTTTGCTAGAACTCATAGAAGAAACACAAATGCTCTTGCAATGATATAGATTTAAGTTAAGAATCACCAATGTAGGTTGAACAAAGAAAACAGTCACTGTGTCCTCAGTACCTGGTGCAAACACTATCTATTGGAGACATTTGTAAGTTTCTTTTGTTTAGAATGTTTCAATGTGTAATTTCTGCTTCAGAATAAGACCAGTTGAACTATTCTACTACCTCAACAATTTTCGTTTTGCCAAAAAACCAGTCTGCTATATCATAACAGCTGTGTTTATTCCATTTAGCTCCTCCAACAGAGAGCTACAAATTATCCAATCAGATCAGAAGCAAGTCCTGAAGATACAAGCTCTTGTATATCAATACAGCTGTATCTACACTAGGGGGGGATACCACTTTACTAATGTCTGAATAGCTGCAGCAGCACAGCTTAAGCCAGCTAAGTTTTCTGCAACAGGAGAACATTAGTAAAGATATCTGGCAACATCTCATTTTTAGTACAGCTATGTTTGAGAAGGTTAATGGACAGAATAATCTTCATGCCCTCCATAGATTTTCTCCTTGACTATTTACAATCTGTTATGGCTCAGAATCAGGGGAAATCATTTCTGCAGCTACCAGTATATTCAGACAAAAACTTTTTTCCCCAGACAATTTTTTGAAGTTTGTATGTCTCCAGCACAGTGCTGTTGCTCTGGGCTTCATACAATAGGAACGTGATGTCTTGCTAATATACTGAGTGAGCAAATTGTTTGTACATCTGGGCTTTCTACAGCACTCCTATCTTTAATGTTTGCTTCCTCATCTTTTAAAGGACTGCTTAACTTTCCTCATGTCCCTGATGCAGTTTATTCACCAAAAGCATCCAGCACAGATATGAACATCAAAGGTGGCACTGCAGCCAAAGCCAATATTCTTTTCAACCTGTTAAAATGAGCGAAACAAAATACATGCAATAGCAGCATCAAAAGCTGCAGTACTGCAGATAAGGGACAACTCTACAGAGAACCTTACCTAAAATTCCACTTTACCAGCTAAAGTGAGTTGGCAACAACCCCTTATCAAATTTCTTCCAAGACTTGAGACACAAGTGTTTCCCCCCAAACAAGGCCCACAGTGAAGAGAAGTGCCTGTGAAGTCAGCCGCCATTTGGCACTCATTCCCATAGCAGCTGCCCACAGTATGTGCCAAGCAAGCCTGGTCTGTGCTGGCTACACAGCCTTAAGGTATGTCAGAAAAATTCAACCAGGGTACAAGATGCTTTAAGGGATGTGTAATGCTACAAAGTCAGTTAAATTCAACCACGATAGTGCTTGAACAGTGCTGCTGAGGTCACAGTATTTCATTATTAACATAGTATACAACTGATAGAGAGTACCTCGTTAAGGATTACAGGGGTGTGGACACAGCCAAAAGCAGAAAAGCCTGTGTGATACCTGACAGCACACAGCAGTTCTGCATGACACCAGCCCAGGCCTGACATAGGTCAATCTTAGTTCCATGGAACCACTCTGAGGTCCTTACACCAAAATGATCTGTCCCCTACATTGTGGGACAGCTTATTAACTTGGAATAAGCATTTACATCAACACATGAGGACAGAGCTATGTGTAAGCCAACGAATGCCCAAGGAACTTAAAGGGTTGTAGAAGTGTTAGCAAATGCAATGCAGCAACTCCCTGGTTCCTAGGCATGAGCTATGTCCAGGGAGCTTGCTACATCCAGGTTGAGTTCTGGCTGTGCCAGACGCAGGCTGGAGCTCTGCAGTGATACTGAGATTCCTCCACACTGCCCTGGGAACTCAGCACATGTCGAGCAGGGATTCTTAGCCAAGGCTCTGCAGAAGGCAGTCACACTACTTATGAAGCCAAACTTGCCCTGGCAGCTACCAGAGCTCAAAGAAAAGCTTTGTTAGTTGTGCTGACCCTGCATGCACAGCCTGGTCATTCTGCAGCCAGGATAAAGCTGTCCAAAAGTAACAGTGCACTCTGTGCTGCAGTTGTTGCACATATTATTCTAGAAAGTGAACATGAAAAACTCTGAACCACAGTATGTCATAATAAAATAGGGTGCAGGAAGACCTCCTTTTTTTTTTTTTTTTTTTTCCTTTCCTTGAGTTTTTGCAAGGGCATTTAAAAAATACCAGGAATTTAGACAGAATTAAAAAAAACAAACAAACAAAAAAAACACCCTAAAACCAACATTATTAAATCTAGCAGAGAACCATAGAATACCCTGGGTTGAAGAGGATCACAAAGATCATCCGGTTTCAACCCCCCTGCCATATGCAGGGTCACCAACCACCAGACCAGGCTGCCCAGAGCCACATCCAGCCTGGCCTTGAATGCCTGCAGGGATGGGGCATCCACAGCCTTCTTGGGCAACCTGTTCCAGTGCGTCACCACCCTCTGTGTGAAAAACTTCCTCCTAATCTCTAACCTAAGCCTCCCCTTTCTCCAGTGTGAAACCATTCCACCCTTGTAAAAAGACATGCCCCCTCCCTGTTTATATGCTCCCTTCAGATACTGGAAGGCTGCAATGAGGTCTCCCCAGAGCCTTCTCTTTTCCAGGCTAAACAATCCCAGTTCCCTCAACCTTTCCTCATAGGAGAGGTGCTCCAGTCCTCTGACCATCTTAGTAGTCCTCCTCTGGATTCACTCCAAGAGCTCCATGTCCTTCCTGTTTTGGGTGCCCCAGGCCTGGACACAGTAATCCAGATGGGGCCTCACAAGTGCCAAGTAGAGGGGGACAATCATCTCCCTCTCCCCATTGGTCACCCCTTTTTTAATGCAGCCCAGAGCACAGTTGACCTTCCAGGCTGCAAGCACACACTGCTGGCTCATGTACAGCTTCTCATCCACCAGAAGCCCCAGGCCTTTCTCTGCAGGGCTGCTCTCAAGGAGATCTTAGAAATCATAGATTGACTTAGGTTGGAAGGGACCTCAAAGTTCACTCAGTCCCACCCCATGCTGTGGACAGGGCTGCCACCCAACAGCTCAGCTGCCCAGGGCTCCATCCAACCTGGCCTTGAGCACCTCCAGGGATGGGGCACCACAGCTTCTCTGGGCAGCTGTGCCAGCGCCTCTCTGCTCTTATAGTAAGCGATTTCTGTCTAAAATCTGATCTAAATATCCCCCTTTAATTTAAAACCATCCCTATTTTCCTGTCACCATCTATGTAATAAGTCAGTCTTCCTCCTGTTTATAAGCTCTCTTTAAGTACTGGAAGGCCATGAGGCCTCCTTGGAGCCTTCTCCAGAATGAACAAACCCAGCTCAACTCAGCCTTTTTTCTATGAGTGGTGCTCCAGCCTTTTTACCATCCTCATGGCCTTCCTCTGGACCCCTTCCAACTGTTCTACTAGCTTCCACTAGCCTTCTGGTCTAGCAATCTTACTATCCAAGCATTTGAAGGCTGCCACTATAACAGAAATACTCATCCCATACCTGAACAGATCAGCACTAGTCACCCAAAGTACATTCAAGCAATCTTTTTTGTATGCACTATCAAGTATTAAGAAAGCAAAAAAAGTCCAACAAACTTCTCTTCCAATTTACCACTTAACTATTATTCCTTGTCTCACCACTGTGCCTACACTGAATAGTGTTTGCTTAAATACTGCAAAGCAGCTTTTATTGTCGCTCCTCTGTACTAGAATTCAAAACAACTACAGCTTTGCTGAGCAAGTAAGAAGGACAACTTAGTGTAACTGCTCTACTGTAGATGTATCAGCTTCCAAAAGATTTGTCTCCAGTAGTTACTGGAGAGTTATAACTCTCCAACCTGAGAATACAGCTGAAGGTAATTCTTGTGAAATCCCCCTCAAAAACCTCTGTCTTTCCAAGCGCAATAGTCAGAAAGCATTAGCTAAACTAACCACCATTTCCTCAACTGATTGGAGAAAATAACAATTTGATAGCAATTAAAATATATTTTCTGGTCCTCCGCCCCCCCCCCCTCCTTCCAACTAAACACTTTAAAACCACAATCAGACACTTACCTTGAGAAAAGGAACTAAATACGGCTGTGGAGAAGACTTGAGTTCTACGTACAGTTTCTTTGTAAATTCTTCTGGTTCAATTTTTGCTTCCTAAAAGGAAAGTATAACTGCAACAGTAATTCATAGGTATGAATCTTTCTTTTTCTTCCAGATATATCAACAATTCACAGAAGTTTACATTATAATGATGTTGTTCAATTTCAGTACTCAAATACTTCTTTCCTTCTGTATGTTTAAAGAAAGGATTTTAGGATAGGACTGATGTTATAATCTAGATACAGTATTAGAAAATTAAGTTCCTTTGTTCACCTACAGACACTGCAGCTGCTAATTCACATGAGAATATCAGTTCAAACATTCACTAAAGTGAACTAAAAGAAACAAATTTATAAGTAACGTCGATCCTTTTGAGCACATCTTTTATGCAGAAATATGTAAAATCCATCAGGAGTACTTACTGCTATAAAGGTAGTTTATCTGCGTGAGGATCAAAATTTATATAGAATGAAGAAAAAAACTTGATATATATTGTAAAATGACTGCAGTCTAATGCTCACAAAAGCATAATAAAGCCCAATACTTAATGCTTTCTTTCTGAATAAAGAGAAACATCAGAACATCACTTCTGTATACCATTATGGTAACAGTCCTCTTGATCAGTCTCTTCAATGCTCCTTACTCTTCTCTGCCACAGACACATATTTCATCGGCTTCAGAGGGTTAGGAAGCAGCAGCAGACTCCTGTGACCCCCTAATGCATCAGCACCCCAACAAGGGGGGGGAACACTACCCAAGAGAAAGTGACATGCAGCTCATCCTGCCAGGTGAGACCTTCCCTTTCTTCAGGAAGGTACAGAAGACAGAAGGCAGAGAGGCCCTCTTGTCAGCAGAGAAATGATGCCTTTCACCCCCATCCTTCTACAGAACAACTATGTGATCAGAGGAGGGGGCTTAAGGACCGTGTATTCACAGGAGAACAGAACTTCAAGCAGCTCAATTCTTGTATCTGCTGCCTGTCTGGCTGTGGATATAGGTCACTAAAGTCCCACTGATAGAATTGCAAGGTCTTGGTACAACACATCTCAGTGCATATTAAGGCTCTTGACACCCACTCCATGAAATGCTGCCTTAAGGACCACTTTACTTCACAGCTGCTGCTTACGTGTTTCCCTCATGCATATGAAACATTAATTTATTCTGCATTCACACCATACATACATACTGAAAAACAGCATTTTAAAAATACTGCAGAAAAGCAAACAAATGCACAGTTAAACAATTTATTAATGGCTGGTAATTACTGTTCTTTATAAAAAGCGCTGTAAGCACAACAAGGATTAATTCTAGTACGCTCCAATGGAATTGCAGTGTATACTCCAACAGAGACAAAAAGAAGGCAGTGGTAGAAGAGAAATCAAAGATTTTTGCAAGGCTGCATCTTAAAACAACCTGTTCTCTCAAATTACACCTCTTTCTACACTATGCTTTCCCAGACTAAGAAATTCCTTCGATACCACTTGCAAAGCCATCTCCCTCTACCAGCACATATCCATCTGCTGAAGTGGAATGACAAAACCACAGTAGTGTTCAAATGCCAAGAAAAGGAGTAGCAGGAGAAACTATTACCAATGAAGTCCAGCTCTGCTGGGGTACAGCACAAGGCAAGGAAATAGGTTGGCAAGCCATCACATTATTTACTCCATCCCACTGGCTAAAGACATAGATAATTTCCCATTCATTTCAACAGAGCTTCACCATCAATGTGCAACTCGGTTCAGTCCTGGCATGAAACAGTAATACAGACTCAGCACTGAACTACAATCACCACAGTAAAACTCTCACTACCGAGAACTCAGACTTCACCAACATAGAATAGCTCAGACCCAAAAACTACATAAAAACAACAAACTCTTCCTGTTGTCACAGTTACCTGCGTGCATAAAATGAAATAGAAAAGAGAGGGAAAATTACAATATGGAATCCAGTCAAAATGCAGGCTATAACATAATATTTTGGAGAATCTGATGTATTCTGCCATAAATCCAAGTCTTGAGCTGTTTAAAAAGCAACAAACCAACGCAAGTAGAAAAACAAGGAACAAATTTATGAAGTCAACATTAAAATCAATATGTAAATATCAGACTTCACTCTAAAAAGGAAAGCAGCCTCACCAATAGATTTTGCACCAGATTCTTCACATTCTGCCCCATCTCAGTGGCTTGAGGTCCACTACCAGATGCCAATTTTATTAGCGTAGCAAGGAAATTCTTGCATTTCTTCACATTCTCCAGCATCTCCTATGGTGGAAATAAAGAGAAGACTGTTAGATGTCAAGTTGGCTCTCCAAGCTCTGATGAATGCAGAGAATGTTAATTTTTAATTAAAAACTTTTTTTCCTTACTGTAGAAGCGCTGGTCTGTGCTACCGTTGTGCCCTCTGCTTTCACAGAGATTGCCTTTTGGGAGATGGATTGTGCAGGTGGTCCTGTAACTGGAAGTTTTACAGGTGTTCCAGTACTCAAAGGCTTTACAGCAGTAACTGCAGTAACACTAGCTGTTGCAGCTGCTGGCTGAAAAGAAAAAGAAATTAACACTTTTTAAACCGAAGACTAACACAAATAGCACATGCTGCATTCTGCTATACATTAAATAGCATCCTCCCTCCTCATTCAAGATTACTACTTAAAAGATAAAGGAATAAATCTTATCTTTGTTTTCAGAAGTTAGAAATTTATTTTCTTTTCCTTTGAGAGACTAATAGTCCAAGTCACAGAACTTCCATAGCCAACCTGTTTTTAAGTCAGTGGGTGGTGAGGAAGGACAAAGGCTTACCAATATTAAGGAAACTGCCTGTAATTTCAAGTGAAGGAAAAGGTAGAGTAGTCATGAAGAAACACATAGTTCAATAAAACCAAAGTCCAAACTTTGTCAGGCTTCTACAGTTTAAGTCTAATCAGTTCCAGACTAAGCCAAGTGACACTACTGTGAAGATAAATACAACTTTAGGTGATTATATATATTCCTTCCTTCCTCTGCAGCTCCTCTCCCACTTGTGATATTCCTTATGTTTCCTATCACATAGGTACAAGAAGAAAAATGTCTTGTGTCCATTTTGGAAAGACACTTCAACAAAAACCAGCTGAACAAAAGCACCTAATAAGTTCTTCTGTTTTTTCACCATGGACACCAATGTCAATCTGTCTCAAATTCATCCAGACCCAAAACCTGTCAAAACACATGTATAAGAATTTCACCCCCTTTCCCAATTTCTTAATCAATCAACAGATTGAGAAGCTCCAGTAGCATGAAAGTTGTGAACACAAATGCCCTTCTCCTTTGCAAACTAGGCTGAAAAATACTAGTTGCCAAAGAAAACCTACTAAACACGAGTATTTCTATTTCGGGTCTAATTTGAAAAAAAAAAACAACCAACCACACCACATTCTTCTAATACAACAGAACACAACTAAAGATTTGGCCTGTAAAAACCCCCACTTCTTTCATTTTGTCAAGTTGCCTACTAAAAAGCCACAGATTGAAGCCACAAAATAAAGAATTAAGCGAAAGTTTCAGTTTAGCATTTGAAGCTTGTAGTTAAGTATTGTTTTTTCCTCCAGCCCTTCCCCAAAAGTCTCAAAAGAAAGGCTGCTTTGTAGGTCAAATTCATGTTTCAGATCTGCCCAACACAGCTTCTTTCACTGAATGTCAACACATTTAAACATCAATTTTGTTCAACAGTCACACTGCTAATTGATCATTAGTCATAAGATGGTAATGTAAGAACCCAACTTACCTCATCATCAATTTAAAAAAAAATAATTAAAAAATCAGAACTGGACAGAGTATGTGTAGAATATCAATGTGTTTTTTATATTTTAGGACAGAGAAAATTAGTGAGAAAATGATTAAAACTAGAGCAAAACAGTGTCACTTCTGTTAATTCTTTTTTTTTTTTTTTCCTGGGTGTATCCTGCTCCCCCACAAAGTGCTGCCAGCTTGATATGAAAGAAGCAGGCAGCTACCAGAAAGCTTTCCAGCTTGGACTCCCACCGTTGGTAACACTTTAATAGCTCTCTGCAGGATCTTTGCCACCACCACTGCCTCTTCCAAGGATGAAGCTCAACAGCTCTAAGACCACAGGGAGGCAAACCGGGCATGAGAATCCCACAAACAGATGGAAGGGAGGAAGACAGAAGGGGACAAAGTACAGAACTGTCAAGCTGCAATGCCCTGGGCTTTTAAAAACTGAAAACATGAGGTTTGCTGGAGCTGCTCTCTTGCACATTCCAGCGTGTTTACACATCAGGTCCAGAACAGTATTTTATCAGCTGAGGGAGGGAACAACAGGAAGTCTGTCGGACCCTTTTCCCAGGAAGACAAGTATACGGGAATTAACTTCTGTCATCTACCCTCAACCTTTTTACACTACTGACAATTCTCATTCTCACTTCGAGCAACAGAGAAACAATCTCTCTCTCACACACATGCACACACACACAAATGGCATTAATCCTGCATATTTTGAAGTCATTTCAAGAGAAGTGTTCTGCATCTAAATGAAGGTGCCCCAGCATGACGCTAATTAGATACTTTGCAACTATGTTATTCCATCTGGGAAGAAGGAAAAAATTAAAAAGTGTAGGTATTTTGTACAAACTCTGAGCTCAAACATCCAGGAATCAAAACAAATAAATATCTTTGTAGATGAAGAAAACGGTCATGGAGTCAGCAAACAGAGTTTTGCAATGTATGACAGGTTATATACTTCAAATGGGATAAGAGAGAAATTAAGGCAAGTATCATTTCATCTCCACTGTCTCCCACTTTTTGTGAGGACTGACTTGTACACCAACATTCCCCTTCTGGACCTCACAGAATCACAGAATTGTAGGGGTTGGAAGGGACCTCTAGAGATCATCGAGTCCAACCCCCCTGCCAAAGCAGGCTCCCTACACCACGTCACACAGGTAGGCGTCCAGGTGGGTCTTGAATATCTCCAGAGATGGAGACTCCACCACCTCCCTGGGCAGCCTGTTCCAGTGCTCCGTCACCCTCACTGTAAAGAAGTTCTTGCGCACATTCGTGCGGAACTTCCTATGCTGTACTTTCATCCCATTACCCCTAGTCCTGTCCTCACGCACTAATGAAAAGAGACCAGCCTCGCCACTATGGCTCCCACACCTCAGGTATTTATAAACCTGGATCAAATCCCCTCTCAGCCTTCTTTTCCCAAGGCTAAACAGACCCAGTTCCCTAAGTCTCTCCTCATAGGGGAGATGCTCCAGGCCCTTCACCGTCTTTGTGGCCCTCCGAAAAACAACCTCAAATAACAACTAAGGCTCTCACCAGCAAGTTCTTTTAGGACTTCTGAACAACACTGCCACTAAGGAACCCAGGCTCAAGGGCTCCTTTGCTTTCTTTCCACAGGCAGCTCTTGTAGCCATACACGAAGTCTCCCTTGTCAGACCTTTTCCTTTTGGTTGCCCCAGAACTAACACTGAAGTGGCCCTATAACAGTGTGCATCCATACTGCACTTATTCACACTACAATAAAAGGGACTTGTACAGAGCGTTTTGCAACGCTGTGCTAAGCAGGCTCTGAGAAAACCATTCCAAACAAGACAGCAGTATTAACTTTTCCTAGTCATCCCTCCTGCAGCCTAAATCAAGCTCAACACTCAATTAGAAGTGCTCAAGTATCAACAAACTTTCTCGCCAAAAATACTATCTGCCTCTTTAAACACCTCACAAGATCACAAGTGGAACTGATTACATCAAAGATGAACCAAGTACAGAAGAACCTTTTCAAAGACAAATGGAAGTGAAAATTAGCAAATAGCATCATAATCCTCAACATTTATTCATATTACATGGTGAAGACATATGCAGCTTCACCCATCTAATGGAAAAAATCTTTATCTCTTCCCTGAAGCATGAAGGTAGTACAGCAAATGACTCTTGTTTTTACATTCAAAAGACCTCTGCATAGAGATCACAAACACATGGTTTGCAAGCTACTATTCCAAAATAAAAGTAGGTCAGGAATACCCACTATTATTCTTGACAGAAAGAAAGCATACTTTGGTTTCATTCTAAGTAAAATAGACAACGTATTAGAAGAGGTCTCTGGGTTTCCCTTTCATTTCCAATATTATCCACCTATAGTGAGAAGGAAGAGAAAATATCACAGACGGACCTGTGGGTAGTTTTCTGTTACTAATACAGAAGAACAGCAGGAGGACAAATCTGTAAGCCAGACTATTAGTTACTGTTGTCAGCAAACTTATCTCTCCGTCTTTCGAACACTCAAGGTCAAGAACACACATCCAGCTTGGATTTTTTTTCCCTCTCCTCATTTTCTGAATGCTTTGGTCACAGAATCACAGAATTGCAGGGGTTGGAAGGGACCTCTAGAGATCATCAAGTCCAACCCCCCTGCCAAAGCAGGCTCCCTACACCACGTAGGGAGTCCTACCTACATGGCCAACTACTACAGCTCAGTCAGCTTGGACACAAAAAGAGGCAAGTAGAAGCCAAATCTCTACAATTTTTCCTCCAGCCTACAGGGAGAACAGAACAGAAAGAAGCAGTTTTCTTTTCATCCCACGTGCACACACATATATCCAGACCTGTGGTCCCCCGGAACAGAGAAAGAAGAGGATCTATAAGTCTCATACTCTACAAGTACCAATGGTCTCACCAGAGTAGTCCTACAGCCTTTCTCTCCACTAAAGAGAAACAAGACAAAAATATACAGTATAAAAACAGTTTTTTTCCAGTAACTGTATTTCTACAGTCATATTTTTGGAATCTGTTCACTTAATTCACTTGGAGAACAGGTCTTCAGCTATGACCCTCCTTCAGCATCTAATGAGAAGAAGGAAACAAAGTCTCAAAACCTCAAACATGGGAAAGAAAACCAACTGACTGCTACAAATGGCTCATTTTCCCCTCAGCACCATCTTAAGTATATTTTCCCCCCTGCCTTAATAATCAGGGAACCCAAACATAAAAGCATTAGGAAGTCTCCACTGCCCAGAAAAGCTTCAGTCGGAGCTTGGAGGAGCTCAGTCAGAGAGCACAAATGCATTGAAAATGGTTCTTCAGACTATTTATTTTACACATTGTTCACTGCCACTGTGCAAGCACTTTCTACTGCAGTGAGGGAAGATGATCTGACACATACTGGCAGAAGCATAATTAAATTAAGAGCAAAAGTTATCAGCTTAGTGAAAACCAGATCAAAGTCAGAAATAACAAGAACTCATCTATGTTTTCTCCAGTTCTCTCCACCACTTCTTTCATTGTACAATGAATCTTGCCACCTACCTGTATAACAGCAGGTGACTGAACAGTAGAAGTCACAGCATTTGTTGTTTGAGATAATGTTTTCAAAGGAGTAGGTACTGCTTTCTTTATTAACTGGGTGCCAGAGTTCTTAAAAAGAAAAAAGAAAAAAAGAAAGTAATAACAGTAATCGTACACATGCAGAGAACAGTCGTCAGACAAGCCAGTGACAAAACAGGCCCTGAAGCTTGGATTTGTTCTTGTTTGATATAAACCAAGATACCCGCTCATAAAATAACAAGACAAGTAACATTCATACAACCCATATTCTTGGAATACTCTTCAACAAAGCTGCCTACTGATTTTATATGTGAGAAAATATTCAAGGACAGTTAGCCACAATACCTAATCAAAATAAAATGATTAAAGGATGAGGATGTTGTGAGTATTAAGTAGATGCCTCTTTTTTGGATCAATTCTTACTTTCCATCATAAAAAATATAAGCAAAAGCCAGCAGAATTTAGGAAATGAGAAGGAACTTCATTCAGTGGAACAAGGGGAAGGTTCTCAGCTTCCTTTTGCTTCAGAGAAGTACCACAGAATCACACAGAATGACCTGGGTTGGAAGGAACCTCAAGGATCATGAAGCTCCAACCCCCCTGCCTGGCAGAGCCACCAAACTTCCATAGTTACTAGATCAGGTTGCCCAGGGCCCCATCCAACCTGGCCTTGAACACCTCCAAGGATGAGTACCATCAGATATGGGTTATATCTGTTATACTAGCAGTGACCATTTAGGTAGCAGCTGGTTTAAAAGAAAAACAACACAAAAGAGTTTTAAGAGAGGAACTCCTTAAGTTATACTACACCAAATGTAACTATTAGCAGTTTGAAAGACAGAAAGACAGTCACAGTGATGTTTACATACAAAACACACCAACCATGCTACTCAGAAAACATTCAAATACTTAGTTAACCCTTAACAACTTATTTGCAACACCTGCATTGACCAAGTTAACGTACAATCTAAACCCATGAGGGAACTTACCTGTACAGCACATATTCTGACTGCAGGTGTGGTGGTAGGTACAGACAGTCGTACACTCGTGTTATTTTGTTGTTGAGGCTGTGCTCGTGCTATTGCTTGTTGAGATACTAGCATCAGTTGGCCATTACTGCTTCTGATCAGAACAGTTCCTGTTGAAGAAAAACATCCAGACTATTAAAAATTAAGGGATGTTATGGCTTTGCTGCTTATGTGGAAGAAATAGAGACACCAGATTGATAAGCAAATGTAATATTTAGTTTCTTACTCCAAAGAACAGCTGCCCAGAAATAAGAGCTAAAAGCCTACAACAGCTGTATGCCACATTTTATGACAGAAAAAAACTCTCAGCATCAAATGACAAACTTGACCAGACAGTCATATCAAAACTTTACATGACTAATTGCAAATCAAGCCATCACTTGAGTCAAAACAAATATGGGAATAGAACAAAAAGACAAGCCGTTCTTCCCCACCACCACACAGACCTTCTGGAATTACTTTCACTGTAAACACCCTTCAAACAGTTCTTCAGCCTGCAATAATGCATCACCACTACCAGAGTTAGCTGCTTCTACACTTTTTGACTTTCTGAACATTTAGGTGCACACTTACAGGTGAAGACACAGCTTAAAGGAAGCCTGCATTGAAAACTAAAGCCCGAATAATGCCAGTTAACCTGCCTACACCAAGGCCATTCCCTTCAACAGAAGGAAGTGGTCCCCAATGAAAGCTAAGGCTATTCACACATTTGAAGATGTCCCTCTATCAAGGATCTGTCCAAAAACATTCAAATTTATGAATTTAATCAAAGTCGCTTACAAACAACCAGAAAGGTTCTGATAAAGTAGATTCTCCTGCTTCGTTTCATTGCTGTTTATTTTTCCTGCTAAGCCCACAGAAATGCCAACAGAGAACAACTGAGCCTACCACCTTTCTCTCAGCCCGCCAGCAATAATGACCAACAATTTAACAATTAACAAACAGAAGTATTTTTCGCTAAATCTTCCAATTAAAAGTACTCTAAGGACTACTATCATACGCTACAACACAGTGTCACGCACTCTGCATTTGGAAGTTGCTCAGCTACCAATGCCCCCTCCCCACCCCTCCCTGTCAGTCCTTAGAAGGGCTGGACTCTTGAAAATCCAGATCTTTCATCATGGTCACAACTACAAAAAGCCAGACGGATTCCTGGCCTCAACTGCTGCAGAACCTTCATAGGAGCTACAGAGCAGCTTGTTTTTGCTGGCACATCGTCTCCTTTTGCCTTCAACAGCAGCTACCACCATTGCCCCACACAGTTTTTGCTCACACATCCCAGTACATAAGTACATCTGAGTAAATAAATAAGAGTAAATAAGAGTATTTAAACTTATTTTGTTCTTTGAGGACTGCACAGAACTCCAGGGAACCTGCTTTAGCAGGGATGGGGGTTGATCCCATCCCTTCCAACTCCTACAATTCTGTAATTCTGAGAGCCAACATCTGAAGAATCCCATATACTCTATGCACGCTTATGATATTTTCTGGTGTATAACAACTCTGTATCAAGAGAAAAATCTTTTCACTACCTGGTTTGTTGAAAGAAGTCCAAATACACCATACAATACAACCTAAAGCTTTTCTTTCGTCTGAGTTAAAATAAATAGCACAGTTAAAGCAGCAAGTGCCAAAAAAGAAAAGCCAATAAGCACAGCTACATCCTTAGGAGCAGCTTTTCATTGTCCACATCCAAAAGCATAAGAGGAAACTGCAATGCAACAAAAAAAAACTTTGCATAACATTCTGTAAAGAAAACATATTGCTACTTAAGTAACATATAAACTAAGACTGCAAAAGCAGCATCTAGAATGATTCCCCCCATTCTCAACCAACCTTGCCAGGGCAGATTCACAAGACAGTTGCATATCCAGAAAAACACTTGTTCCATCTGACAATTCAGCTTACTCCTGCTCCACTGAAATCTTGACTATAGTTATATTTCGGTACAGATGGATGTTTTAATTTAATCCATGAACTCCTGGAATCACAGAAGACATACCTGATTTTCAGTTTTCTTTTCCACACTATCTCATTTAAACAGCGATTCACAGCATGCAATTTCTCATCAGTCAGAAAAAGTGCATTTTTCCTTGTTCACGTCACACGTTTATGCAGATTCCAGGGGAAGAGAGAAAGCTGACAATGCACATTTTGATGGCAAGAGCATTTCTCTCTGCACTAGGTCTATATCCAGGACTATAGAAGTATTACTTCTACTATTTAGGTTCTCCCTCTCTCAGCTTACTTAAAAACGCCACTGCTACTTCTACTCCTTAAGAACATCCATAACTAATCAAAACTGTTAAAAATCCCTTTAAGTTTATTCTGGGTGACAGCATCCACAGCAGAAGTTACCCAAAGTCACTCCAGTCCTGTAAGCCTCTCTGGCATAACAGGAACGTTTCCACTTAGAACAAACAAACAATTCTGCTCTATTTGTACAATTCAGCAGAATTTATACACAGTGGCAGCTTCTTCATGTTAGTATATTTTTGCAGCAACTTGTGAAACTAGAACTCCAAAACCAACAAGCCCAAAGTGATGGTAATCTGCTACTATTGTCCTTGCAGGTGTAATACTATTAATGGCTGGTACTAGAAAATAAATGAAGACAAATTTGGAACTTCCACTATTACAGTCTGTGTTATGAAAAGCCATAATACATCACTTTAAAGCCTCAAACGCAGTTCTAGTACTTACAACCTGAAGTTAAGAATTGACTATCCGAACTAGAAAGGAGATAAGTGCAACAATCCAGTCTTCAACACTCAAATAATAAAAACAGACAAAAAAAAATACCGCTTATCAGGAGTTGTTTTCACATTCACTAGAATCCAATTTTTGCCAAGCTACACAGACCAGGTCTTGCAGTCACTCAGTACACTGCAATCCCACAGGAACAACAGGGAATAAAATATCTGAAGAGTTGAAAATGAAGTTCCAGTCAACAGCACTCAGCACAACTTTAACATCTGAAAAGATACCCGCAGTCTCTGACCACAACATCAAACAGTTACAGAATACTGCCATGCATCTTTTTAACACCAAAGGTGCCCTCTTTAGGGCAGCACTGGCAAGGAAGTTTACATACCGGAATGCTGCTTCTTTACCTTAACTGACAGCAAAGCCATCTGAAGTAAAACTAGATACTTGGAGTAATTCTTTTGCTCCCTACACACCTGTCTCCAGATGCAGTCCTGTAGGAAAGCCAAGAGGAAAGGATCTGACAATCAAGTCCGAACTCAGCTTCATTTGAAGCTAACCAGGAAGAACCACGCTACACGTTCCCTACCCTGTCTCCTCAGTGACCTGCCTTCTCCCTTAGAGAAGCCTCAGGAGCTCAGCCTTCAGAAAGGGTGCACAGCACCACTCAGACCAGGGCTGGGCAGTAACTACTCACAACAGCAGCTTGTGCTATGGAAAACCAAAGCCTGTCTATTAAATTCCCATTTGCTGCTTCAAATACAAGACAATTCAGCTGTAAGTTTATGCTTTGCCTATCCTACCTGCCAAGGAAACCAAGCTTTTTCTACACCAGATTAGAATCTAATTTGAGTTTTCTAAGCTATGGCTGTGCTTACCATACAAGTTGGGAATAAAAAAAATGGAACAAACATAGGTTAGTGGAAGGAGCAGCATCCAGGCACCAGGGGAAGCTGAGGGACAAGTATCTCTTCATTATATCCAGACATCAGAAGCAAAATGTTACCAGATATGTAGACAACACACCATGAGATTAAGGCAGAGATCTGTTTCACGGTAACATCACCTGCATGGGCTTCAGGGAATAGTGTCAAGAAAACTGCACTATTGCACAACGTTAAGTCGTGCCACCAATCAAAGCCCAGGAGTTCCCCTGGGCACTGCTCAACAATGAATGTTAAAAGCAGCCCACAAGGGCAACTTTCACTGTTCAATTTCTGTCAAGGCCACTTCTGAAGGAGAACATCCAAAAGGAGTTTTGCAGATACCTGAGATGCACTAACTAGCAGGTGTGCTCCTGTGGAGATGCACCATATGTTGATACATTTGAATCTTAAACTGTCACGTTGAATTGCTGCTTTGATTACATGATTTCCAACAGAACTGCTTAGCACAACAGCTCTTTAGAACTGCTTTGCAATAGTAGACTGCAGCGCAACATAAGAAAGTGAAAAGCAGTCTCCTACTTAGGAAATCATACCTTTCACTCCTGCTTCCTAAATAAAACACAAGCAAGAACTAACTAAATCAGGCCCTACTCATTTAAGAGAATACAAGGTACCATAGCTGCTTTCAAACAATGGTTGTTTGTTTTGAAACAAGGTTAAAAGTTACAGATTTCAGTAATAAGACAGACCTAAAACACTTGTTATTAAAGACATCCCAATCCGGACACAACATCAATGACAAATGCAACTTCCCACTGTCTTAAAATGATGCAACCACAGAGGTTTAGCTGCTAGGTTTAGCACCTAGACCACAGAGATGAATGCTATCTTCTATTCTAAAGCAAATACAATTGTATTTGGACAACTGATCTTCTGGGTAGCCACAAACATCTCCTGTTTGGGAATTTCTTTTGATATCTCTTAAGAGTTTCCAGACAAGCAGGACAGAGGGCTTGTCCACACTACATTGGAGCAAATTGACTTGCTTGTAGGAGACTACTTTCATAAAGCATTTCACTGCATGAGACAATCATTACCAACCTGTGGAAGATGTTATCAGTAGATGCAAGAGGAATTCAACCACAATCAACCCATAGCCAGCACTTGTATGGCATCAACCAGAATCACTCACCACATGCACAAACCCTAAAGAAGTTGATTCTCCTAATGTGTCGTTTTGTAAATTCACTAATTACCTACTCCAGAAGATATCCTTTGCATGGTTTCTCTGCTCCAGGGATGTTTGTATACTAATAGGTGTTTGTGCCACTGACACAGGAACTGTGACCATTGCGTGGATTTTGCAGTACCAGCTTGAGATGCCCAACATTTACTTCTAATTCAAGATGCATTGTTTTGCACAGAGGTACATGGATCTCTGCATCAAGAAAAGCATCCAAAGGGAATAATCCTAATTTGTGTTTATGCTATACAAGAACAGAGATAAGCTTGATAAAACACAAGGGTGCGAGGAAATACCATATCCCACAGATGCTTTAAATGAGTTGATTGCATCTTTGCCCACTGCACAAACACAACACAACATGAACTTGTGAACTCTGTCTTCACTTCAGCTGCGACAGAATTGGTTTCTTCAGTATGTCTGATATGATGCTGTTTTGGTTCTAGAAGAAAAACAAAGTTGATAACACAGGTGCTTGCAATCGCCTGCTAAACAGTGTTGTACAAAGGCAAGGCCATTCACAGTGAAGGACCGAAGGGAACTGAATTAGAACAGCTGACTTAAACTGGCCAATTGGATATTCTATACCACATAACATCGAGCAGAACAAGTTTTGAGGGGGGTGGGAGTTCATTGCTTCCTCTTTCACAGCTCAAGAGGCCAGCTGGGCATCAGTCAGGGGGTAGTGAGCAGTTACTCGTGCATCGCTTGTTATATACATTCATATATACATATAGACATAACTATTTTCCCTTCCCTAACTTAGTAAATAGTTTTATCTCAACCCACGAGTTCTACTTTGGTGTTTGTTTGTTCTTTTAATTCTCTCCCTCAGTGTGGAGATGAGCCAGCCACCTGCAAGGTTACACCACAACACTCTGGCCTACAACTTCTAATGTAACAAAACACTAAAAACACAAATATCTGAAGCCAAGTTTCACACACAGCTTACCGAGTAAGTCTTATCCAAGCTGCTGGATACTAGCTGCTCACTAATGCATTTTTTGTGTCCAGACAGATATCTCTGTGTCACAGACTAGCAGTCCCACCCTCACCACCGCCCCCCACCCCCCCAGCATTTATGCCTTTTCACAAAGTACAGGCCCATTAATCGTTTTCCTACACTGCTCACACAGCTAAAACTTCATTAATTGAAAGTATATTAACATCCATGCAGTTTACAGAGTTACAGTAAAAATTCTATACAAAAACATAACCACCCCATCTGCAAGGTATAGCACTTTTATTTATAGCGAACAAGAAATGTCCATATCAAACTCTGGAGAAAATCTGGATATTGTGTTGAATCTTGAAGAGGCCGTAAATAACTGACAGATCATAGATGTTTTCTGGGCCTAGTTCCAAGATGACACTACCGTTTCTGTTCAAATTCAAAGCATATTTATTACACTAGAATCCCAAGAGTTTCTGGTTTTATTATGGGCAAGCACGTGGGATTCCAAGCCAACTTCTGCATTCCACTAGGCAGTCTTATCTGATATCGTGAGAACATCTAGCTCACGTCCTTGAGCCATGTCTTTCAGCTCCTGGGATCGCTCTATGATTTCCCACCAGCATTTCCACATCTTATCTTTGTGGCTTGCAACCTCACTACACAAGGCTTGGTTTCTTGCTTGTCAAAGAAATCAGACAGTTCTAGGATTGTCTATAGATTAAATAATATGACTTTGAGTTCTAATGGACCCAAGTTACTTCATGAAGGAGTTTTGTGTATTTGCAGAGGACTCAGCTGATAGCAATGACATAGTACTTCAAAGGAGCTCAAGTGGCATTTCCTTGCTTTCAAAAGAACAGCTGCTACAAAAAAAACTACTGAATCCACACACTACACACCACTTGTAGCTTGCCCTGAAGTTCCAGTCTTTACTGAAATTACTTAAATCTCAAGTCTGAAGTCTGACACGCTGTGGCACACAGCTTGATAAGAACCAGTACCATGGCACTTAGCATTTCCAGAACACTCTTAAAGACAAGATGTTACAAAGAAACAAGAAACCTACATAACATTTAATTATAAAAACTGAAATTTAAATTAAGAGATGGTGAAAAAAAACAAAAACCGACCTGGCACCACTACAGAGTACAAATACAAGGCAGTATCATCCCCTCTAGATCCCCACCTCCTTTAACTAAGAGGAGAATTAACTCAATTAATCCAGATTAGCTTTACAATGAGACTTTTGTTTTCTTGGGAGTTCACACAGAGAACAGCAGCAGCAGGTTGCATTCCACTTGATTTCCTCTAACAGCACAGATTCACCCCTCTTCTGGATAGATTTTCATAAATTTCAATAAGGCTTAACACTGAGTTATAACACTGATCATCGGCCTTCTCCTAAACAGGATGGAGCAAACAAAAATTCTTGTAAAAGACAGCAAAACTTTCATGGAAGTATTAACCCCTCTCTACACAGACACTAGTGAAACTGTAATGAACCCTGTGATATTTCAACAGTAATAAGAAGTTACATAAAGGTGTTCTGAAGAAGGGCAATGGAGATGTGATGAATCTAGTCTTACGGGTAGCAGCTGAGGGAACTGGAACTAACAAATCCATCTCTTCTGCCTCCAACAAACTGGAACTGTGCACTAGAAGAAGCCGGCAACCATGAGCTATGAAAACCAAGGGCCATCATAACATCCATCTGCTCCACTATGTTACCCAGCAAGAACAGTGAGCTTCATGAATTCTTCAGGCTTAACAGAAACTAGATTTACTCATTAGTAACAAGGACTGTCTATCGGCCATTGTGTTTTTCCTACTTCAGTCTTGATCACAGAGTAATTTCCTGAGATACTGGTACAAAAGATCTGCCATTCTTAAGGTGACAGAAATGGCAGGACTTAATCATCACAATCCGAATAACAAAGTAAGTTACCTGCCTCTCTTGTGTTATTTTCACCATTGTAAACTAAACATCATTTTCTTGTGAAATCACCAAATTTTCAGGGAAACAGCTTTGTGCAAAAAACTTCAGATGGCAAAAGACAATGACAAACCCTAGGACAATACTAATTATTCATTTTCTATGCTCCCCAAAAGCTTTGCAACTTCTAACAAGCTTTGCATAAGAATCTCTAAGATGCAATTCTACTCAATAAGGAAACCACAGATTTCCACCACGTGGCATAGCAAATACTTGGTTCTGCAAGAGAACTTAAAGAAGGCTATTATTACAAACTGCTCAATATAAGCAACTCAAAGCTTATCTACTTTACCAGTCTTTGAGAAAGTAATACTGAATTATCTTTAGTATTTTTTGTCCATTTATGCACAGATGATGCTATTTTTGCTGCCATTACCTAAAGGGTCCTTTAAGTACCACAAAATCAATAGAAGTCAGGCTCACATTTTCTAAGGATTAAAAGAAAGTTAAACATTCACCAATCAACAGCTGTAATTCTGTGTAATTCGGAACAGCCTAAAACACTCATTTTACTCAGTGTCATATTTCAGAGCTTCAGTATTCAGAGCGCATCTGCTTTTATGTGAAAACTATAAATCTAGAAATTACCTTTAAATCTACTGCCAAGATTTAAATCATAATCCCCATAGGGCAGTTTAATTATATGAAGGCATTGTTTTGCTAGACACATTCAGTCATGAAAGTCAAATCAGATCCTACAGAGCAGTTGAAATTTCTACTGGTTGCAATGGAAGACTTCTACTCACAATCTGTTCAATTGGAATTAGTTTCTCAAGTCTGCCACAGCTTTGACGACCCCTCCTCAGGACAGCTGACTGACACTGGCTCTTTTAAAGAATCACAGAATCACAGAATTATCAAGGTTGGAAAAGACCTAGAAGATCATCTAGTCCAACCATTACCAATACTTCCCAGCTAAATCATATTCATCAACACAACATCCAAATATTTCTTGAACACTCCCATGGTCGGTGACTCCACCACCTCCCTGGGCAGTGCATTCCAATGCCTGACTACCCTTTCTGAGAAGTAATACTTCCTAATGTCCAGCCTGAATCTCCCCTGGCACAGCTTAAAACCATTCCCTCTAGTTCTGTCATCGATTACACAAGAGAAGAGGCCAACCCCCAGCTCACTACAACCCCCCTTCAGGAAGTTATAGAGAGCAATAAGGTCTCCCCTGAGCCTCCTCTTCTCCAGGCTGAACAAACCTAGCTCCCTCAGCCGCTCCTCATAAGGCCTGTGCTCCAGACCCCTCACCAGCTTTGTAGCCCTCCTCTGAACACGTTCCAGGGCCTCAATGTCTTTATTGCAGTGAGGGGCCCAAAACTGAACAATCTAAGAAAGAGGTAAGTCTGCTAAGCCGTGGACACCACTGGGATATTAAAGGTTGAAAGAATGCATCATTTAGCACCTACTGATCATCTACAGAACAAGTTCTATGCTAAGAATTCAAGAAACTGTCCACATCCATGACCTTGAAGCAAAGTCTTTGGTTTCCTGATGTGCTGGAAGAACATTTTGACTAACCACTTCCTAAATAATCAAAACATAAAATAAGAAGTTAAAAATTAGCACTTCTATTCCAAAGCGAAGGACTGATGCAACTATGAAAACATGGAAACCCTCACACAGCTTTTCAAACAAAAAAACCAGCACCAGAATGGAACAAGGGCGATTCAGAGTACAGTACAGGAAAGACACAATGCTGGCTGCAGAGGTGGATGTTTGTCTGCCTTCACCTACACAAACAACCTCAGAGCCCACACAATTAGGAGAAACGTGGGGACATCGCTTCAGCTCCCTCCTCCTTTCTGCAGGTGCCTACTCTGTCCACCACCTCCCTGCCACGACACTCAGTTGAGCCTTCCCAACAGCTATCTGCTATCAGCCCAGATAAGCTGCAGGCAGCAGAAAGCTTGCCAGGGACAGGCCAAAATACACAAGTGAAGACAACTGAGCTGCAAATAGGAGCCAAGGACCTGTACCTGTCACTGTTTTGCCTACAAGGCAGATGGAGAGGAGCCTTAATGCAGCAGCTGAGGCTAACACCAGCATGCTAGCCTAAAGTAAGGCAGAGTCAGGACACAAGCCCAGATGTGTGAAGTACACACCTCCAGCAGTACTGGCTGACCCAGCAGCACCAACCAGAGCCAGGCAGATCAGCTCTCTCCCACAGAAAGCCTAACACAGCAAGCAGATCCAGAGGTAACAACAGAGGATGCTCAGCAGCCAGCTGAGCTCTGCAATGTGTTGTCCCTCAGGACAGAAGCAGATATGACTGACTTCCAACACCTGCATGCAATGTGAGGGACAGCATAAAACCCACATAGAGACAGAGAACTGCATTCAAGAAAAGTTAAGAAAAAAGGAAATCAAAGGGTGACAATCTCCTCATTTTCACACTACTTCTCTACTCCCTACTTGCCCAAACACACTAAACTGAGCTATGAACATTTCACATGGGCCCTTCAAAACATTCTTATTACTTAACGCTATTTAGTATTTTAGTATTTGCAGAACTCAGCTATAATGAAGGAGAGACAGAAATGCAACAAGGGTTACTAGAAACCTCGCCACCCCTACTGCTTCCCAAACCTTTACCTATTTCCTCCTCTTAACAGCACAGCCCAACAATTTCCTCCTGCAGTAGGAAGCTTAACCAAAGGTGTAATTCCTTGTTAAGAATGTTGTCCATGACATAAGACAATTGCAGTTTAGGGAGGAACAGCACAGACCACACAGCTCCCAGAGCTGTGGTTAGAAGCATATGTTGTTGGCAGCACTGCACTCATTCTGCTTACCTGGTCTTCACCATATATATATAGACAAGTTCATCAATTACAAAACTCTGAAATGCTCCAAAAATGTTCTTGTTAACAAAGACAGTATATATAGTATAGTATATATATATACTATACTATATATATATAGTACAGTATATATATTCCTTCTATTTAGAAAGAGACAGACCCACCATCCAGTCTAAGAGCTAATAGCATTTTAAGGGCAAAATACAACTGCCAAAGCCTCACAGTAGAATCTGGCCTATTGAAGGTGTGGGAAAGAGTCCCTGGCTGAAAACATAGTACAGGCGGGCAGACAAGGTCTCCCACCTCATGACTGCTGGTACAGGAGATACTCAAAGGACAAAAGAGGAACATGGCACTGGTCTGGCTATTCAGTCCCAAACCTGCATTTTGTAGAGGAAAATGATGAAGAATGCTTGTTAGTCATGTACAAGTCTGGGCTCTGTACACACTGCAGAACTTATGAAGCTCAACAACCTTATGTGGGAAAGTGAAGTAGCACTTGGCAGAAGTATAATCCAGGTTCAGAGGAGTGAAGTACCTGGTCACCAGTCATTTCCCACCTCCTGGCTTTACTCTGGGCAAGGAAGGAAAAAGCAGAAGTTGAAAAAGAAAGAACAGCCTAAATCCATGACTTTTAAGAACTTTTTCTGCCCCCCAAACAATAGAGTCAAGTTCTGCGTTCCTGGGTGCGTTTCTTTACTGCAAACAGCAACTATCTACAACTCTAAAGGATCAAAACCTGCTCTAGACTGCAAGTTCATAAGTACTGCAAAATGACTGATAAGAGCGCTGCTGTCACCCACCTTTTCTTAAAAGAAGCCATTTCCAGTGCCTCCAACTGCACTTCAGAGAGAGCATACTTTTTGCATGCATTTTTCTTACCAGCTTTCACAGGTACTGCAGGTTGAATGCCCCTGTTTTAAAGCCAGATGCATTCTCCCGACCTACCTCATTTTAGATTGTATGGCTAGGTTTTATCATTTCTTTGGAATAAACTCTGCAAGCTCCAGGATCATATTCCACTGTCTTTTCTAAGTAGTCCAACACTTACAGTTCTAATGCTATACCATCTTATAGTCAAGCACCTGGATGATTTTTACATCAATTCAATTTGCAGTGAGTAATAAAGACAAAGGTAGACCATTAACACTTTACCAAGCAAGAACGCACTTTTAAAACTGTCCTTAGGATGATCGTTTTAAAACATTTCCTGGAGACAGTCGCTGATTCATGGGAAATCCAACATCTTTGATGCTCTTTTTGAAGTACTAAGTTCTAGTTAAAAATGTTATAGAATAACTTCACCTCTGAACTTTCAACACAAAGTCTTCTACCTTAGTTTTGTCCCAAGAGCAAGGAAAACAAGATGATGCAACAGAAGGGTAACAGTACTTTTGTTACAACCACCTCCTGCCTCAACACCAGCCAGTTTATACCCAGCGCTAGGCTTTCACATATCCATACTAAGCTATAATAGAGAAAAAAGAAAGAAAAAGTATTGCTAAGTTGAACTTCCTAGACTAAAAGCTACTCATATATGCCTTCACCAGCATGGGAAGATGTTTAACTCAATGCCAGCACTCTGCAGAGGATCAAAATAGGTAAAAAACCTGAAAAATTGACACACACAACCATTAAATAATAAAGAAACAAATAGTTTTCACCCTGTTTCATTTCAGAGGAAAGTTGGCAGGGAGTTAGACTCATCCCTGACTGCTGACTTACCCAGACATCACAGCACATGTGAGTGCTGGGAAACCCAAAGCAAAACTTAACTTATTAAACATTTTCTTTCCCCTTATGTTGACAAATGCTAAAGTGTCCTTGAAAAAGAAGCGGAAAAAGTAAAGAAAGAAAAACGAAACAGAAACAAAAAAGAGGAAATGCAAGCATGCAGCAGCAGCGCAGGACTGAACATACCTCCATTTAGGCAGCATCCTACCTGGAAATAACTAAGATGCTCCAACAAAGGAGCTGTCCTGGCAGAAAATAGCTGCAGCAACAATAGCACTGAGGCAATTGCATACCTCAGTAGACTAAGAGTAGTGGAATTGGTTATCATAGTGCAGGTAGGAACACCTGGGCAGTCCCTAGTAACATCCCAAGTCATTGCTACCACTTCTGTATGGGTGCTGTTCCAGTATTCTCTTTGCTGTTCAGCTCTGAAGTACATCCATAAACTTATTACCCACATAGGTGTGCTTGAAGGAACTCCGAGCATCCTCACTGCGCACCTTACACACGGTGATGCTTTGATCCACGAAGGGCTCGCAGGGGCCTGGTTAGCCACCACAGCAGAAAGAACTCTACTATAACAGCTCATACGGAACGTGAAAAGTTGCCTTTTGCAAAGGTTTCCACATCCACCTCAGACGCTGCGAGCACCTCTAACAGAGCCTGAATCAAGCCGCTTGTTCTCTCCACGTCCCGCAAGACAGGCGAACACCTCACCCACCCACCCACCTCACAGGGCAGAAAAGCGACCCTCTCTCCACTCCTGGAGCACTCATCCCAACTTTCCCCGTCTCACCCATCCGCCTGAGCTCCCATTTGCCCACGAGGAGCAAACGAGGCGGGAGGACACGCGTGGGGGTGCACGCACTCACCTGGGGGCAGCTGGAAGTTGGCCGGCAGCTGGATGGTGGCGGTAGGCGGCCCCTTGGGTACCACCACTGGCCGCTGGCCCCCCGCAGCAGCCACCCGCACTGCCGGGGGCCCCGCAGAAGGAGCGGAGGGCGCCGGGCAGCCGGGCACCTTGGCGGCGGGGCTGGCGCACGCGGGGGCCGGGCCCCCGGCGGGAGGCTGCTCCGTGTGCCCGCCGGGCATCAGCCTGACGGGAGCCGCCGCCGCCGGGGCACTCATGGAGAAGGAGAAGGCGAAGGGGGCGGCCGGGTCGCGTAGGGCCCCGCGCCGCCCCGCAGCATCGCTCAGCGCTCAGGCGCTGCCCCAGCCGGCGGCACGCCGCCCCACACACATGGTCACCCCGCCGCCGCCTACTGCTCGGCGGCCCCACGTGGGCCCGGCCTCTCCTGCCGGCGGGAGGGAGAGAGGGCGGGCGGAGGGCGGGCCTGGGCCGCTGGCTCGTCCTACTGCGGCGGCGCCCAGCACAGCCCTGCCCCGCGACTCTCAGGGCCCGCGCCCGGCCGCCGCCCGCCGTGTTTATAGCGCCATGCGGAGGACGCGCAGGCGCTCGGGCCGCGTCATGGGGCGGAGCTGGAGGCAACGCGTGGCGGGGGGAGGTTGGGGATGTTGCCACCTGCCCGGCCCCAGCGGGAGCTGGGAGCCGTACCTTCCGATCTCTGCGACCGGCCTGAGGAGAGGATGCCCTTGGGAAACAACCGCGGCCCTTCCTCGCACTTCCCGCCTCACGCTGAAAGTTGTGTGTCTCAAAGGCAGCCGTTGTGTTGTGCTGCTCTGTACGGGGATGTCGGCGTGACCTTCAGCTATTTTAGGGCTGTGTTTCAGCATGCTTATGCCCATAAAGCTGAAGGAGCGCCGCTCACCTGCTCAAGGTGAGTGCAAAAGTCAGGGCTGTGTGTGCAGTACAAAAAGCACAACGAGAAGCAGAAAGCAAGAAAGGAAAAAAAAAGAAGTTTCGTTTCATTCACATTACTCATCCTTTTCAACATTTGTCAGGTAGAAACATACAGAAAAAAATACAACCCTTCATAGAATTTCAGCGTTTGGTAGGGACCTATAGAGATCAGGTAGTCCAGTTCCTCTACTAGAGCTGGTTTGCTCAGATGTATCCCTTCAAAATACAATGAAAATCACGTGAAATGTGAATAGAACGAATAAATAAATAAATAAATAAACAAACAAACCTACAGCTGTCCTCTGTGCCCTGAGAGATGGCTCCGTGTACTGCTGCTCGCAGTTCATCCCCACTGCAGGAGGAAGACAAACACTCTCCAACCATTTCCACTCACAACTTTGTTTAATCTCACGGTGTTACTGCTTTAAAATGCTGTCAGCAGATGCTGAAACAGAACAGAGCACTACAGAACGCTCAGAACTACAAACACATGGTCACAGCTTCACATCTTGCAAGGTCAAGCCATACTCTCCTGAACTGCTACAGGCAGCAGCAGCACAGAAACACACCACAGAGGCTGGCTGAGGAAACACCTTGATATTTACCCACCTCAAGGTCATCCTACCCTACCTGCACCTGTTGGACTTGGTGGTCTTTTCCAACCTTAATGATTCTATGAATGGTTACAGTTTCAAAGATGGATGAAAAGGACTCTGGAAGAGGAGGCTATGGGGTACATCAGGGAGGAGGCAGTCTCCACACGTCTTACAGATCTTCCAAGTCTAAGCAAATTAAATCACAGTTATTTATGCGTATAGGCCTACATTCCATGCCTAAGGTAACAACCAGGGCATGAGTTATCTCCCACATGCTGAAGGATGCCCAGAGAAGATGGAGAAATTTCTGTTCCTGCAATCAAAACCAATAGTGACTGGTGACAGAAGGAATATGATGCACAGAAAGGCATGCTGTGCACAGAACAAGTTCTACCATTTAATTCTGTTTGTTAAGATGGATGATGTTAATGGGAGAAACGAAAAGATCATATCTAGGTTTACCATGAAACATGTTTAGTATTAACGAAGAAGATGAGCTTTTCAGGAAGAAAGATGCTGAAAGAAGTGAGATGTTGTAGATAAGATTAATAGGAATCAGAGAAGAGAAAATTTCACACCAAATAAAAAAAGGAAGGCGTGAGAATGACTTAGCTGGAAATTAATGAGTAGAAGATGAGACCAAAAAGATTAAGTAATGAGATAACTTCTGCAAATGTTTGTTAACTTATTTACTAATGAAAATGGACAAGTAAAACTATGTCTGGATGTTTAATATCCTTAAATAACCATGACTTTACATTATGTTAGCGATTTCAGTAGACTTTTAAAATTGATAGTCGGTGTCACAGTCTGCCCTATTTTTTTTCTTGACTGATGATCTTTTACAGAGATGTCTTTTTCTTTTTGAACCTTCAGGCTGACAGATGCCAAAGCAAATATTACACTTACATAAGTCAAACTCTTTGTTCCGTGAGGTGCAGTGCACTGCAGCTTTAAACCTCATAAAACATTCAAAAGTACAGCAGGAAGGTAGAACAAAAGAATTAGGTGTATACTTGTATATTGTTCTGAGCTATAAAGTTTGTTCAACTATACTGAGTTACAAACAGCATGTGAGCTTACTGAGCATAGAGCTTAGGCAGAAGATGAGCCGTACGATGGCAAATTAAAATACTGCCTGCAACCAACAGAAGAGCTACCTGAGAGACTAAATGGGACTACATCTCCTTCCCATCATTAACACTGTGAAGCAAGCGTGGTCTTGTGTTATGCTGCAAACCAGTAGCCATTTCATTGAGGAGCATCTTAGTGCTGTTGAGGCTACAGCAATAACTGTAACAAATTACTCTGCTAATATCTGAACTCTGGGTACAGATAAGTCAAAGTTGCATTGTTCTCCTATGTCTTTAATCAGAGACTGGGATTCTGTTGCTGTAGATGGAAACAGCATGAACAGTCCTAAGTTCAGATGCCATTTAATTGTTGCTCTTCCCCCCCTTTTCTCTATGCTGTTTCCCTAAACATCCAAGTCACAGTCACTTACCATATTGTTTTAGGATCAAATGTATGATAAAATGCACAGCAGGTCTCAAAGCACACTCAACACAGTTTTGAAAATGTTCTGTTTTCTTGCACTACTATCACAGAATCTCAGGCTGAATTTGGAAGGGATCTCTGGAGATCCTGCTCAAGCAGGGCCACCCAGAGCAGTATGTTCAGGCCCATGTCCCAGCAGATTCCAGAGATCATCAAGGAGGAGACTCCACAGCCTCTATACAACCTTTGCCAATTCTCCACCATCCCCACAGAAGTGCTTTCAGGTGTTCAGAGCAAGCCTCCTCGGCTCCAGTTTGTGACTACTAATTCTAGTTCAGGCAACAGTTCTGTCACTGGACATCGCTGAATAGAACCTGGCCTCAATCCCCATCATACCTTCCCTTCAAGCATATATACACACTGATGAGAATATTCCCCCCCCCCAAGCCTCCTCTACTCCACACTGAACACCCTCAGCTTTCTAAGCCTCTCCTCACAGTATAGATGCTCCAGATCCTTCAGGACTTGTATGGCCTACATTCATGTCCATGTCTCTTTTGTAGTGGGGAGCCCAGAACTGGACCCGGCCCTCCACATGTGGCCTCACTGGTGGTGTTAGCAGTACTTGGCCTGAGGTACCATTAGCTTTCTTTGCTGAAAGAGCACATTACTAGCCAAGTAATTTCTTGCATTTCTCCTAAACAGTCAAAATATTTTATTTCTCACGTCTCATGACTAGAGTGGGAGTTCTTCAAGACACAGCAGAAACAATTACAAGCTAGAAAAACACTTGGTCATTTGATACCGATGAGTTTGTTTAGCGTCTCAGTAACGTCCTAGATAGCTCAGCATTTTATGTATTCTCTTTTTGTCACACAATATAGTCAGTAGTGAAAATATAGCTGTTCCAAAAATAAAATACAATAAAGAAGATCCAAAACAAACTACACACATTTCGATATTTTTAATGGTAATTTTTTGTACATATCTTAAAGTCTATATCTCCTACTTGTGATTGAAACAGAAGCTATGAAAGGACCACAGCATATCAGAAATGCTGCGACACAAATTACTACAGGATAAAACATTCCTAGTAGTTCCATAATTTTCCAAAGTGATGATAATGTGTTATAACCAATGCAAATAGCATGTTGCCATACACCTTCCTACATTCCTTCCTGTATGAAACATGCCCAACAATATCTTACTCTATTACAAATCAGCAGCAATCACTAAAGCTCCCAGCACTATTAATCTACAGAGACGCTATAAAAGTCACCTAACATTGTACCACCAGATGTTAGGAGAACATTCATATTTCAGCCTGAATGCACAGGTGTCACCTGGAGTAATTGCCATGAGAAGGTTTTGTACAAAGTTTTATACTTGCTTCCTATGAAGTCATTAACACATACCTGTAAGTGGCTGGTTTCTCATTTGTATAGGAAGTTCAGTGTCATTTTCCACCACATTTCACAGCACGACGTACAATGAAATCATTAAACCAAGTAGGTTTAACCAAGCACTTTACATTTTTGTAGCGGAAATAAATCCAAGCATTTCTTCAAGCACTTACCACGTGCATTGTACTACATTACTTATATTACTTACTTCTATCTTTGATGGTATCCTTATGAGCTTTCTTCTTCCAAAAACTTTTATACTGTTCAGCATCACATTGGCCTGTGGAGTACAGAAAGGACAATATCTCACCACAACATGAACAAATTTACCTGCTGCAGTCAATCTCAGAAAGACTTGTACACACTTCATAATGGGATTCTCTCAACATCACCATGCAATATACAGTTCAGAAATTGCATCTCTGCCAGAGATTTCCCCTCTACTTAAAATCTCATAACATTTCAACATTATGTTCCCAGATACGCCATTAGAACAGCAGTTCTCAACTTTTTCAAGCCACGCATCTTTTTAGTTAAGCAGAGTACACAAGCTATTTTGTGTTTGCTAAAACTTCTGATGCAGAGCTAGGAGAAGGACAGGCATTTTGAAACTATTTAACATGGTCCCATAAACAATAGTTGAATAAACTCAAATTCTGCTTATGAGAAATGCATTCTGAGTAAGCAGGATGTATAATACTTCATTAACCAGTGAAGAGCTGTATTCAGGAGTTGTTAGCTAGTCCTTAGCTTTTCTGGGGCTCATTCCTTGATCTATTTAATATGTATCTCCATGTCCCAAAATTCTTGTCCAGCAAGACTTCCTTTGAAGTATTATGGTAGCTCATGAGAGTAGCGTTCTGTGTTTTGGTCTGAGTTCATTAGAGATGAAAGAAATCCACACAACAGGGGAAAAGCAGATGGTGGCTAAGGACTTCTCTGCTTTCTTGTTCTTGGGAACCAAGCAGAGAACATGAACTGTAATCCAATTAACTACACCCCTGATGCAAAAAATAGAAAATAAAAAGAAACTACGGGATGTTCCCAGCGGGACAGAGAACCAAAAACAAGGTGTGATGGGCACATCCCAGTACAAAATAATAGATTATAAAACAAAAATGCTACCACTTGCATCAGTAAGTTAGCTCTGCTACTGTATACTCACCTTGGGGGAAATAAAATAAACAACCATGCAATAGGTAAGAAAGAAAGAAGGAATTAGTATTTCTGCTTGCCTTTTGTCTGTAGCTGGCCAAGGAGATAATTAACATCAAGAATAGCTACTACCTGACCTATGAAAGGTATTGATGTAAATGCTAACTTCATCCACAAAGTTTTGTGGTAAAAACAACACAAAGTGCTTGTTTCTTGTCAACACTAGCAGCTATGTTAAGGCCATCAGAGATGTGCTGGAAAAGGACAAAAATGTAATACTAATAAAACTAGAATATTAATGAGAAAATTATGTATTAGCACTATCCACTTGGAAACAAAGATAGGCCAGTACGTATGTGATAGTCACTATTTAACTTTCTGTTTTGAAGGTTTTTTTTTATTTCACTGGTGGCCAAAAACAGCAAGAAATTCATGAAGTACACAGAAAAATAAATACAACTTGTGTAAGACTTTAAAGGACCTTCAGTCCTGTGCCTCGAAGGAAACGTGATCTTTGGTTTTTCACATACACTTATAGGTTTGGGGAGTTCTAATCCATTTTACAGGAAATTTTTCCTTATTTACACACAAGAAAGGACAGACGGAATTAAAATATGTTGACTATCTTTCTCCTGCCTCTTATCCTACTAAGAGCAAAAGATACCCGTACCGTACTGTTCAAGAGAATTAAGCCAAGGCATTCCTGAATAGGTGGACACTGCTTCTGTCTATGGTGGAGAGATCAATCTGCTGCTACAGCAGCTTTCAGTCATCTATGCAAGAAAAGTTATCAGTCCATGGGTCCAGACACTAAAGCTGGATTATCTCTGTTGCTACAACAGTCTGTGGCATCCTCTCATTCAGCCTAAGTAGTCCTCCCTAGACAATGCCTGAGTTGCAGTCAGGAATAGTTAGATAGAATACAGATGGTTGATTCCAGAGATAAGGGGAGCCTGGTAGAAAAGGATGCTCTTGGGGACAGAAATTGGCCTTTGGCACTCTCATTCAGTAATGAAGATGAACCCCATGAGCTCATGCACTGTAAGAACCTTCAGCAGCCAGTAGGCACAAAGCCAGACATGAAGTTACTCCAGTAAATTAAAGTGGTAAATAATCTGAGCACAAAGCACAAGCTGTAGCCAGGTGCAACCACTTCTTCAGTGCCAGAGTGCTTCCAAAACTACTTCAGTCTGCCTTCCTTTAACAACAATTAATAAAATACGTACTCTTGGACACTGCAACCATGAATAATCAATACACTCAAGAGTTCCCCTCTAGTTGGTCTAGAAACCTGAGTATAACCACCCAAATTAGCTTTCTCACTATTCTTTCCAATGGCACAGCTGCACCTCCAAAACGGAGATCTTTTCATTTACAGTCTACACACAAGGGAGTCCCGCCCAAGTAAGTTGTGAAACCCATGATCAAGAGCAAGTGATGATTTAAAATCTACTAGCACAAAACCTCTTGCAATGTCTTAGTTGCTTTTGCATGCCTTCAAATATGGTTTGCAGGAGAATTTTCAGCATCCACAAAGAAAAGTTTCTATAAAAAGCAACAAAGTGAACAAAAGAATCACAAGGAAACAAATTTCAGATGGAATCCACTTACTGTTTTCTGTATGAAAAGGCCACTATTTCTTGAAGAGTACATCAAGCTTCGTATATCTTTTACACCTATTCATATATCTTTGCTGTAGCTTATCATAAATTTATTTCCAAGTACACTTCCCTAGCTCACTTGAATTTTCTAATCCTGCTGGTATATCTATATATATCTATATGTACACATGTGTATATATATTATTGACACCTTCCAAAACTGCTAGGTACTAGATAAATCTGTATGGTACAACCCAGGACTTCCACTGCTATCAAAACCCACAGTCAAGACAGATATACCCAAAGGTCTACAGCCAGTGCCTTATGGCTGGCACTATGAGGAGGCTGACCAGTATTGGCGTCCCATAAAATTAAGACGCTAGCCCAATATACAAGAAAAACACAGAATTGAAAAGGTTAAATATGGATGCTTACCACAGATCTATTAATTTCTCATATAAGAGATTATTTTTGATAATCAGTGGTTAGTTCATAGGAGGCATTCCAGCTGAGCAAATCCACTCAAATCACACAGAAATGACAAAGGTAGAATTGATAATCATTCTCTCTGAAAATCACAGAGACTACAGAAAGTAAGTCTTAATTAGGGGATCCTTTAACAGGACCTCAGGCACAGATGTGAGCAGATTCAAAGGAGCATCTCAGACGGTTGCAATCAATCAGCCCACTACAGGTGTTGCACTGGTCTTCAACATTAGAAATGAGGAACGTATCTATTAGTATTCATTTCAGTTTTTCTGTTCACACTGCTCTCTTCTGTAAGAGATTTTATTGTTGTTTTTAAGTTTACAGTTTCAGCTCAACTTTTTTATATAGTAGTATTTTTTTGGTTCTTCTTTCTGCATCATCACTTCCAGGTTACACGAGAAAGCTCTCCACCTTTACACACAAGGAGTATGAAAGGTATTCGAGTGTTTCTAGATCCTTAAGAGACAGTTTATGATGCTATAAATCACCCTTTCAGCACTAGCTGACAACATAAGCATAATGCTAAAGAAATCACAACGATTATTTTATTAGTTAAGAAATTCAACAAGCAAATTATTGTGAAGGTTTCTTTAAGTCGGAAACTGCTGAAAAGGCAATACAGGTGAAGACAAGCACAAATTTAAAAGGGCATGTTAATAAAATTTCTCAGGATTATGAAGTAAAATTCATAAACATAAAAGTTTTGTTGTTGTTGTTTTCTGAAGTTTACTGAAAGTTCACTTATGGAATTAAATATGGACTTAGATCCTCCAAAAACACATTAAAAATAGTTGGCTCCCTACTGTACCACCACACATCATGTTTTTTATATTGCACCACTCCTTCCACCCTCCTGCACCATGAAACTGGGCTGGTAGCACCATTACAGCACATAACAAGAGAGAGTTGCTGAGGTACATCCTTATTCTTCTTTGTTACAAACAACTGTAGAAAATCCAAGGCAGAATTTCACATTTTAGTTTGCCTAAAAGTAAAGCCAGTTGAAAAGGTGTATGATTCAGTTATCCACTCACTGGCATAGTTCATCCTCCCATTTTTTTGTATCTGTTATGTAGTAACTCAAGGTCCTTTCCAATCCCTGACACGATTCTGTGATTTCCTAATATCGAGCTCCCAAACCACTGAGTCCATCTTCACAATGCTTTTCACAAGAGCAGTCTTTAAAAGTGTTTTTCATGCCCCAAACCTGAAACAGAACATATTGTAGAGTAATAAAACCAGGAAAAATACCTGCAAAGGTCAAACAGATGTGATCATCAAGTGTATATATTTTCCTTACAATTCTTTTCTCCTGAAGGATGTTGACATGCGTGCATCCAACACAGCTGTATCCAGCACTGAAATTCCAAAGTGGTACATTAAAGACATCGTTCTAATTTTCAAGATTAACTTACATTATGTTGAGGCGTTATAAAACTAAGCCTTTTCACAATTATCTAGACATACAGTTCTGTGAAGGCTGTGTCATCCTCACCAAGCAATAAATAGTAATGTCTAGCATCTGTTAGGAAGGGGAAAAAATACATTGTGGTAAAGATCACAGCAAAAAATTGCAAAGTTGCAGAAGTTGTGGTTTACAAAGTCAATACAGATGCAGTCCCTGAACACTTACAAACAAAGCAAAAGTTAAAGGAAATAAGGTGGTTACAAACACGTGGCTGCAGGGAGATAGCAAGACAACACAGATCAAAGTGATAACCAGTGTTCTGAGTGCACTAGGTGTTTGTAGCTGCAATCATGGCTAAGCTGATCTAAAAGTTAATTGCTGACAAAGAAGGGCAATTCTGCTCAACTCTTCTGCCCCAGTTATTGTCTAACCTTGCTTGGACGCTGAAACTCAGCTGCTCCCAGTTCATGAGATACAGCAGGCCTAAAACTACTCATATAAAAAAGCAATTGTTTTTCTGATATTTTAGCTTTTTTTAGCCATCTCATTACAAGATCACATGAGTAACAGTGATGGCACAGGAGGCAAAGTGAGAACATGGGACCACATATGAGTGTAGAGTGGCTGTAGGAAAACATGGTTCTTGAGAATGACTAGCTGTGAGGTTCACTTTGCTACAGAATAATGCCAAATTGCAACTTAAGTGCTGTCCCTGGTTTCGTGGTTATTTCAGTGGCGAAAAGTTTTGAAGGTAGACAGTGATGTACTGCAGACATTTATGAGAAGCTCCTTCCATGCTTGTTGGTAGAGAAAAAAAAACACAAGGACTGCAGCTTTGGAAACTTTTAAGAAGGACTAATGGAGGGGATGCTAAAGTCAACAGCTCAACAACTAATAAGAAGATAAACTTGATAAAGAGCATAATGTTTTTCTTTAGTGGTTGATTTGAACTTTAGTATTTCCTCTCATAAAACTTTTTTTCTTAGATAATATAAATCTTTACATTTTGGAAAGGAAATTGTGAGCGGTGCTTTGTCAGGTCTGACAATGGGCTGAAGAAATAAAAATCTATCAGTGATCAGCATTTAACTAGGATTTTGGGCTGAAAGTCTCAAGCATGATTGAAATAGCACATAAGTGTCCCTTCCTTTGCTTTCTCAAAATCTATCCGTGTGTGCTACTTGCTTTTCCTATTCCTTCCCAGCACCTTTTGGTGGGCCTGCTCCTGTGAGCACACAGGCAGGTCCTCCTGGGCATGCAGGAGTACACCTTGCACACCAGAGCAGTACCCAAACAATTTTTCCTCATTGGGATATGAGGAAATGGCTTCAAGTTGCACCATGGAGGTTCAGATTAGATGTTAGGCAGATTTTCTTCATGGAAGGAGTAACACAAGTTGGAGACATTACCATGTCAAACAACCCTTCCCTGTTCCTGATCAGTCTATGTTAGGAATTTGGACTAGGTAAAGGAAACATTTCAGAATATCTTAGTCTTTTTTGACCTTTGAAAATACATACCTACTCTGTTTCCACTGATGATGGAACTACTCAGGACAGAAAGCTATAAATGAGTAAGCTTTCAAAGGAAACAAGATTTAGCCTTCAGTGAGTCCTGTGCCTCATGTAGTCCTGGAGACAAAATGACTAGACGCATATGAAATACAGAAATGGGGGCAAAGGGAAACAGGACATTTCTGAAAGGACAAATACCATGGTACAAATAATGATGCAATATATGTCTTCAACATAAATATATGTCTGTTTCTTCTAAAATATTATAAAATATGAATATTCAGTATCTCTCATTTCAAGCTAAGAGTGAAATATATATGCAGTGTGTGTGTAAGGTAAGAAGTGTTAAAGACCCTCACCTTGCAACAGATCAACAGTCATAATAATTCTATCCTTGAAAATACTTGGAAAACAGAAAAAAAGCAAGCGAGCAGCAAGAATACCAGGCATTAAAAGTGGAGAACAATAAATGTACATTCAATACAACAAGATTTCAGTTAGTGTATATTTTCCCAAATTGGTTTCATGCACAGTAATACTCACAGATGTTATTTACAGGAATCTAAGTATATAGTTTCTTTGCTGTGTTTTGTTGTCACTGAGGTGCTGTATAAGAGAAATTACACTGCTGGCTATTAAGAGTGACAAGATTTTCTCTGTCATCTATTTTTGGACAAATAAAACTGTATTCCCTGATTTGTATTTCATGGTATAATTTATTGATTTTTATTTACCAAAAGAATTAGTCTTGAAGAGCTTCTGATAAAATATACAGTGACTTTGAGAAATTTTATATATAGAAAGCTAAAGAACATAGTTTTAAAATGGCAATGTTATTTTTCTTCTATAATTTAAAGAGCAATATATAAGGTATATAAAAAATGAGCAGAGAGAAGAGAACAAAAACAAATACTGTTTATGTGAGGCCACAGCAGAAATGGAGTATGAAGCTCTGCCCTGGGATGGATGAGGAGTCAATTCAATTATATTTGTCCAAAACTAGATTAGAGACAGTCTTGTCACTGTTAATAACCAGTGGTGCCATTTCTCTTATACAGCACCTCAGTGACAACAAGTGGTGCAGAACAGCACTGGTGAACTTGTTCTGTGTCTGTACTCAATTGGGAAGAAGTACAACCAGTGCTATACATCACAATATGGGAAGAATATAAAACTATTAGACAGTGTCCAAAGGAGGGCTACACAGATGGTGAAGGGTCTAGAGGGCAAGGTGAACGAGGAGCGGCTGAGGTATCTGGGTTTGCTTGGCCCCAAGCAGAGGAGGCTGAGGGGAGGCCATTATCATGGCCTGCAGCTCCTCACCAGGGGAGAAGAGGGGGAGTGCTGAGCTCTGCTCTCTGGTGCAATATTGTGACAGAGCCTGAGAGAACATCATAGAGCTGCATCAGGAGAGGGTCAAGTAGAGGTTAGGAAAAGTTTCTTCACCAGAGGGAGGTAGGCATGGAAAAGGCTGCCCAGGGCAGTGGTCACAGCCCCAAGCTGTTGGGGCTTAAGGGGTGTTTGGACAATGGACAAATATGATTTGAATTTTGGATGGTCCTGTGTGGAGCCAGGAGTTGGGTCCCTTCCAACTTGGGATATCCTATGTTTCTATGATTCTATGATCATAAGTAAAAGGCCTTCTTCAGGCAGTTGGTAGAGGTCTAACATTTGCCCTATGGTTCTAGAGAGAGGAGGGATCCATGAGAGATGGCCAATTTTCAAAGACCAGTTCCTCCAAACTCACTAATGGCCTACTTTGACAAGCAGGAGACTAAGCAAGAAGGCCTGCATAAAAGCTGAAGTATTCAGTATGTTCTCTGCCTCAATCTTTAAGACCAGCTTTCAGAAACCACTGCTCTTAGAGAAACATGGGATATTCTGGAGCAAGGACAACTTGGTGGAAGACGATTAGATTAAGGAATATTTAAGCAAAATGAACTTACATAGGTCCATGGGGCCTGGTGGGAGGCACCCATCATCAAGAAGGGCAAGAAGGAGGATCCAGGGGACTACAGGCCATTCAGCCTCACCTTGATCCCTGGGGAGGTGATGGAACAAATAACCTTGGAAACCATTTCTAAGTATATTAAGGATGAGAAGGTGATGGAGAATAGTCAGCATGGATTTCTGAAGAAAACCCACTTGATAGCCTTTTGTGAAGAGACAGCAGGTTTGGCGGAAAATACTGGATATTTTAATCCCAACCTTTATGACACTTCAGCCAGTATCTCCCATAACATCCTCACAGACAAATAGATAAAGTAGAGATTAGGTAAGAATAGAGTATTGTGTACTGAAAATGAGAAGAAATGTCATGTTTGTAAGGTTGTTGCCAGTGTTATGGAGTCCAGCAGGACAGTCAGTAGTGACCCCACTCGGGGGTCAGTATGAGGGCCAATGCTGTTTAACTGAGAGGAGTGACTGCTGCCACTGAGAGAGATTTCAACAGGTTAAAGAAATGGTCAGATATGAACCTCATAAAATTCAGCAAAGGGAAGTGTACTTCACCTCAGTAAGAATAACCTCACATGTACCAGTACATGTTAGGGGCCAACTGGCTAGAAAGCAGCCCAGCAGAAAAGAATGTGGAGATCCAGGTGGACAAGGTGTGAGTCAGAAATATGCCCTTTTGGCAAAGAACAAGAGCATCCTGGGCAGTATTGGAAAAACTAACAGAGGAATGAGGGAGGTCTTAATTAGTTGAAGAGATCAGTCTTTCTTCAGAGAAAGAAAACTATCTTTCTGTATCATGTGGTTGATTAGAATTCCAATGACAAGGCAGAAGTACTATCCTGTAGCTGCACAGTCTCCTCCTCTGTCCTTTTCGTTAACGAGACTTCAAAAGGCTGAGGATGATGCAGAAATGAAAGTCTCCAGAATCATTTCCAGAAAAGTGCACATATTCACTGCAAACTGTCAAAGTTGCCTTAAACAGATAAGAATATGAAGTTATATTCAAGAACACTGATATCCTCTCTTCACTGCTGCTTGGTAGTATTATCTCAGGTTTATCATTTCTGCTTTGCTTTTGACATTTGAAAAATAAAGAAATCAGGTACTATAGAACTTCTCTTCCATGTTCTAAAATAAAATATTAACATCTAAGAATTCTTGAAGAATTTTCAGCTCCAAAGAGGCTTAAATTACATGTTCTGCGATTCCTTAATTATAGCATACATTCCTCCTAGCTGGAGATTCCCTTTTGAAGAATAAAATCAGGACACAGAAAGATTTTCTTTATTCAGCTGCTGCACTTACTCCCATTAGTGCCAGCTGCTGAACATGATGCAAGTGACCTTATTCTAAATATTTATATTTTCAGACTAAAATGACAGACACTAGAATAAAAAATTAGCATCACGTTGATTTTCGGTGGTTTTGTTATTGCCCCTCTGGAACATGGCAGAGCTACCAATATAACTATCATGTGCAATGCTGTTTGAGTAATCCACTTTTTATCAATACGTAGAGGCTTGCATTTCATGTGCTACTTCTTATTAATATTCTATACAATAGCCAGCGCAAAATACAAATGGCAAAACTGAAAGTATGAAACAAGAAGCTGAAAGAATTCAAGACAAATTTAACATTAGTGCAATCCCTTTTTGGAACAAGAGAAACATAATTTACCCTCACATTAATATTGCTGTGCATTTTGATAACAACTTACTGCTTATCAAATAGAATCTAAATCATTTTTGAGACTCGACCATTTAAACAGACAGACACTAGCTTCATTTTGCAGCAACGTGAATGGCCATGGAGGCTGGGCATGTAGGAAATCCCACCAAAGTCATGAGGTGACAGCAAGTTCAGTTGGGAAAGGAACACCAAACCAACAACAGTAATTCTTCCTCCTGCTACCTTCTATCTTCATCTATCAAGTGCTTACTTGGGGTTTGCTCTAACTGTTATCTGATTGTATTGCTGATGTTATAAAACACACACACAGAAAAGAAACACCCTGATGTTGTCCCCCCCCCAAATAAAAAAGGCTGTAATTCAACCTACCATCCTACTAGCAAAGATCTGATTGAAATATATTTGTATTTGAAGCTCTTGGTGATGATCTAGATTTATGCATCTAAATTACAATTAAATAATGTTAAAGTTGTGAGTAACTCACAAGAGCAAATAAATACGCAATTAAAGAGAAAATATACCATATGTCCTTTGATATCTAGGCACATTGCAATGCATTAAGAAAGTCATAAAAGAGGCACCCTGTTGTGGTTATGTGTTCTGAGACATGTGGCACATTTCCATTGCAGCTATCTATTTCCTTACTTGTACGCATCTGTGCCATTATTTACATGTTGTTTTTAAAGCAGAGCTGTGGAGTCTTTTTCTACTGTTTCTTTAGATCTGTGGCTATTTATGAATACAGAAGCCCAGCATTTTAAAAATAGGAATGATTAATCGTCGCAAAGAAAAGGGAAATAAATGGATTCAATTTAACTGCCTGACAAAGCAAGGAAAGAGATGTGGTTCTAATTATTAGGAATGAATGATTTTACACACATACCAGTTGAATTCTATACACCATTCTCCCATGTTTTGTGTGGAAATAGGAAGGCACTTAAAAGTTTTTCATATTTAATTAGGACAGTTATTGCAAAATATGATCTTCTTCACTCAGAGGGTGGTGAGGCGCTGGCACAGCTGCCCATAGAAGCTGTGGTGCCCCATCCCTGGAGGTGCTCAAGGCCAGGTTGGATGGGGCCCTGGGCAGCTGAGCTGCTGGGGGGCAGCCCTGCCCATGGCACGGGGTGGGACTGGGTGGGCTGTGAGGTCCCTTCCAACCCTGTTAATTAACAAATCTCATCAGTTTAATCAAAGCTGCTGTGACTGCGTTCACTCAAAGCGCAGGGAATGGTAACCATGAGTCACCGTGATGTCTATCAACTTCAGCATAACAGGTTTCTGTCCGGCGCTGAGCAGAGCGGGGTCGGAATGAACCAACGCCGCGATACACAGAGGGGTGGCTGAGGAGGTCGGCATGGCGCAGGGCGGCTGTATTCAAACGGCGCAACGAGCTCTTGATGCCGCTTCTTTGCCTAGCCTTGCAAAAAAGCCTTGTCCCCCTCATGGTTACCTTCTTGCTGCTGAAAAGCGAGGAGGAGCTCGCGGCCCAACTTCGGTTCCCCGGCGGGAGCAGGATGGGCCGTCCCGCTGTGCGGGCTCCCCGCCCTCTCGCAGCTCTGTTCCCGGATCGCGGGTTGTGCGTGAGCGGGCGGGTGGGCGCGGGCTGGGCCCTGCTGTGGCCTGTACGACATGTCGGTGGCGTTCGCGGCCCCCCGGCAGCGGGGGAAGGGCGAGATCACGCCGGCCGCCATCCAGAAGGTGAGGGAGGGCTCGGGGCTTCGCGCCGTGACGGGACGGCGGGGTGGAGCGGAGCGAGGCTGAGGCCTTGGTGCGATGGAGGGCTGCGGGCCTGCAAGCGCTGTGCGAGGCCGTCATGGAAAACAGAGCCGGGCCCTGCGTAACTGTGGGCTCGGCCTACGTGGGGAGAGTGCTGGGGCCGCTGAGAAACATGGCCCTCTCCAGCTCTGCTCCTCTCCTAAAGCTTAAAGGGAAGCGGTATGGCTGGCGGCCGTGACAGGGCTGCGGAGAGAGGGAAGCGTGCCTGTGGTGTGTATGTACTAACACTGAGTATTCCGTGTTGGTGGGGGTGAGGGAGTTCAGTGCTGTGCTTTGGAGCTTAACCGTAGGCCCTCGCTCTTTTCCATGAGAGGCCCTCTCAATTCTTGCTCTGGGATCTCTCCCACTCAATGATGGCAGGCTCCTTGTGTGGGAGCTCGTCGGATACAATCAGCTTGTGGCTTAAGAAAGAACGTGGGTGTCAGCAGGGAGGGTTTTGCAGTTCAGGGCGTTACAGAAGGTATGGGACTTCAGTGGAACCTTGCACAGTACCACAACAGTCTGTGCTTCACAAATGAAGGTGGGAAATGCATATCCACCAGGTAGAAAGCTGCCTTCAGGTCACTTACTTAAGTGTGAGAATGTAGATAATTAGGTTTTTCTTGTGCTGTAGTCAAGCTAGTAATTTGATGTTAGTGTACTGGCAGAACTCTGCTATAGCTAAAGCTGGAGAATCTTTGTAACTGGCACATGTAAGTTGTCAGGAGTCTTGAAGGTGCCTTCATCCAGCCAGTAACTAGGCTGTCTTGTGATGGCAGGTGTCTGTAACTTCTTCAAAGAACTGGTTTTCCATCAGCAGTAGCTTGATAAAAAACATATAAAACAGTGCTTTCAGTCCTGTCAGGCATACAACTGTATTCCTTCTTGTTTGTTTTTCTCTGCTTTTCTCCTAGCTTTATTTCTTTATTTTCCCTAAAGATGTCCAGCCTGTATGGCCACAGTGGAGAGAACAACCATCTCGCTGGCAGTTCTGATTTCTATCTGTATTGTAGAATGGCTTAGATCGGAAGGGACTTCAAAGCCCACCCAGTCCCACCATGTACTGTGGGCACCCAGTAGCTCAGCTGCCCAGGCCCCCATCCAGACTGGCCTTGAGCACCTTCAGTTATGGGGCCCCACAGCTTCTCTCTCTGGGCAGCTTGTTCAGCACATCACCACTCCAGGTGCTAACATGCTTTAAGTAAATGCTGCCTTTCTCTAGATGCTTGGAGACTTTTTGAGGAGGTCCTTCATTCAAGGCTTCCCTTACAAGTACTCTGTGTACTGTATAAATTATACTAATTGCTTTTTCTCCGTTCTCTTTTTCTGTTGAATTTGGCCACTGGGTTTCCTTAACACTTGATGTTAGCACATATGAAGTGTGCCAGTGTAGGAGTGTGTCCGGGATCCTCTTAGGAGTTTGCAGATGTAGTTCTGCATAGTGTCAGGAGTTCAGAAACTTGGAATATTGTGGTTCTGTCTGTGGTTCCTGCTTACGGGTGATGTTTCCAGGTCTAGCAATTTCAGGAAAGATCTGTTTCTCACTGATTGTTCTCCTGTATTTTGGTGAATTGCTAGTTTGAGTTTAGGGAAGACTCAACTCTTTGCTTTATTCTTATCTGGATGTAAATCCTGAGTGGACTGCATAAGGTTCTAAGGCTTATGACCTTTGTAGTAGAGGTGGATTAGTCAAAAGGATTAACAAAGAAGTTGTCTTTTTTTTCTGGTAGAATTTGCTAAAGTTGGATCCCCAGGGAAATGGAAGTGATGTAATTATAGTGCTTGTGCTTCCCTTGTAGAATCATAAACTTGGCTAATCTCAGCCACATTCTGATTTGTGATGTTTTGATTCGGTGTTCAGAAGATGGGAAGAGCCTCAAAGATGATTAAGTTCGTATTAGTTTTGTGAAATTCAGTAGCTGAGTGTCACGTCCATATTGTAAGGGGAGAGAAGAAGTGACCAGATTTGCAGATCTAGGATGTGACACTTGATAGGCTGCAAGGATCTGAACTAGTTTTCCACTGGGGAAACCAAGAAATTGATGTAAGATTTTCCACTTAGCTGAGCAGGCTTGGATAACTTGGTTGGTAGCTCAGATTTGCCTTGGTTTTACTGAACTTCTGCCTGATCAGAGTGCAGATGAGTGGTTAAGACAGAGATATGAGCATGAGGATGTGCAAGTTTGGGAAACTTTCTTCACTAGGAGAGTGGTTAGGCCCTGGAACAGGCTGCCCAGGGAGGTTGTGGATGCCCCGTCCTTGGAGGTGTTCAAGACCAGGTTGGACGGGGCCCTGGGCAACCTGATCTAGTAAATGTGTATGTTTGGTGGCCCTGCCAGGCAGGGGGGTTGGAACTACATGATCCTTGAGGTCCCTTCCAACCCGGGTCATTCTGTGATTCTGTGAAACTAGGCTGTTTATTTTTTCCTGCTTGTTAGCATAGAACATCTTTATTTCATGTACTTCCTGCAGAAGGCTGTGAGACCTGCAGTTTCCCATGGTTTTAGAACTTTATTTTCCCCAGAAAAGTAATTAGTATGTGTTCATATTCCCAAACGCTTCTGAAATATTGTCTATTGTGCTGGTTAAACCACGCTTTAAGAGCGTGTAATTATACAGAACATTTGTAATGTAAATCTGGCTTTACTTTTCAAGGCATTTCCTTGAAACAATCTTGTATGTTAAGCTCAGTTTCTATCAGTTAACCATTACAGTGCCTTTTATTATTGGATTGTGGGCTTCAGAGGGAGAAGGAAGATTTATGCCCCAAGTCTTCAAGTTTGTTCTTTGGTTGAGATTACATAAAAACTCAGAAAACTTCCCATGAACTTCTTGTAGTTAGAATGTAAGTACTTAAATAGGGAACATCATAAATGTATTTATAATAATGACTTAAAACCCTCGTACTGGAACCTATAAAACTAAGGAGGAAGAGCGAAAGATGTAAGTAACTGGTTAAAGAAGGGCTTTCTGGAATACTAATTTTGTTTAAATTTTGTTAATTTTCTTTATTTTAAAAAAGAAATCAAACTTTTAAGAGTACAACTTACCTTCAGTTATTTTTTCCCGTAAAGAATGTTACACTTACCTCAGATTTCTTTATTCTTTCAGATGCTGGATGAAAATAACCATCTTATTCAGTGTATAATGGACTACCAAAACAAAGGGAAGACATCTGAATGCTCTCAGTAAGACATTAATCCAAATCTACTGTGGACTGGGTGGATTTCCATCTAGATCAGTTGTTGATTTATTTAGCTCACTTTGAAGGAGGACCACGCTGAGAACAGTAGAAAAATATTGCTGCAAATAATGCAGTTAATTTTTTTCTTTGCTGTGTAAATATCACTTCCATCACTGAAACATTGCAACTTGAGTAGTACAAGTTGATAGCATAATGACAGAAAAATGGGGACTGTGTAACTGAGAGATCTACCTCTGTGTTGTAATTACAGTTTGCAAAGGAGGTAGTTTCCTTCTTAGACCTTTCGAAACGATGTAATATTTCTGCTGTTTATCACTTGCCTGAGAACAAACAGACTCCACCTTAAGTTTGGCTTGCCAGAATATACCATGTAAACTTGTTGTCTAATGGAGTTTCTGGAGGGTGAGACAGCTGTGGACCTGGACAGATATTCCTCCATGTGATGACAGATGGGTTATCACAATGTGGCTGTTGAGGCCCTTTCTAAGAGGCTGGTAATGTGGGAGGAAAGCTGGAATGATGAATGGTAGGTATTTTTGTTTCAGGGGATTACTTCTATTGATATGAGTAGAGTTACTATATTAAGCTGTATGCAAGCCTGTAGTTACTCTGCTCCTGCTTACAGGCTTGTTCTTTTGACTCTGGGCTGGATGTGGATACTCTGGAATTTAGTTCTGCAGCAGAAAAAAAGTTGAACAGTGAATATCCAGGTCTCGGTCCTGATGGAATGTTTACGCTGTCCTTGGTCATGATTCATTTCGATATGATACCTCACATCTAGGGACATTAGGGAAAGAGAGCTCTTTTTATAGTGTTTCTGTTGGAAATGACATCATACAGACACGTACTCTAAATGCCTGCTTGTGACTTTGTTTAGGGTAGGAAGTGAAACAGTTGAGGTCACCATGTTTTAGGTTTAATTTGCAATACAGAAACTGTAGAGGGCAAGCAAGCCAGATCTGGCAGAAAAATTGGGAAAGGTTGGCCAGTAGGGAGATGTGAGGAAAGCACGTAGAATTCTTAAGAACAGTACTCTTGTAAGTTGTTGGAAGTTGTTTCTTGACACACTGTGACTTAAGGCCTCTTTTTCCTTTGTTCATTTTGGTAGATACCAGCAGATGCTACACACAAACTTGGTTTATCTAGCTACTATAGCTGACTCCAACCAGAACATGCAGTCTCTGCTACCAGCAGTAAGTACAAACTAGCATAACACTGAGGAAATAGGTGTAATAATTTGGATTCACGGGGAGGGGGAGATGATTGAAAAACTGTCCAAACGGTCTGCAATTTACTATGCAGTGAATACAAGATGGAATGTCTCTTCATGTCATATAAGTCTCATTAGCTCACTGCTTATGTTATGCTCACAATCCGAGTTATTTAATTGAAGGCTTATATTCTGGGATTAAGCATGTTGTGCATGCAGGATGTCTGGCTTGGCTTGCAGATGACTTAGATTTTTCTCAACTAAGAAGTCTCCTGGTGTGGCTCTTGGTCAGCTCTTACAACAGTAGTCTCTTTTTCCCCTTACATCAGGGAAAAGTGAGGTGTTTAGTTTTGTTTTACTTCTTGTTTTTTGCTGGAATATCATCCATTCTTCAGCTTTCATGGAATGGGGTTGGGTAAATATCAGCTTTGAGGTACTTTAGGTGGGTCTCTTAAATTCTTTTCTTCTCTCCTTTATCGTAAAGCAACCTCTATGCATTGTGGATAGTGCTAATGAACAAGAAATAAGGTTGCGTGGGTTTATCTTGAAACACTGCATATCTTTGGCATTGAAGCATTTGTTGGGATAATACTTGCTTCTTTTTAAAAAATAATCTGTATTTTCTCTGTATCACCGAACTTTTTATTTCAAAAGACACCACCAATTTTTCCACTATTTTTTCTGTTTGTGGAGTGGCAAGGAAAGATACAATGAGCATTAAAGTAACTTGCTATCTGACTGTGGTTATGTGTTAATCAGAAAGCTCTGGGAGTTCACTGCGAGTAACACAAGGAAGTTATTTTGTTTTTTAGTCATAAGACTTTTCTTGAATTAATATAGTCTTGATTCATTTCTGTAATATGAAGCTAAAAAGAATGTCTATAAAACAGCCATTCCTAGATACTAGTTCTTACCAACTGAAATTGAATTACTTTTTCTTTGGTCTCTGGAGAAGTGTTCTCCAATCATTGCTACTAGCGAAGCATCTTTTCAAGTTGGTACCTAGAGGACTATAGAAACGGTGCTTCATTATGTCCAACCTGTTGTGCCTGTGGAGGCTTCTCTTTATAAATCCAAGCTTGTAGCTGTGGGGGGAAGGGAAGGAAACCTTTAAGAGGGCTGTGTATGTTACTCAGCTAATATGTTCTTGGAGGCTTAATTCATATCCTGGTTCTGATGACAAGTGGAAATGAATTTGACCTTATTCTAGTCCCTGGTGCACAGCCCTGTTCTTAGAGTTGAATGTGGTGACATTCCCTTCTTAAGAAAAAAGTGAGGGTAAGGCCATGAAAGGTTTTTGCAGACCAGGACTGAAGTGCGTTTCTGCTCCTCAGTGTAAGGAATATTTTTCAGCAATGACAAAATAGTATAGCATTTTTTCTGCTTTGAATAACTGGACAGGGAATACAAAGTAATACACAATTAAACTTAGATGTTCAGTCTTAGTAAAGCATAGATGCTTTCACCTACTAAGTAAAATTGTTGAAGAATTGCTTGAAATGAAGTAACTTAATCAGATAAGAACAACTTTTTTGTTGAAGGTTTTGGAAAAAATTGTTCTTTAATCTATCTTCCCAATGAGGTTTAGCCAGGAGGATTTGGGAACGTGTGAGTTACTGCTTTTTTACTGTAAGATAAACTTCTTCAAGCTTGCTTCATTTAGTTTTTCACTTAAGACCTAAGGAAGCTGATGAAGTGTTACGTTTCAGTTCACCACACTTCTGTGGCAGCATTCGAACAGTCTTAGTAAAATTCAAGTTTTGTGGCTGACACCAATGAAATATGAAGCAAGATAATGTGTGTGAACACCTCCTTTTCTCTTTTAAGTAGTAGAATATAAAAATGTCACAGTATTGCTGTTGCAGTAGCTTCTCGTATAATTTAAGAGGGCTTAAGAGTTGTAGTAGACGAAGTAAACATTGGAGGCTGTGAGTGAAGAGAGCTGGAAAGATGTTCTGATATTGTAATAAAGTTCTTGTTTCAGTTGTATATTGTAATATTCAACATTTATGATGCGTGTCTCCAGTTACAAGAGAGCTGCCTGCACATTGGAATACAAAGGAAGCATGAGGTTAATCTTGAGTTGACCAGCCACGGCAGTGTCAATAGCAGCATTGCTCAGGGTAGCGTCTTCTGAACAGGATGGGAGTGGTGGCTAAGTCTGCAGTTGATGCAACTTTTTGTTGCATCTTACTAAGTTTACAGGTGCTTTCCTTCGACAGCAGTGGAAAATCTGTTTGTCATCACCATATTGGGTAAGCTTCCCAACAAGAGCTTGTCTTGTGTTCTTTGCTATACAGATGTATTTGGTTTCTTTTGGTCTATTTTCAAGGGAAGTAACACCAAAATATTGGTGTCCTTGAACAGTAGATGCAATTAAAGGTCATTACTGGGACTTCCAGCCCTCCCCCTGATATAGTAGGTGCAAGGAAATTTGAAGCTATGTGATGTCTAGAACTACATCTTGCTCTCTTCAGCCTTTGTTTTAGTTCTTAGGATTTCTTGAGATAATGGCATTAAAAGGTTATTACCAACTGCTGAATCATAGAATTACCCAGGTTGGAAAAAGACCTTGAAGATCATCAAGTCCAACCGCAGCTTAACCAGAACCCTAACTCTAAAAACCCTACACTAAATCATATCCCTGAGCACCACATCCAAACGGCTCTTAAACACAACCAGGGATGGCGATTCAACCATCTCCTCGGGGAGCCTACTCCAGTACCTAACTACCCTTTCTGTAAAGAATGAAATTAGACTTATTTGTTCAGGCCTTTTTCCTCTCCTGTCCCACTGCTTCTTACTGGAAATTCATGAGAGAGCCACTCATGATAACTTTTCTGAAAGAAACAAGAGGAGAAGGTCAGTCCTACACGTGTACACATTAGTGGTTTTTATAACTGCAGATAGAGAGGTCTACAATAATTATTAGATAGGGGACTTTCTGTCTTTTTAAACTCAGAAGTTTCTCATTGTTTCTCTTACACAGCGCACAGAGCTCTTGATGTCTGTGTGCACTTCAGGATTGTGATGAAAATGAAGGCTAATAATTTGTACTTTGTTACTAAAGTGAGTTAACTCTGCTAGCAAACTAAATTCTAAATGTGAAGGAAACACAGTGCTCGAGTTACAGGAAAATGTATGCGTCTTGTTACATTTTTTTTCTTGATATCATAATATTGAAAAGTTCATTAATAAAATTAATAAAGTCATTTTTTTTTCTTGCTTGAGAAATTTATCTCATAAATAAAGCTGCCTCTAGGATTTGTGTGATTCTTCCATCCGTCTTTCACAATGTAGTTCCCCTCTTGCCGCAGTCCAAATCATTGTTTTTACTAAATAGTTCTAAGATAAATTGGTGATCTAACAACTTTAGTAACTTAAAGTAACATTTGCAAGTACAACTCAAGTTCCCAAGGGTGAAAGGAATACTAAACGCATGTGACTTGTGACAAGTTATACACTAAATGTTTGAGGCAGTCTCTATTGTATGATAGTGGAAAATCTGTTAGTGCTATTTTCTTTCCTCACGTTCACAACTGGCATCAGTCTTTGAAATTTGGGCCTAATTCTTCACATAGAGAATGACAGGGTTAAATTATTTTCCAAACAGAAGCTGAAAGCAGTAACGGTATGTTATTCTGGATGAGCATTTCAGAAGTCCACAAATAACTCAAACACAAATAATAATTATGCCCCGTCCTTGGAGGTGTTCAAGACCAGGTTGGATGGGGCCCTGGGTAACCTGATCTAGTAAAGGTGTATGTTTGGTGGCCCTGCCAGGCAGGGGGGCTGGAACTACATGATCCTTGAGGTCCCTTCCAACCCGGGTCATTCTGTGATTCTGTAACTCAGGTTCAACTGTAAATTGAAGTAATAGGCATCAGGGTGTAAAAGAAAGATTCAGTGTTTCCTCTCATGAAGCAAGTGAGCTATTAGTTGTAGGTAAAGCATGAATTTTGGATAAAAATCACTCCTATTAAATGTTTAAAAAAGTAGTTTTCAGAAATACAGTAACTTCTAGAATAGATTTTTGAAAGACAAATCCTAGATAGGGGGTGATGAGCAGAATAGTAACCAAGCTAAAATCTCTGAAAAAAGGAATGGTGTGGCATTCATCATTTTTATATTGTGCAGGTACACTCCAAGGGGGATTTCTGTCAGTGTTTGTGCTCTTTAAAACAAGAAATTTAGATGCTTCTGTTTGGTGTGAAGTTTCACATTAGAGTAACTTAAACAGAAGGACCATTTCCCAGCTGTTCTTTGAACGAGAGGCAACCAGAGCAGCTCTGGCGTAGATAAATTAAGGTTTGTGTTCTGTACAGTTACTAGAAGATTTCAAGACAGTGGAAATCTTGAATTGGAATCTTGAATCTTGAAGGAACGTTGTTCTTTCATCTAAGTCTTTTTGTAACTCTCAGACAAATATTTACTCTGTTTTGTGAGCCAAAAGTGAGAGCGATATGACCCCTTTGATGATGTCTGTAGCTTCTAGTTAGGCTGTCTTTGTAGCTAAGGAACGAGAAATTGAGAGCGTTTAGATTTATTTTGAAGTACCACGATTCTAGTAGTCCTGCATCGTCCCTGTATTTGAATGATTTTGGAGATTAAACACTTTCAGTGGAAGGGTGAAGGAGATTTTTCCAGAAGTGATACAGTATTGTGGGTCTATTAGAGATGAGACGTAATTCTTTTTTGCTGTCAATAGCCTAGTTCTTAAGCATGACTGTAACAACCAGCTGTAAACACAGTGTGCTGTGATCTAGCTGTATGAGCCCTTACAAGAGAGATCTGCATCCATTAATTGACTTGGTTCTGTGGCCAGCACATGAGTATCTGTTTCCATTTTCTTTGTGTGAGGTTTTGGATGTTTTTACCCCTGCACGAGCACTGATTGCCTACGTGTTCATCATATGTAAAAACATGCTTGCGGGATATTAGGCGAAAAAATACGTTTTAAAAATAATCAGATTTTATTCTATTTGTTTCACTCTAGTGCGTGGAAGAATACAATTAAGAAACTTCTCTTCATGAGGAGGAAGTCTTGTAATGTGATCAGTATTACAAGCTTGTTAGAAAACATAAGGGCCAAAGGGACAAATCCTTATAACATAGGTTTGGTGAGCTGTTCCTCACCTGGTTTGTTTTTTGACTCTCTGTAACAACACCAAATCTGGAAGTTGCTCTGTATCTTTTGGGGCCAGTAAGGTCATCACAGAATCACAGAATTGTAGGGGTTGGAAGGCACCTCTAGAGAGCATCGAGTCCATCCCCCCTGCCAAAGCAGGCTCCCTACACCACGTCACACAGGTAGGCGTCCAGGCGGGTCTTGAATATCTCCAGAGAAGGAGACTCCACCACCTCCCTGGGCAGCCTGTTCCAGTGCTCCGTCACCCTCACCATAAAGAAGTTCTTCCGCACATTCATGTGGAACTTCCTATGCTGTAGTTTCATCCCATTCCCCCTAGTCCTGTCCCCACGCACTAATGAAAAGAGACCAGCCTCACCACTATGGCTCCCACACCTCAGGTATTTATAAACCTGGATCAAGTCCCCTCTCAGCCTTCTTTTCTCAAGGCTAAACAGACCCAGTTCCCTAAGTCTCTCCTCATAGGGGAGATGCTTCATCCTTCTTAAGCAAAAGTGAATTATATATAATGTGTTTCTAAAAGAATTTTCAGATTGTGGATCTCCATCTTATCCACTTTTTCAGGTGGTTTGTTTTACTCCAGAGAGGCTTTTAAATGTTTTAAGTTTGGCTGTTGAACAAGTTTCCCTTTACCTGGTTAAGCTGACACAACCAGTGCTGTACTGTCATCAGATGCAATCCTGCTGCATGATGTTTTACTGTTTTTGTTTGATAAACCTGTCTGGAGAAATCAATGGAATAATTATGGAGAAAGGGGAATATTCTCTTTCTGAATTAGTTCAGGTTAACTGCGGGGCTGTGTAAATGACTGTCAGCAACACTGGTCAGTCAGTATTAGGAAGTGGAGACCAACTGCAGGGAGTGCTGCCAGCACTTAACAGAAATTCTTACTAGAGTGTGGGGTTTTGAGCTGTTACCATGTTACGGGTGGATTCATAGACAACTTGAAACAAGAGGATGGCTGTAACTTTTGCAAACTACTTTGCGTGTATTGCTAATCAAGTGTGTCCACATGGGGAGCTAGTGCACTGTGCACGGAAAACTGCTGACATTGCCTACAACTTCTGTGGCTGATGTAGAAATCACTGAAACACAACGACCAATTTGATTAAGGTTATGTTCTAAAATGTAATTCTTGTGCTTGAAGATGTGATTTACCTCCCTTCAGTACAATATTTGTACAATACATTTCTGTCTCAGCCCCGAACAGTTTGCTGAGAGTGGCACAAAGCACACTGGTAATATCAATGTTATTTGTACAGATGCAAGTCCTTTTGACTGTACAGCTTTGCTGTTTCTTTAATGAAACTTACATCGGGTTCACAGGATTCTTTGTGCTTTAATTGAGTGTTCTTAAAGCCTGCTAGATGAAGTAAAGATGGAATTTTTCCCCTATGTTAATAAACACGGGTGAAACCTGTAAATATTGGTCCGGGTCTTAAAGCATCTTAAAAGCCAAAGAGTTGAAGATTAATGATTATGAAACTGAAATTTCTGATATAAACAGCATTCTATGGGGGAGCTACAGAGCACCTCTTAATTACAGCCTGGTTCCAGTAGCTGAAGGTTCTCTGAGTTAATGCCCATGGTTACTTATTCCTAGTCTGGGTGCTGTTCTCTGAGGCTGGGGCACGTGTTGTGCTATTAGCAACATGATATTAGCAGGCCACAGTACCTCCTGGGGTAGGATATTTTGCTTTGCAGAAAATGGTATTTGAGAGCTGAAAACAAAGATGATCGATTAAATCCCGAGTTAGAGCCCCCCTTAGAATGATTAGAAGACTTTTATGTTGGCGCTGCGTGTAGCTTGTAATTGTTATTCTGAGAGAATTTCAAGAAAATTGAATTTGTGGTAGTGTCCATTAAATATCTATCGCTATGTGTATTGATTAGCAATACTTTGCTTCATCATGTGCTGAGTTGTATTTCCTGACTTGTACGTTTTTACTGCTTTAAGTTTTTTGACTACTGAGTTTGTATTCCATCATTATGATACATAATCAAAACTTTCAACCTACTGTTGGTGGTAAGAAAAATCTGGTATTTTTGGCATAGGGCAGGCAAGAAATGATAGATAAAAGTTCCAGATGTACAATTTTACCATGACACGTTTTTGTTTGATTTCTTGCATTTGATTTAGGATGCTGAGCACATAGAGCAGGTTGAGAGGAGGGCCACTATCATCAGTGGGCTGGAGCACCTCTCCTATGAGGAAAGGTTGAGGGAACTGGGATTGTTTAGCTTGGAGAAGAAAAGGCTCCGGGGAGACCTCATTGTGGCCTTCCAGTACTTGAAGGGAGCATATAAACAGGAAGGGGCATGGCTGTTTACAAGGGTAGATAGTGATATGACAAGGGGGAATGGTTTCAAACTGAGACAGGGGAGGTTTAGGTTGGATATTAGAAGGATGTTTTTTCACACAGAGGGTGGTGACGCCCTGGAACAGGTTGCCCAAGGAGGCTGTGGATGCCCCATCCCTGGAGGCATTCAAGGCCTGACTGGATGGTTGGTGACCGTACACATGGCAGAGGGGTTGAAACCAGATGATCATTGTGGTCCTTTTCTGTGATTCTATGATTTATTTTATTGCCTAAAAGATCATGGTCAATAAAAAGCGGTTTAACTGTTGTTGTGAGTTTTTGCTTTCAAGTAATTTCTAAGATTTGTTTGTTGAAAACTGTCCAGTGTTTATTTTTCTTGTTTCTCTTTTTTAACTTATAATTGTAGGCCAATTTCAGTCTTTCTCTAGTTCAGCTTTCCAGAACTAGACAACATAGTTTAAACTTTCTGTCATGCTCTGATAAATTATAGATGCTTACAGTGGCTGTAAATTGCAATCTGTATTTGGAAACATGACCCAAAAATCAGTGTTTAGCAAGTGAAGCTGTGTTTAATGCTTATCTTATTTCTAATTTTCTAATTTACTTCTTACTGATAGTAACACATTTAACATTTTCTACTTCATAATTGGAATAAAATTAGGGGAGGCTTTAATTTTCATTCCTTTCTGTTGCTTATTCAGAAGAATGAAGAAAGTAGCCTTTCCTTTGGTACTTCCAACCTAACGACACATGGATGTGCTCTTACCAAGTGACTGAACGTATAGAGTTCAAGTTGAGTCACTTTGCTTTCACAGTTTTCTTTGTTTGTTTTCTTATTTTCATTTTTATTCAAGTATTTAGCTTTTGGATATTGTGCTAATTTTGCACTTCAGAAGGTCTTTCTCATGATCACTGCATATTACAGGGACATTCAATTAAAAAAAAAAAAAAAAGGCTAAGTGACCCAGGTTTACTTCCTTTTAATTAAAGATGATTTAAAGGAAGTGTTATTACCTCTCAAAGCATGGAAAAACTGTGAGAGAAACAGGGAAACTGCCATTCTAAAATATTTTTTTCTTCTTTTTCCTTCTGTCTGCGGCAAGTGGAGAGATGCTGTAGAGGAATTTCACAGGGGAATAATTATATCTGCTGGAGACACTTCTTTTTAATTGCTATCAGGTTGTGATTGGTTTATGACCCTGACATGAAAGCTAACAACACCCTTTAAAAATATTATATGTAATGTAACTTTGTTTCTATCGCATACATGTATGTGTAATTATCTCCAAATCCTATTTAAACCTTGTTCTGATATCTTGTGTTGTTGAATTCCTCAGGTTTATGTGATTTATATGGTGTCTCATATGTTTAATGTTATTCCTCAATTTATTGACTGTTCTCCTGGGGTTTTCTTTGTTGTTAAAACATAAATTGGATGATCTATTTTTTCTGTAGATCATACATTAAATTGTATTTCTGACACATCCTCTTATGTTCATTTCCTTTCCCTGTAAAAATAAAAATCTGTCGTTTTTGATTTGTTTCAGGTAAAAGAAATTCCAAGTCTTTAATCACTGGTTGCCTGTCTTTGGAGTCCTTTTGCTTTTATAGTATCTCTCTGTGATTGCTTTCTCTGAACCAAACATGTATTATTATCACAAATGCCATGGCATTTTATTTCTAGTGTTTTATACCTGACTTTTGCTAAATCAAGTACTGAAGATGATCAGAGAATAGATCTACATATTTTGAGTGGTTTTAATGGAATTTTTTATCCCTCAAATCTCTCCAGGTAGTTGTCATTTTTTTTTCCTCCATATCAGTTACAGTGTTTGTTCTTTCGAAAGAAAGAATGGTTCAAAATTCAGTGTAATTGTCTTCCTTGTTTTTCCATTTGGATTTCACCTGGCACTATTCTATTTACTCTTTCATCAGTTAATCTTGCAGCATCTTCAAATGCTGGTGTTTAATGTATTTTCAAGAGATTTCTGTATGTTTCTTTATTCTTTGAGCCTTGTGTGTTTTCTTTTTACTTCTCACCGGGTATTTAGAATCATAGAATTACCCAGGTTGGAAAAGACCTTGAAGATCATCAAGTCCAAACGCAGCCTAACCATTTTCTGATCAATGATAGCATATATCCACATACAACATTTAGCCTAAAGGCTTTGTCAAAAAAAAACCCAAAAACTTGTATTAAGAAACTTTTGTTATATATACAACTAAATGGTTTTTATTTAAATTTTTGAAGAATTTGAATAGAGTAAAAAGACATAACTTCCCCGTATTGACAGTTTACTTGCTCATCTCCTCCATTCTTGAAAGTTTGTCATTCTCTGTTTGGTTTCATCAATATACTTGTAGCTTGGAGGGCAAGGTTTACAAATCTGGGAGATTTGTGGTTCCTAGAATCAGTCCTGCTACTTTTTATGCAAAGAGCTTAGTGTTCACTACTTTCTGGTTATCTCATGCAATAGTTTATATTAATGGAAGGTTACACTGGACCTTTCCTTTACATTATTTTCAAGAATCTCAGATGGATTCACACAGGTCTTCAGGCTGTTGGCATACACAGATGTTCCTCTAGATAAATTATGAGAGCTGCACCAAAAGTAATGCCTCTTATTTAATTATGTTGGCTGGTGGCATCAGAAGCAGATATTGGTAATATTGTTGATTGGTAGGGGTTGAACCTTCCCACCAGTCTTCTGTTATGTTTGGCTACGGTATCATTGATGGCTGACAGAATGGTGTATGAAGCAAAAGTGCGTCACTGAATTCCCCAATACAGAAAAAATGGCGCCTGTTGATATTTGTTGATGCTTGCTGAACATTTATGGAGACCAAACAGTGGATGTGAATACAGTGAGGGTGGTGTGTTTAATCAGTGGTGACAGTGACATACAGCCAGACAAAGCATGTTGAGGATGGCCATGCAGAACTGTGACACCATGAAATGAAGAGTGTCTTGATAGATTCATCCACATAAGCTGGTTAATTATGGCCAGGGAACTGTACATGGGGCTGAACATCAACTTCAGTTGGGTGGAAACAACAGTGGCAAAGTTGGAATATTAGGAAGTTTGTGCCATTTGGGTTTCAAGAACACAGGAACAGAAAGAGCATCGTATGCAACTTTGTCAGGACCTATTTAACCAAGGCTGAATATGAATGTTTTCTGGATCACATCATTACCAGTGATGAGTTGTGGTGTCACCACTATAAGCTAGAATCAGAACAGCAGTCCATGGAGTGACGAGATGTGAATTCCCCGCTGAAGAAAAAGGTTGAAGATGCAGCCCAAAGTCTATAAAGTGATGTTCTCTGTCTTCCGGGATAGGAAAGGAGCAATCCTTATAGATTTCTTGGAACTCGAGCAAACCATCAGTTCTGACCTCTCTTAGCTGAAGGCTCAAACCTATAGAGTCAGGCCAGAGAAGAGGACAGCCTTTCTCTTGCAACACAATAACGCCAGGCCCCATGGGCGAGATTTTCCTAGCAACAACACCACTGTAGCAGCTATGAAAGAGTGGGTCACCTCCACTGGTGTAGATTTTTTTAAGCGAGGCATACAGGGTCTTGTTCATCACTGGCAAAAAAGCAGGACTGTTAGTGGTGACTGTTGAAAAACAGTGCTTTGTAGCTGAGAATATGCTCAGTCAAGAATGTTACTGTACTCTTTGTTGTAGTTTCCATGGAAATAAATGAGGCATTACTTTCAGAGCGACCTGTGTACTTACTTGCATTTTTCTTCATCTCCTTCCTTCCTCTTCATCAGAATAGCCTTTCTGTGATCAGTGTTGTTCCTTCCTTTCCTGTCTCCAAGAAGTGAATACGTGTCTCTGTTATCCATGTGTATTAGAGCCATACAAAATCCCATGTTGGAAGGGACCCACAAGGATCACTGAGCCAACTCCTGGCTCCACACAGGACCACCCGAAATTCAAATCATAGTTCTGAAGGTGCTGTCCAAAGGCTTTTTCAACTCCAGCAGCTTATGGCCATGCCCACTGCCATCCAGATGCAGAACCTTTTCCTAACCTCCAACCTGACCCTCGCCCAATGCAGCTCCATACTATTCCCTCCATCCTGTTGCTGTCACCAGAGCACTCCGACTCTTCCTGCTTAATGCTCTTTCTTCAGGTTTTGCCATTTCCAAGGCAAAAAAAAAACAGGTCCTGCTTTACACTCAGGTGTAAAGAGTTGCTCTTTTTACCGTATTATGCTTTGTATCTTCATGAGTAGGTTTAGCAATAAGAGGGGGGCTGTGCTACGTAAGGACTTATTTCTCTCTCTGAGTTCTTCCTGTGGAGAGAATTGTGGAAAAATACACCCATCATTATCTTACAGGATGGAGTTTTGCATGAACTTTTCAGATAGGGTTCTCAAAAGCCAGAGGCCAGTGTTTTCACTGACTCGAATAATTTTTATTCCCCTGGAAGCATTTGGCTAAGGTGCATGAGGAGAATAGTGCAGTCTCACAGGAGATTTTAATAGGAAAACGAAACTGCCTACTGGCAGTTTCTGTGCCTCCTTGCGTTGCCGAGTGTAGAACCTAATAGTAAATTCCCCCTTGTATTTGTTGTTTTTCTTGCTCTCCCTCTTTGAACTCTCAAGGTTATTCAGTTATTTTCCTCACAATTTCATTAGGAAATTTGCCAAAAACATCCTTTCTAGGCAGCTGTCTCTGGACCTTTGGAGGCCAGCACTAATGTGCTTCCAGTCTGTAGGGGGTGTTTGGCACAAAATTATGAACTAGGCCTTCAGTGCTTCAGGGGAGAGAGGAGAAGAGATCTCAAACATTTTACCACACCCAGGTGCAAATTTTTGCTCGTCTATGAGCATTTAGAGGCTTTCATCTCTGGTCGTACCTGCTTTGTCCTGGTGCAAGGTCTGTTAACAACAACAAATTGTTGATAGGAGAGAATTATAACTGGAGAGTTATTTGTCTGTTGAGCAAACGCTGCTTTGAGGGAAAGCTTTGTGTGGGAGGGAGTAATTCTAGCAGTCTTAGGCTGTTCTGATATAATTTTTTAATGAGGCATTGATTTGGTTTTTATTTATTTTAAAGCAATGCCCAAAGGTACCGTGGTGCTGTCCGCTTGCAATACTTCATGTAAAATTGATGGAAATACTAAATGTTTTGCCCAAATTAATACTGAGTTAAACATACCGGAAAAAAGCGAGAAATCCTTTTCAGTGCTTTTTCATACACCGCTTAGCGATATAGGCAACTGCCTTACCATATGTACATATAATATATTTGTCAGCCTAACTGCTTCTCTTGTTTGACTAAACTGTCTCCTTCCAGCCACCCACACAGAATATGCCTATGGGTCCAGGAGGGATGAGTCAGAGCGGCCCCCCTCCGCCCCCGCGCTCGCACAACATGTCTTCAGATGGACTGGTAGGTGGGGGCCCTCCTGCGCCACACATGCAGAACCAGATGAACGGCCAGATGCCTGGTAAGTTTTTCTCCTCTAAGACATTAACACCAGCGTTGCTTAGCAACTGGAACGACATGGGGGCTCAGGGGATACTAGATTGTTGATGACAAAACTGCTTTGAATGCCCCCGAGTACGAGCTCTCTTAGAGTTTGTTAGCTACAGAGCTACGTGACCTGTATTCAGTGTTTATCAGGCTGCCCTTGGGCTTTGATGTAGCTGACACACAGCATTCCTCTGATGAACAGAACTGGCTAAATTTAGTCTGTTTGAAACCATGCAGTACAGCTGGCTTTAGAAGGCTTACTGGGGAAAGGTATTGGCCTGTGGCTGAGTGAATGCAAATCCTTCCATAAAAAGATAATGTGAAATCATCACAACTAAATAATTAGATAATAATAAAATAGATATATTTTACTCACATTCAAAACTCACTCAGTACTTATAAGGGGAAAAAAATAATTAGATCACTTTTGTACAGAAAGTCACCAGTTGCCACTAATCCTCTGTGTTCTTTATTATTGAAGACGTTGAATGGTAAGGGATTTGTAAAGAAACAGCCTCCAGATTATTGTTCTAGGTATAAAATTTAGGTCTTTTTTATGCCATCCTGTTTTGTAATAAAAATACTTGGGAAGTCAAAAACAAAGCAATGAAACAAGATGATAAAATTATACATTGTGCCTACCAGTACTGGCTTTGGGCTAACTATTCCCTTCAGCAGTCAGTTCAGAAAGGAGGGAGCCCTGGAAAAAGCCTGCTTCTTTATAGAGAGGCTGTTTTCCAGAATTTCCACTCATAAAGTCATACTGCCTCTTCGGTGAGAGTTGGCTTTCAACTTAAAATTACATTCCCAGGATTGCTTTTGTTCTGGACCTCTTTTCGTACGAAAGCTCTTCAGGGTATTGATTCTTCCAGGAAAGGAAACTGCTATCAAAGGATCTTTGTATAGTCACCTCTCAGTGGTCACAAGGATAAGCTCCACGACAGTCAACACAGGGAAACTTTAGCTAAAAATATAAAGATAGCTATGGTTTCTAATTTGCATTCAAATCTTGATAAAATGGACCTGATAGTGGTAGCTTTCCAGAAAAGAGTAGCTCAATGGCATCACAAAGCCTTGTGAAATCAGTAAATAATAGAAGATCTAGAGGAGAAGTCAGTTTCATCATACACGTTGATTATTGTTTGTGCTTCAAAGTACAAAAGAACATTATATGCTAGCTCCTTAAGTAGGGCAGAGATATTATGGTTGAGGAGTCTTCTATCCATCTAAGATCCATCAGCTCCCATGGAGAATAGCATTGCTTCTCACAAATCAGTCTCTTTGACCCTCTAGTGTAATCATATTATTGTTATTATAATGATCTTTTCCAAGGAGAAGGATTACTAAGTCACAATGTGAGCATAATGACTTCACTGCAGAGCCACAGGGGAGGAAAGTCACTCCTTAAACACACATATTTTGTAATTAGATAGAATAAGAAAAGAGTGTTTATGAAGATATGTGAAAGGTAAATAGGTTTGTTTGGGTATTCACCTAGACAAATGCTTAAAAACAGTTTCCAGCTAAGCTTCAATTTAGCCTTTCTTCCCAACCTATACCTTTTTTGAATGTCTGTTCCTTCCCATCTGTGTTTAAGGTCGTCTCTGAGGATGTGAAGATAAACAGCTTAGGATGAGGGCATCTCTAATATTGGGAAGGCATGCTAAAATTGCTTCCTAGTTACACTCTGGAGAAGGGGAAAGAGAATCATCTCATTAAGTGGATATCTTAATGTTGTTTTTCCTTTAATGTTTGCTAGTTTGCCTGTGAGTCTTTCTGTATTTTGTAGGCACATATTTGCAATTATTTATTCAATGTATACATTTGCTTTCTCTTCACAGGGCAGTAAGTGTAAAATTACATAAGATGCTTTATGATAGAAGTCAGATACAAAACTTTAGCTGAAGAGATGGTCTGTCCTAAAGGAGTTCAGTGCAAGACATGAGAATCCAGGGTCAAAAATCACAAGTTGACTGGAAGAAATAAAATTTAGGCTTTTAAAATTGCCAGCTAAGGATTTCTGGTAGGCCTCATCTGAGTAAGGGACTAAGTATGGGTGGAAGGGCTGATGGGATGATTAAAAGAGCTCTCTAGTAACAGTGCATGAGCTGCTGAAAAGTTCTGCCACGGACCTTTCCCATTACCTAAAGGGCAAAAGGTGATTTTTCTTACATTTGTGTTCTGGGTAATAAAGAGCCTGAAGTACTGCTGAGACCCTTAATTGCTTCCCCTGACAGATAAGCGTCTGTATCCTCTTACCAGTGAAGACGGTCAAGACAAGCCTTTTTCAGCCTGTAGTGGAATTCGATGCACCTGTACCTGTAACAGATGATCGGTGTTATCTTAAAATACTACTACTACTACTACTACTACTACTACTACTATTAATAATAATAATAATAATAATAATAATAATCTTGTGCAAATAATTGCATTCATTGAATTTGTGATGCAGATTAAGGGTAGTGCATGGATTTGGATAAAAAGGTTTTTGCTGCTGTCAGATTATCTCCCTGATTTCTTCAGCTTTTTTGGCAAGTAGAAAGTTGAAAGATAAGACCAGCTCTGACCTTTGCTTTGGCAGTGGTAGGTGTCCTTCCTGAATAATACGTGCTTGTATGTCTCCAGCAAGTTCTCCCGAATTCTTCTTTGCTTCCTACAAAAATAGTCTCAAATGCACTTACAGCTTAGTCTCAGGATGGAGATGCTGTCTTATTAGCATTTGAGAGTTAACTTCAATTTTAGTTGGGTAAGATACTTACTCCACTAACTTTAGTTTAACACAGAATCTAATATGTAAAGCATTGAAAGCAATTACTTTAATGACAGATAGGCACTTCTTGTCCCATTCATTCATATTCCTCATTTCATGTTCTTCATATTTCATTAAGAAAAATTAACTGTTGTGTCCTTACATGCAGGAGAATCTCCTGAATTATATTGGCAAACTGTATTAAAAAGTTATTTCTCAAATGTGTTCTTATTCTCCATTTTCAAGGTTTTTTCCATACTATTATCTTAGCTTTACCTCTGTCCTTTTCCTCTAGCTCCGTACTAACAAACTTCAGGTTTTGATCTCAGAAATACACGTGCCTGATATTGCCTCTGCCCACTGTTTCTTGAGTGCTTTCTTTTGTTTTGATGCTCCCCTAGATATTAAGTGTAAAATAATTTCCCTGAGGGGCTGGTTTATGTGCTTAACAATTTCTCTCTTTCTGTCCTCCCTGTTCCACTTCTTATATTACTGGTTTTCAAAAGCATATTCCACTGTGTATTTGGTGAGCTCCCTAGTATCTGTTCTAGACAATTTCTTCCTTTACAAAGAAATGTAAAAAAACAAAAAACAAAAAACAAACCAAAACCACTTCCACGCCCTTACTTTCTGACATCAATCCCGAGTCTTCATTTTCTTAGGAAACAAAAAGAGGAAGAAGTCTTCTCACCATCCTGTAATAGCTGCTTGTTGTCACAGCCTGGAGCTTTTTTTCGCCTTAGCTTTACTTCAGCACAATGATCACGTGGTTAGTGATGATCTCCTGCCTCTCTGTGTAGCACAGTCCAGGAGTACTGAATGGACAGTATTGCTAACTGTAGTTCTCTGTCATGGTCATCGTCCTATTTATTGGCTTTCCTGCATTTGTGGTGGATCTGTCTTTGTACAATTCAGCAATCTCTGATTATCTTGTTTTGCAGGAGCGGCAAACCTTTATTACTCTTTTCACTTTCCTTGATAAAATAAGCATGTTTCTTTATTTCAGGAAGATGTCTTGAAAAGAGGATAAACAGCCTTAAACATGTTGTATTTAATAGCTTTTTTTCAGTTTTGTAATTTGGTGTGACTGTATTTGTCTGTTACATAGCCCTTAATATAGAACCCTTTTTCTCCCCCTTCTTTTCTTTTTGAAGGACCTAACCATATGCCTATGCAAGGACCTGGACCTAACCAACTCAATATGACAAACAGTTCCATGAACATGCCTTCAAGTAGCCATGGGTCGATGGGCGGCTATAATCACTCAGTGCCATCCTCACAGAGTATGCCAGTGCAGAATCAGATGACCATGAGCCAGGGACAGCCAATGGGCAACTATGGTCCCAGACCAAACATGAACATGCAACCAAACCAAGGTAAATGAGGTGCTTATTTTCTTCTGCCAAAAATGAAGCTTCTCACTCAGATTTTCTTAACAGAACTCTTCTTGTAGATTTCCTTCCCTAAATGCACGTCCCATGTTTGTAGGGCTCTGCATCTCTATTCTCCAGTGTGCTGATGAATTTTTATGATTGCAGACACTGTTTTCTGGCTTTTTGTGACAAGATCACAGAATCACAGAATCACAGAATTACCCAGGTTGGAAGGGACCTCAAGGATCATGTAGTTCCAACCCCCCTGCCTGGCAGGGCCACCAAACATACACATTTACTAGATCAGGTTGCCCAGGGCCCCGTCCAATCTGGCCTTGAACACCTCCAAGGACGGGGCATCCACAACCTCACTGGGCAGCCTGTTCCAGGGCCTAACCACTCTTCCAGTAAAGAACTTTCCCCTAACATCCAACCTAAATCTTCCCTCCTTCAACTTAAAACCATTTCCCCTAGTCCTGCTATTATCAGCCCTTTTGAAGAGTTTACTCCCTTCCTGGGAGTAAGTTCCCTTCAGGTACTGAAAGGCTGCAATGAGGTCACCCCGCAACCTTCTCTTCTCCAGGCTGAACAAACCCAACTCCCTCAGCCTGTCCTCATAGGGGAGGTGCTCCAGCCCCCTGATCATCTTTGTGGCCCTCCTCTGGACCCTTTCCAAAATCTCCATATCTTTTTTGTACTGAGGGCTCCACACCTGGACACAGTACTCCAGATGGGGCCTCACAAGAGCAGAGTAGAGAGGGACGATCACCTCCCTATCCCTGCTGACCACCCCTCTCCTGATGGAGCCCAGGATCCCATTTGCTTTCCGGGCTGCCAGAGCGCACTGCTGGCTCATGTTAAGTTTCTCATCTATCAGGACCCCTAGATCTTTTTCTGCCGAGCTGCTCTCAAGGACAACTCCTCCCAGCCTGTACAGGTGCCTGGGGTTCTTCCGGCCCAAGTGCAAAACCTTGCACTTTGCCGTGTTGAACCTCATTAGGTTCACCCGAGCCCAGCTTTCCAGCCTGTCAAGGTCCCTCTGAATGGCATCCGTTCCCTCCACCGTATCGACTGCACCACTCAGCTTGGTGTCATCAGCAAACTTGCTGAGGGTGCACTCCATTCCCTCATCAATGTCATTAATAAAGATGTTAAAGAGCACCGGTCCCAAGACAGACCCTTGAGGGATGCCGCTCGTTACCGGCCTCCACCTGGACATAGAGCCATTGACCACCACCCTCTGTCTGCGGCCTTTCAACCAATTGCTTATCCATCTAGTTGTCCACCCATCAAATCCACCTCCCTCCAATTTGGAGATGAGGATGTGATGGGGGACCATGTCAAAGGCCTTGCTCAGGTCCAGGTAAATGACATCGGTCGCCTTCCCTTCATCCACCAACGCCGTCACTCCATCATAGAAGGCCACAAGATTAGTTAAGCATGACCTTCCCCTGGTGAAGCCATGCTGGCTGTCTCGGATCACATGCTCGTTCTTTATGTGATCAAGCATGTTGTCCAGGAGGATCTGTTCCATAATCTTCCCAGGCACAGAGGTGAGACTCACCGGCCTGTAGTTACCCGGGTCCTCCCTGCTCCCCTTCTTGTAAATGGGAGTGACGTGACCCTTCCTCCAATCATCCGGGACCTCACCTGACAGCCACAACTTCTCAAATATGATGGAGAGCGGCTCAGCAACCACCTCAGCCAGCTCCTTCAGGACCCTGGGATGCACGCCATCTGGCCCCATAGACTTATACTCATTCAGTCTAAGGAGGCACTCTCGGACTTGCTCTATAGCTTGTAAATTTGAACTACAGTTTAACTTTCCCAGACTTTACACTTCTGTTATTATTGTTTGACTTGATAAAAAATATATCTGTGCTCTTGAGTCTCTTGGGTGAGTTCAAAAATTGAAGTCCTCACATTTTTGTACCTAATTAATCTTTGTTCTTTCCCGCATGCTGTTTTAGCTCGGAATGTCTGTTAGTCGTAAGAAATAAAATTCAGTAGAGAGCAGAGGATTGTTTCTGGTGTCCTTGTGTATATAGTAAAATTCGAAACTAATTTTGTATCTAGGATATTTACGTAGCACGAACTGTTGACAGTACGGTCCTTGGTGAAGTGCAAGGACATCACAGAATTAAAATATTGTACTAGAGTCACAGCAGACCGAATTATTAAGATGTATTTATACTGCTTATTTGTATGAATGTCTTCAGGTCAGCAAAAAAGAAGTACTTTCTGCTTGGCTGTTCATTTGTTTCTACATTGAATTTAGGCAGACGACCCAATAGAAGACGTACTGCAGAAGCAAGACTTCTGCTTGCAGCAAATTGGGTTTGGGTTTTGTGTGTTGTTTTCAGACGTATTATCAGAATCACAGAATCACAGAATTATCAAGGTTGGAAAAGACCTAGAAGATCATCTAGTCCAACCATTACCAATACTTCCTGGCTAAATCATATTCCTCAACACAACATCCAAACATTTCTTGAACACTCCCATGGTCGGTGACTCCACCACCTCCCTGTGCAGTGCATTCCAATGCCTGACTACCCTTTCCAAGAAGTAATACTTCCTAATGTCTGGCCTGAATCTCCCCTGGCGCAGCTTAAAACCATTCCCTCTAGTTCTGTTCCCTCTAGTTCTGTTCCCTCTAGTTCTATTCCCTCTGGTTCTACACTGAAGTGTATGACTTGAGGTGTTTCGTCTCCTGATGCTGTAGGATGTTTTTTTCCTACTTTTAAGATTCTCTTTCTAGTTATTTGGAGGAAAAAAAAATAATACTCCAGTGATACAGTTTCTTATCACAATTCTATCTCATTGGAGATGTGGGCTCCATTTTGTTACATAGATGCCATTTGTTTCTAAGGTATACAAACAGAGCAATTTGCACCCATCTGTTTGATCATTACGTCACTGGGAGGTTCAAAACAGAAGAAAGATGAAGATGATTTCAAACCAAAAATAAGATACAGCAGCTATTTCTGAATCTTTCTTACCAGCAGTGAAAGCAGGAAGACTGATAATTCTTCTGTTGCCCACGTTCTTACTGTCATTTTTTCTTAAATCATAATAGTAAATCAAAAAGAAGTAGGTACGTAGCAGAGGAAATCATTACAAGCATGAATATTTTTGACTTTCAGAATTCTCAAGTTACCTGTGCATTTTATGTAGTACCCAGTGGAGTAATTTTGTAAGCCTTGTAGGATGCTTAATAAAAGCCCTGCATATTCTTTTGAATTTCTTAGTTGCAGAGAGTTAACAATCAATATGCAGCTGTTTTTGTGAAGGAGCCATCAACTAAGTTGCTCCACAGAAAACAACTTACTTTGTGTGACTATCTTACAGTTTAGGACTAGTGATTATTCCATCTCAAAACTGTGTTCTTTACTCTTCCTTGTAATATTCCCCTGTTGCATTTTCAGTACTCTATCAAACTTGTAAGTTGCTCATTAGAAGTTAAGTAGAAAAATACTTAAAAGGTTTTTGTTCTGAACAAATAATAGTACTGAAGTGGCTTTGGGGAATAAAGCAACGTCTAACCAAATTAGAGGTTCAAGAAGAAGAGCAAAATATCTTGTTAGAACATGAGCTGATAGTATTGCCTGCACATGCCACAGGAAGTCTCTCTGTTTAGACAATAGCAGGATTAGGGGAAATGGATCCAAGTTGAAGGAGGGAAGATTTAGGTTGGATGTTAGGGGGAAGTTCTTTACTAGGAGAGTGGTTAGGTCCTGGAACAGGCTGCCCAGGGAGGTTGTGGATGCCCCGTCCTTGGAGGTGTTCAAGGCCAGGTTGGACGGGGCCCTGGGCAACCTGATCTAGTAAATGTGTATGTTTGGTGGCCCTGCCAGGCAGGGGGGTTGGAACTACATGATCCTTGAGGTCCCTTCCAACCCGGGTCATTCTGTGATTCTGTGATTCTGTGACTCACGTTTTTACAAATACTTTAAGGCTGTAATTTTTGTGGAAACTCCACAGAAATGAAGAGCCATTTAGGACAACGGGGTGAAAAACTGCATTCTTTAAAATATTTGTGTTGCACGAAAACATTAGTAAGTAGAGCATTTCTTGTGTAAACCATGAATTGGTTTGTGTTGGAAGGGACCTTTAACGATCAGCTAGTCCAACCGTTTGCTTTAGAACAAGGCTTTGAAACTGGTTCGTTAGTAATGGAGGATGGATTAGGACTGAGTTGGATGGAGAGATGATAATAGCATCTCACTTCACAGGAATGTTGTGAAAGTATTTTCATTATGAAGATTTAGGCATTTTAGTTACAAATACTGTAAGAAAGCCCACGAGTAAATTAATAATTCTGTCTTTGGAGCAGTATTTGAATTGGCATGGCATCTCACACTGAACAATGAGGAGGAAACAAAATATTGAATGGCTTTTCAGTGAATAATATCTACTGTTACTGAATGAGGCCAGGACTTGTAGAAAAAAGGCTGCTATCATATAATAGAAGATAACACTATAATACACAAAAAATATTTGACGTAACGTTTGTGTGTTCTTAACATAATGTTAAGATTCTAGCAAGACGTCTTACTGCATGTATGCATTTTGAGAAGTATGTGGTTAGTAGGGAAAACCAAAAAAGTACTAATTAAGGAGTTTAATACGTAGTACAGAAGCCATTGTGGGATTTTCTTTTGGTCTACTCTTTATTGATATACATTAACTTTATAAAATGCTAGCGATGGAAATGTGTAAAATGAAAAGCAGTTGTTACGTAAGTAGTTTATTTACAGAAGAAGAATTTAGGCATTCTGGATTTAAGAAGAAGAACATCTTAAGGGAAGATTCTGCATGTGACTTGATTAGAAAGCTGCTGTATCATCCTGGGACATATGCATGGAATATTGGCTACCTTTTCAGAAAGGACAGGAGGCAACGGGAGCTGATTGACTAGGGAAAAGCTGCTTTTTTGTAGATGCATGCCCGCTTCTGTATGGGAAGCTATTTAAGTTGAATGCACTTCTTTAACTCTTGCCAGTTTTTGACTTTTCAGAAGGGAAGTGTAAGCACAATTTTCTGGAACCCAAAACAAATATGGAAATTTCTCCTGGTTATATTGAAAAGATCTTCTACAGTCATAGATTCATAGCTCAAATGCTTTAAGAGTAAGGACCAACAAAGTAATAGTTTGACAGTCTCTGCAGTGTTATTTCTCAGATCATCTTGCTAGATCCTGTTGCCATGCAAGAAGAGCTTGAATCAAGTGCCAGACTCCCTCAGTTATTATTTAATGAGCATTATACGTTGCTTGGGGTGTGGGAGCAAGGCTGGTTTCCTTTTAACAGCTGAACCCTATGTGAGAACATTGTGTTGACTTGGTCACTTGCAGAAGACCAGTTGTGTAGTCTGACACTGAGGTTTTTTGAATGACATTTCCATTTATGTGAATTTAGAATCAGGTTTTAGAGCTCTTTGAATTACAAGCAGATATGAACAGATCATAGAGACAGCTGACTAGGCTGGTGTGGAATCCTGTATCCCCTTTAATTGTCCATAGAGTGAAAGGAATAGAAGGATGGGAACATCCAGTGTTATCTGAAGTAGGAACATATTCAGGGTATGGCAGATCAGGATAAAATCTTTAAATTAAGTATTTGCTGTATTTATTTATTTTTAATCCTTAAGGAAAACAATGACAACAAACAAAATGTTGCTGAGGGCTGCTGCATTGCTAGGTTTACATTTTGTTTGTCCAGTAGTGGAATCCAAGGTGAGATTTAGCACCTGGCATGGTGTGCTTTGCTAATACTCTGAATGAGAGTTTCCAGTAGCTTAATTGATGTCTGTGCACTCACTGAAGTGCCTTAAGAAGGGACTCTTTTTTTAGCAACAAAACATACATAGTTTTTAAGACTGGAGAAACAACAGCTTGTTTTACTTTCCTATTATAGCCAGCCTTTCCCTTAGCTGTTGGATTGGAACAGCACAGCCATATGAATGTGGTTCCTCATTGCTCTGCTTCTCTTCCAGAAGTTTCAACTATGTTGCAGTTATTGTTGTCCTCTTGTAACATTTGCCACCAGCTGTCTGAATTTCAGCAGAAGATGTGGCTAAGCAAAAAATGAACTTTTCAGCAGCTCATTCATCCTCACCTCAGTGCATTTCCCAAATCTATTAGGTTTAGCTAGAGCCCGCTTCTGGTTTGCTTTTCATCTTGCCTCCATTTGCTTTGTGTCCGACAGTTAGGTTGTTGGATTCCATAGGTAGTTTCTTGTCAGGAAGTTGCCCCAAGATTAGGCGGATTTTTAAAAAGATCTGGAACCAGCCTATTTTTACTTAAGTGGTCATTCCCTTTCTTTCTTGTAAATCAGTCCTTCTGATGAAACGTGTCTGGGTTTTATTGGTAGGTGCAGAAGACTATTTGAACTGAGCAGCATCTTAAAATCACAGATGGGTTGAAAAATGCCATAATGATCATCTTAAGCTTTGTGAAGGGGTTCTCTTGGTTACAGTTGTGTCACGTAAGCATTGTAGATGAATAAATGTAGCTTCATTTTATGCCTTTTCAAAAGAAAAGGCAAATACAAAGTTCCCCCGCCCCTCAAAACTTCTGCATAAAATGGTTCTGGTATGTGAGATGATGGAGACCATGGTTGTTCTCCTAGTTATCTTCGTAGTGAGAGGGAGTTGTGAACCGAACTGGAAGGAAGCCAGGCACTCAGTTATTAACACAGCACACACTGATACAGGGCAGTGAATTCTCATTGTGGCTCTACAAAGCGTTAATGAAGTTCTAATTTAAAAAGCAAACAGAAAACCTCTACATTGCACCATGGGGACCCAACACATTTTATCACATTGTATTGTGACTAATATTAATATTGTTAATTAACAAGCTTTCTTGAGATCTAGGAATATTATGGCAAGAACTTTTTGTTTTTTTAAAGGCTGCCTCATTTTTCTCAGTAATTCTGAACAAAAAACAGTGAAATGGAATGATCTGAATTACCTCCTTGTTCAGAAGATCAAAATGGAACATGTTTTTAAGTGAAAAATAATTATAGTATCAAAATATAAACCTTGTTTTAAAACTTTAATATCAGAACATGGAAACTGCCACCCCAAAGAGTAGAAGCAGAACGAGATCACTTCAAGAGTGGCCAGTGTTTGTCTTCAGAGGAAAATGAAGCTTAATGGAACTAAGGCCACTTCACTTCTAACTGAGAGATTCCACACAGGCGTTTAATGGCTTTAACTAAAACATTTTGAATTCATACCATTAATTTGGTTTAACTTCCTTTTGTAATCCCACACAGAGAGGACCTAAGTGACTTTGTATTCCATTCCATCTGTAAGTCCATTGTTGGCACTGACTGTACCTAGCTTGTTCTGTAGCGCTTCAGTCTTACATAGGAATTAGTAGTGCTTTAGCACCATATTAACAACAGAAATAGTGGAAAAGAAATGCAATGGTGGAAATTGGCAAGTAGATGACAGCATTTTTCTCTTGAAATGGAGTGTGGTTGGTCTAGTCTGATATTTTTATTTGTTTTATTTTTTTTCAGTGAGTCTAATTATTTTCTCTTTGTTGTTTAATTACAAGATGTGCGTTAGTTTTTTCAATTGGCATATTATGAAAATAGATTGTTTGACAACTTTAGCTCTTTGTCACAACTCTTCTCGTATTTTAATGCTGAAATAACTCTTCTGAGGAAGTGAAGAGGCTATTCTTTATTAAAAGTTTTATCAGCATAACCTACATTCAAATGAAACGGCTCAGTTATCATTTCATTGCTGTACTGTGTCAGTGGGTCACTCTTTAGCTGTCTGTTTTCATTACTGGTTAACATGACTACACGTTCAGCCTTAACCATGTTTTCTTGAGTGATTAAAACATGGGCAGTACTTGATCTCTCATGTTCTATCTGTGGCTCATAGAAATTTGGAAAGGAATGTCTGGATGTAAGGAACATTTGGATGTTGTGTTGAGGGACATGGCTTAGTGGGAGTTCTTGGTAATAGGTGAATGGTTGGACTGGATGAACTTTTAGGTCTTTTCCAACCTTGGTGATTCTGTGATTCAGCAGCTTGGTACTGAAAGATTTTTGTACTAATCTGTGTGGGACTATTGTGTGGAGGTCAGTGCATATATTCCTGTGGGTCTTTTTGCATAATGCCTGTTGCATGATTGTCTGACTCAGTTATGCAAGTAGTTTGTCTTTACAGGCTAAATAAAATTGTTTATTTTGTGATAACAGCTAGGTGGTTTGTTCTTGCACTATAACAACAGCTAAAGGTATATTAAAACTGTGCCCCAAGGAATTTGCAGTGTTAAATAACGTTTCCACAACTTGTCAAGGTTTCACAATCAGGTATTATATCTACATATATGTATATCTACATTTTCTTTGCAGATTCTTTTTTTAAACAAACATAGAAAAATGAAGAAAATTTTAGTTATTTGTTTATGAGTAAATTTGTATCTCTAGTTCAAAGAAGACGACGTCTAGAAAGCAGTCCTACATAGTATGAGTTCTCTTTCATAGCTTCATTACTGAACTCATTGTATTTGTGTAGGTGCAGAAACAACTAATGTGCATGAAATAACTGAAAATAGAGACTTTGATCTGCTTTTTAAAGTGGAGTTACAGAAGACATATTTGTTACTCTTCTTTTATAGGTCCAATGATGCACCAGCAGCCTCCTTCCCAGCAGTACAACATGCCACAGGCTGGTGGCCAGCATTACCAGGGACAGCAACCACCTATGGGAATGATGGGCCAAGTTAACCAAGGCAATCACATGATGGGCCAGAGACAGATTCCTCCATACAGACCGCCACAGCAAGGTAGACCTTCTCTTCAGTGTTCTTACATTGATTTTAAATAACCAGCTGGAAAATTATTTTGAATAATTTTCTTGTTTACACCAAATCTCAGTGAAATCATTGGGTGTTCCAGTTACAGACTTTGTTTGCAGACTCTTTTTTTTTTGTTTCTTGTAGCAACAGGTTACTGGTATCACAGTTAAACTTGAATGCAAGTGAATTCTGTTTCAATATTAAAATGATAGGTATAGAAAAAGAGTGAAGTACCTTCCTGATTCTGAATTTGTTCAATTATAAAAGGGAACAGTGTTCTGCAGCCTTGTTTTTTTCTTTTTTTCTTTTTTTATCCCCCCCCCCCCATGTCTTTCTAGAAAAAGAGTAACTTCATTTTTAATACTTGGTGCTGTTATACATGTGTTCCCAAAATGATCTCAGAACTGAAGTTTGATATATATGTACTCAATCTGATGCAGCCAAACAACTGTATGCTTGTATGTGTGTGTAAAATATATAGAGATGTTTTTGTTGTTGTTAAGTCAAATAGATTACGTATGTTGTCCGAAATACAACAGTATGGGTGGGGAGTACATTTGAGAAATATTTCTCATAGTAAAATCAGAAAATAGCAGACTTTATAATAGAGAAAACAAGTTATTTACCTATTGACTGGTTGTGGTTTTTCAGGCCCACCACAGCAGTACTCAGGCCAGGAAGACTATTATGGGGACCAATACAGTCATGGTGGACAAGGTCCTCCAGAAGGCATGAACCAGCAATATTACCCTGATGGTAATCTCTCATAAATGTTGACTTTCCCATTTTCTATACCTGCCCAGTATTAATGCAGATATGCCCAAAATTATGGAATGGGACAAGAGTAGTAATGGAATATCATACCTCACATTTACAAAAGCTCCCAAGTTCAGAATTGTTCATACAGTTTTAGTTACAATGAGTAATTAATTTTACAATTTAGAGTATGTGATTTGTAACACTCCCATTTGAAACTATAACAACAGTTTTAGTATTTCAAAGTGAAAAATCTGTAATTGGTGTATCTAAAAGGAGGGATCTTTAGTATGTCTGGTACAGTCGAGATGAATTAAATCATAACTTCATTATAAATAAAAGAGGGGGTGATATTCTTTTAATAAAGATTCTACTGAAATTGATGAACTTGCTTAAGAAATGTGTTTTTCTGTAAATATTTTATATTTTTAACTTAGTGCTTAGTTTTCATGTCACACAAATGTGTTCTTGTTGCTATTGGTATGGGCCTTCAGTGTAATTTTCACAAAGGTATGGAACGGTCCCTGCCCTGAGGATCTTGTAACTGTTAATCCTCCTTAGAAGTCCCCTACCACCCCACAGGGCTTTCTAGGCAAGGCCATAACTTTGAATTGCATAAATCTGTCCTCCTGCCTCGTGGAGTTTAGAGTGCTAAAGGCTATTGTGTTGTGTTCTAAGTTAGAAAAGTTGCAATTGACCTGTTTTTAGACTGAACAGAGACTGGGAGAACAAAAACGTTGAGTCATGACTGCAGTGAGAATAGTGTGCACAGTATAATGCTTTCTTAAGAAGTTCAAGGAATGTGGTAGATATCAGTGTTTTTTAACAAAACAAACGTACACAAAGCTAAACAGTGTTATTGTCAGAGCTGTTGCTCATTGCAAATAAAAGGGCACAGGTTAGTTGGCTGAATTTTCATTTCTATTAAATTGATTTTAAGATACAACAAGCCATGCATATATAAGTTTACGTGTGTTATTTTTGGATATATGTGTGCAAAGCTCTTTTACAGTGGGCATAACTCATCATTATTAAACTTTTGTTTTTGAACTTCCATGTTATAAATGTGAACTTTAAATGATTGTTGTATATTTACTATAGTGAAGGCAATTGGACATAATCACTGACAGATCTGTGGCAGAACAGAGGAATTCACTGAGAATTATTCCTTCTAAAGATTCATTCTTTATCACTACCTCTTTATCACACTTCTCTTGAACTAGAGATTGTATTATAAGCTTTGTGTTAATGATTGTGTATTTTATTAGGTTACATCCATGAAGTATTGTACAGTTCCAGAAGTAATTTCAAAGACCACTTATTTTATACTGTTTTCTTCTATAGTAGCTACCTGATCTAATTTTATTCAGAATTTAAACAAAATTTCATCTTCATTTCTTTACCAGAGTAGCAATGCAATATGTTCTTGTATTTTTTTCATCTGTCAGATGTACTTACTCTTAAAGCATCAAACAGGTGGGGTGCTTACTGCATGTATTGGTTCCATAATCGGAGATACCTACTGTCTCTGAATAGAAGAGTTTGTTTGTAATGATTCTGCTCAGGACTGGAGGAAAAGTTCACTAAGGCTTGTAGGAATTACTTTTGTAGGGAAAAAACAAGCTTGGGAATATTATTTTTCTGTCACTTCAAAGCAAAATTTAATGTAGACTGTAATCCATAACTTTGCTGAGCTTTATTTGTTCTATTTCACACTGCTTTTAGCATATGCTTTCGAATTGGAGATCAGCAGAACAGGTGTTAGACAAAGTATGATAATTGCTTTCTTTGTTCATTCTAATTTAATTCAGGTTATTTACATGTGAAAGGCCTAAATGCTTTCTTTTTTTTTTGAGTGAAAGATAAAGTATTTTTTTCCCCCAACAAGGATTATCAGAAGGTTAAGATCATCCTTTGCTGTGATGTTGCTAAAACTACTGCTTTAAGCTTTTTTTTTTCCTGTCACATGTTAATTCAGTATGAAAGAAAATCATATGAATAAAACTTTGACTAATACAATTGAAAAATATTTTTCATGTATATCCAGTTGAAATTTTTTTTCATTTTTCTGAGAAATGAAATATTCTTAGGGTTTTCACTCAGAGGCCATTAACGTTTCTTCCTGTCTCTTGTCGAATTGATGTAGGTCATAATGATTACGGTTATCAGCAACCGTCGTATCCTGAACAAGGCTACGATAGGCCTTATGAGGATTCCTCACAACATTACTACGAAGGAGGTATCTATATACCTTCACACACATACGCACATACATTCCCTTTCCTCCCCCACCCGCAACGGGAACCAAAATTCTTGCACAACACAACTTATACCCATGCAAAGCTCTTGTAGAATACTAGTTGCTGGCTGTCTTGAGAATTGCAGGGAACTCGAAGCATTCAGAGTAATTTCTTGCAAACACCTAAAATATATAACCATAATTTGCCATTTCTAACAACAGTAAAATGACTAAAACACTTCAGAGATTTTTTTATTTTTTTTTAATCTCAATGGAAATTTTTATTTAAACATAAATTTGTTGGTTCAGTTCTAAATCTTTTTGTGTGTGTATATATTTTGTATAATTATAGTGCCGTTAGGAAACAGCTTGCTGATCTTGTGTAGCTAGTCTGTGCTCTTGTAGCTGTCCTTAATTTTGTCTTTTTTATTTTATTTAGTATAGTCATGATCTTATGACTGTGACGTTCCAGTAAATGCAATGCTCCTTTGGCAGAGATGCTGAAAGTGCTGCAGTTCAACTCTGCAAAATTGGCTTTAACTGCAGTTTGTTTGGCCGAATTCCTTCTGTTTGGTTTGAGTTTTCTTTGTTTTGTTCAGTTTTTGAAATCAATATTGCATTTTCATTTTGTTCTTGTGTTGTTGGCTGTGCATCTTAAAAGGAAAAATATTTAATCAAGTAAGCACCTTCAGTTGTTTCTTCTTTCTCGCAATCATCTTACAGGAAACTCACAATATGGTCAGCAGCAAGATGCATATCAAGGACCACCCCAACAGCAGGGTTACCCACCACAACAGCAGCAATATCCAGGCCAACAAGGCTATCCTGGACAACAGCAGGGTTATGGTAAGAACCTGACGGTGCAGGCAGTAGTTGGAGATAACACTAAGAGGTCTTCGTATGTTATTCTGTCCTGATTTTACTGGGTTGAAAGGCTGGGCTTGTGCAAGGAAGCTGTATGCTCTCAATTTCAATGGAGCAAAACAAGGAAGTGTAGAAAACAGCATCTGTTTGGAAGTAGATCTGTTGCAAGCTTGGACAACCTGGTTACACAGAAAGCTGAGCCATGTCTACATACTATCTTCAAAAGCGTCTGTAATTTAGAAAAGCTCTGCTCTATTCTGTGTCCTTGGTGAACACAGTCTAGAGGGCATGAAGTTGGCAAAGAGTCACCTACGCCACTCCATCTCTGGACTTGGCATTTAGAACAAAATCTTTAAAAACAACAAACAAACAAAACCCCTATTTAAAATTCATCCAACACAAATGAATCATTCAATTGAAATTCTTGTACCTACAAGTAAAGAAAAGACCAGCAGCATTACCTATGGTGTTTTCTAAGGATTTGTTTTGCAAATGCTTGAGCTGATGGTGCAAACTGTGTAATGTATAGCAAGAATGAGAAATCTGCCACAAGTTAAATGATGTATTCTTTAGATTCAAGGAGAACTCCCAAACAGGAGACTTAAAGTAATAGTAGGTAATTTCTGTGAACTGTCTGTGAAAACTGTAAGTCAGCAGATATTGCTCTTATTTCTGCTTGTTGTTGTACATCGTAAAGCTGTACATATTTATCTTAAGATATGCAACATCTAAGAAGCAATCTCTGAAATCTAATTACATATGTTTTAACTTTAGCTTTCTGGTAGGTTTACATGCTAAGACTTACTGCATTGTGGAAACGTGTGGAAGTCCATGGGTGACTTCTTTGCTGTGTAGACAAATGCCGAGATTGCCCCAAATCCAGTTATATTGAAACAGTTTTAAGGAAGACCTGCTGACATTAAGAAAATCTCCTTCTTTTGGATGTTATGGAAAAAATTAGAATTCTAAAATAACGTTTGTGTACTTACATTCTGCTAAGCTTAATATAGGAACAGAAGGAAGGTCTAGCTCTCTATTCTGATTAAGTAAAGAAATAAAATCTAGTATTCTGAGTATTTGGGTTAAGAAATACTAGAGGAAGCTATTTTTGTAAACCCCAAAATTGCGCTTTTTTAGTTTCTTTTTTTTTTTTTTAAGTAAAAATAGACATTGAAGCCCAAAATTAACACATTCCATTTCATTTTATAGAATTTATTACTGAATATTTAGAATTCAACCGTAAAGTATGACCATGAATAAATAAAAGCCAGGCTTCATTTGTCAGATGAACACAGCACTTTTTAGGATATAGTAGCCCTGCTCAATTTAATATTTAATTGCTTTCTAATTTGCAAAAATAAATCAGCATTTCAGTCATTAATATCAATCTTTAAGGTTTTGTTTCACTGTTCAAAGCAGAAGCTGTATAGTTCAAGGAGATCTGAGGCCTGAGGAGAATGGTAATATGCTAAGGAACTCGTCTTTGCTTGGTCATCTTTCTGACTGTCTTGTAGATCCACAGTTACCAAAAGAGTTACGGGCCAGTGCCTGTAGCTTGATCTAGCCTACTCTTGTACTGAGTCATCTTATTGATAAAAAGTAATCTGTTTTCTGTGATTTAAAAAAAATAAACACCTGTTTTTTCTAAAATACTTCTCCGGAGTTACAGCTTTTCCCAAGTCTGCCAGTTTTAGCAGGTGGTGTTGAAGTAGCTAGTATCTCTGAAATACACAGGACATCATATCTACCAAGGTAGGAGGGGATGAGTTTAATTTTCTTTGAAAGATATCTTCAGTGCCCGATGGTAGTAACATACATTCCATTTGGTTGACTGGCTTAGTCCCTGTGAACAGTGACAGAAAGTTTGTCTTGACAAAAGAGCTGCTTCCTTTACAACCAAAAGAGTCGAGCCATTCTATTCTGTTCCTGTAAAGTTAAGGTGACAGAGGAGGGGGATGTAGAATAGTAGAATTTACTGGTTGTCACATCATACATTTTATGCATGTAACTTGCTTTCCTGATGTCCCATTTATGATTGCCCCCTGTGGTTTGGGAACTGACTTTTGGCAGTACAGCACTGCTGGTCTCTTTAGACAGTCCAGTCACTGAAGGCAGTTGTTCATTTGGCTGCTCCTCACATTATGAAGTTGTGAACTGGAGTAGAATACAGCAGAAGAGTGAGCATCCCTCAGTCATGGAAAGTGCTCTTGTTTATGGTTTGTCACATTTTGCTTTTTCTCTGTTCTGTGACCTTATGTGTGGAACTACATCCATTGGTAATTAGGGGAAAAAGAGTTGTAAATTTTCTATGGTTGTAGCACAACAGACATTGTCAGCTAAGGTGCTTTCTAGGATTAGAGAGTCATTGTCGCTGATAATGCTTTTAGACAGAAGACCTGATTTTATGGTAGAGATATTTCTTAGCTTTTCACAGTTGTGAAACCCAGTACTTGTACCATTTTCTTCCTGATTTCTTATGCAGTCTTATTTTTTTTTCCCTTTTATTTCTTTTTTCCATTTTAACATTCTCTAGGCCCTTCCCAGGGTGGCCCTGGACCTCAATATCCCAATTATCCACAAGGACAAGGCCAGCAGTATGGGGGATACAGACCCACACAGCCTGGGCCACCACAGCCACCACAGCAGAGGCCTTATGGATATGACCAGGTATTCTTTCACTCAGTTAGGAAGTCATGATTCTTAAACATTCATTGGATAATTTTGGTTTCTTGTGACATGTTAACTGATGAATTTGAGGATGTAGTCTCTGACATGTGTGCACAGTTCTCAAGAGTTTCATTAACAGTAGAGTTATCCAGAAATGTTTGTCTAGAAGTGTGCTTAGATAGCCTATTTTGAGTGTGCAAAGTTTAATGCAGTTTGGCAAAGCGAGGCTCTCCAGACAATGTTTGCAGACCTTAAAAATTTTAAGTTGATCTGTTTTGTAGCTGAATATGAAATGACAAATCTGAAAGTTGAGGTTCCTAAATCTTTTAATCTCGTGCTGAATTGTTTCATTGATTCTCTCACAAACACAAATCTGGTAATCCTCACAGCTGTAGAAGCACCTCTGGCATACAACTTAAGTCCTTCTTACTTGTAGAGCTCTGTGGGGAGATAGGAAACCATTTTTGCACAGGTTTCCTCTAAAGAGTAGGAAGGAATACGTGAGAAAGAAGTAACCTGAATATTACCTTCTTCTTTCCCATCTCTGCTAAGATAAGTTTAAAACAAACAATAAAAACTCATCAAAGCACTAGGCTGAAGTTGTACTGGGGTAGCCCTGTAAAAAATTGTTGTTTTACTGTTGAATGAAACTGATTTTATCCCTATAGAACATACTGTAAAAATACAATTCTTGTAATATAAAAAGTTCAGAAATGTCGTTGAAACATACAGCATTATTTTCCTTGGCATAAATAAAATTGAGATAGCTAAATATATTTTAAGATCCAGTTGAAATTTTAGTGTTTAAAAAATGCTGATATGTCAGTAGAATAAGAATTGAATTCTTAAAAACTTTCCTTTGGAGGTGAGATTAACCCCAATTACTTGCATTTCTAATGGAGGACAGCTGGCTTCCTCCTTACAGAAACTGAAAAAGACAAGGAAAAAGAAACAGGCAAACTCTTGCAATGTGGTTGTTGAGAGATGCAGTTACTTTTCCTGGTTATTTAAAAGATAAACTAAGCATGTACTAAAACAGTTAACTCCCTTACGTAAAGTGTTAGCTACATGAATATGCTTTGGTTGTGGCACAGGTAGCTATGCTGTAGTCTTCCAGTTTGTGCAGTCTGAGTTTGTCAGGAAAACTCAATTATAGAAGACCTCTTTACATTTCTGTGCTAGCCATTCTCAGAGGAATTCTGCTGCTTAAGTTCTCCTCTGGCAGCTGTTCTGAGATTTTTCTCCCTGATTGGTATATTACAATGGAAAAAACTGACATTGCAATGTAAAAATGAAATTGAAACTATTGCCATGATGTGATGATACTTAACATGAAATAGTGTTGAGTCTGCACTTAGTGCAGTATTTGTTTCTGCAGACCTTGAACGCTATGGTGAAAGATCACGGTAGGCTTGTAGCAGTGAAGCTTTCACCTCTGCCTTGTCTTCATTATGTGATGCTCTGTGAAAAGAAATAGATTAGGCTAATTTTGTCAATTGGACATACGTAATAACTGATTCTCATAAGATAAGCTTACTAGTTGTGTTCACAAGGATTCCTTGGTTTTTGAGCTACATGAATTGCTCTTCTGTGATTTTTAATGGATGAGTGCTTTTAAGTGTCACTGAAAACAGGTGATATTCCTGAATTACTTGAATTTGGGTGACCTTATATTTTTAAAATAGGTTTTGAAGTCTGGGTGAGCAGTAATTTCTGTCTTTTGTTTTTTGTGGTGTCCTGCAAATTTCACAGCAGCGTATTAAATTCAAAGTCATACCTTTCTGATGAGGTTTGTTGTCTGGCTTTAAATCGATACCATGTTGTATTAAAACACAAATGATTTTTACTGAGATGAAGCTCTGTATTTATTCAACTCGGTTTGCTGTTTGTTGTCATTTGTGTTCAACTTTCAACATCATAGTTTGTTTGGAAAATCTTCTGATTTGAGCTTTTAATACAGGGAAATATACCTTGTACTCTAATTATGTATTTTGAATTTCCTTTTTAGGGTCAATATGGAAATTACCAACAGTGAAAAGTATTCACATTCCGGTAGGCAATATCTATTAGCAGCCATATTGTCTTCTCAGCACTGTGGACATCTTCCTGAGATGAAAACCTCCCATTTCATCTAGTCTTTGGAAAAAATCTTGTGGCTGTTTTACAGTATACGGTCTTCATGGGTTAATTGTTAAAGGACTGTAGGTTCTCAGAAGCTGATTTCACATCTCTACTCTAGATGGCAATATTGGACAGAAAATATGTGACATAGCAATTTGCAGTGAGTTGAGAACTGTATATCAAATAGACTGTTACAGACTGAAAGGTGCGAACAGCTTTGTATGTTTATGAAGGTTATGGGAATTTAATATTTTTTCCACAGATTTTTTTTGTAGGGGGAACGGGATATGCACACTTTTTACAGCAGCAATATTTTGTATATTATGTTTTTCATGTGGTGAATATGCAAGACAGTACACTACTCGCTGGACAGGATAAAAAATCTACTGTTAAAATGGGTAGGGTCATGATAAGTGCTTGATTCTGTAAGTCTCAAAATGGTGTACGATAGAGGTAACAGTGAAAAAAGATGAAGAGCATTGTACATCACTGATAGGTTCGTGTACAAAGAATGAGAATCCCAGTTATCTAAATGGGAACATAATTGAGGACGGTATAATATAGTCTTGTGCAAAGATTAATTTTTTAAGCTTTCCAATTTTTCTGAGTGAAGCATTTTTGTAAAAACTATTTCTAACATAGTTTGACAATTTTCTGCAGCATTTTTTGGGTAACAGGATAAATGTTTGGGTTGTATTTCTCAAGTGTTTTGTCACAGCTTTGCATAAGCGAGCTGTAATCCCTCTTAATAATTGCAATAACAAAGAAAACGACAAGTGTTAATTTTACCTGGCTTAAATATGCAAAGAATTTGAAAAACAATATGGAGGACAGGACTGTATTGTATAAGTGTATTTTAACCTTTAGTTTATAATTTGTATGTATCAAAATAGCCTAGAAGACTTTGTAAAACCTATCTAAACTTTCCTAACTGGGAGTTAATAACTTTAGAGAAGGGGTCATTTTTTGTGCGTGTCCATTTTACTTATTGGTTAATATGAGACCAAGGGATGTTTTATAACAGAAAAATAAAAAACCTGTTGGTGAGGTCAATGCCAAATTTTGTTTTGAACTGCATTAACGCTTATAGTGTTGCATGCAAGATAGAGGCAGCACCTTGATCAGTAGCATAGTACACAAAAAAATTGGTTTTGGGACTGTCCTGCAACTGTATATCGGATAAATAAATGAATATTCTTTTGTGCAGGAATGTATGCGTTCAGGAATTCCTGGGGAATTTTATAGAAAAGACAAAAGTTAAGATTATCCTGGGAATAAAACCTTATTTTTTTTTTTTCAATTGGAGATCATGTTGAAGGGGGGGGAAAGGGTAAAAACAAAAAGATGTTCCTGATATCCATGACAATAGAGACGGAAAACAAGATTTTCATTTTGTTCATCATTCTTTAAGGGAAAGGCAGTTTTCTTAAAGTTGGTTGTTATGAAATACACATCGAGGTTTGAACAGTTACAGCATGAGGAGCATTATTATGAATGAAATGCTTGTAGGTTCTGTGCCAATTTTCCACCACTGTGTACTTTGTTGCTATTTAAAACTGTACTCCATCAGTTCTAACGGAAGAATAAATTATTTGTGATTTTAATTTTCTCATTTGTTTCTTTAAATTAGATCCCCATCACTCTGATGTCTCATCTGGAGACTCTGCTGTGAGTTTTTGATTTTATAGAAATCTGGCCAGGATAACCGAGCTGTATTTGCATTCTAGGACTTGATCAAAATTCTCCTGCCATAGCCAAGTTAATTAGAATTAACTGTTCAGTAATCAGCGTGTTGTGTAGGTTGTTTGTTACGAAATTCTTCCTCTGAAAATGAAGGTCCATGAGGCTATAATCAAGATGACTGAATTAGATAAATGAGTTGAGGAGGCAACAATGTGTTGAACCCAACCTGGTGTAGATACGTTATCTCATTTGAAATAAGCTCGACTGACATTAAGAAATAATTTGTCTTGCCAGCCCATCTTCTGTTGTCTTATTCTCCTTTTTAATGGAAACTAAAATTGCGATTTTAATAAGCAGAATTTCCTCCAGGGTTTCCCTCCTAGAGACTACTGCATTTGCAAGGTTTAATTGTTTTATAACAGTCCTGTTTCGTAAAACTTTTTAATTGGTGGTGACAAAAATTACCTTATTCCTCTGATATTATGCCAGCAGAACAACTCAAGAGGAGGTTGCTCCATTCAAAAGTGAGTGTTCCTACCAAAGTTATATATTAAAAAAGAAACAGTTCTCCCTAAACAACAAAAAGCAGGAATGCACAACGGGAGCATGGTGACGAAAAACAGCCAGATAACGAGGTTTGTTTTAGTAATTATTATTTATTAAATAAAATCCAACTGATAGCAAACTAATAAAAAAGGTGTTACACTGGGCATTTTGCATACAGAGTGTAGAAAGTAAGAGCCAAGTGAGAGACTGACTGAGCATTTCTGTGTACAAAAACAGTACAACTGTCCGAAGAGTAAAGAGGAGCGGTTAATGAATTAAATGATCTGTAATCGTCCTAGTGCTGTGATTCTTTTGCCATCGTATTTTTTTTCCAGGTGATTGTATTTCCTTTTCTGCTGGTGTGAATGACTCAGAATAGGGAGAAGTTGGCTCACGGTTCATAATGAAATTGACTTCGCAGTGTTCTAATGTAAGGAAGTAAGTGTGCCCCTTTGTGAAGCAGCGCAAATAATCTCTCTGCAAACAGTCCTACTTTAGTCTTCCTCAGATTAGTTCAAAATGCTTAAAGTAATTAACTTGAGAGAAATATTACTGATAAAGGAGTGCAGGGACTTAGTGCAAAAATATTGTATTTCTGGAGTTCTCACTGCAGAGGATGCTGAAACGTACTTTCATTTGGCTAAATAAATAAATGGCCAGAATTTAGATTCCAAACAAGGAGCCAATGCTTGAATTTACAAAATGAGGGGAAATTGTTACATCAGCAGGCCCAGGTGGAATTCAGCCAGGAGCCCTGAAGAAATTCCATGAGAATAGCTGATGTTCCTACACATGCTACAGTTGCTGTACCGTAAAATAAAGGTGAAATCCTATGAAGTGAGTCCAAACTCAGCTTGGAGAAGAGGAGGCTCTGGGGGGACTTCATTGTAACCTTCCAATGTTTGAAAGAAGTGTTTAAAGGGGAGGGTGTATGACTGTTTACAAGGGTGGATTGTGATAGGACAAAGGGGAATGGTTTTACACTAAGACAGGGGAGGTGTAGGTTAGATATTAGAAGGAAGTTTTTCTCACAGAGGGTGGTGACGCACTGGAACAGGTTGCCCAAGGAGGCTGTGGATGCCCCATCCCTGGAGGCATTCAAGGCCAGGCTGGATGTGGCTCTGGGCAGCCTGGTCTGGTGGTTGGTGACCCTGCACATAGCAGGGGGGCTGAAACCAGGTGATCATTGTGGTCCTTTTCAACCCAGGCCATTCTGTGATTCAAACAACCCTTCTAGGGTGAAAAAATAACTGGGTGTGGTAGTAAGTTAAATATGTATTTACATAAAGCATTATACCAAATGATAAATGTTTATATTTATAAACACTATACTGGATGTTTGTTTATTAAGAAAAAAAGAATGTGCGCACACACACACACAAGCCCATAAACTTGTCTATTAATCTATTAAGATTATTTTAGGACATCCACATTCAAGTGGAATTTTCTTGATTTTTATGCTCACAGATCCTGAAGTTCCCTAAGAAGCTACCATAAAAATGGAGCATGCTGTAAGGTGGGCAGTGAAGCACTGGAAGTCAGGATTGTAAGAGGAAGGAAGTAGGAATAAATATTACATATCAAAGAAGGTGAAGATTGATACAAACGATGCCAGAGCTCTGTTGGGACCACTGAGTAACATCAAATGGAAGTGGAGTAAAGAATATGTCTTAAGGTGTCGCAGTGAGGTGGAAATAGGACAGCTTAAATTGTTCAGCTCTTCAAACTCTGAGGAAATGCAATGGGCTGTCGCAGAACTTATGTCTAGGTTTACAAACACAACACAGTAGGTTTGGGGAGGAAAAATGCTGTCTTCATCATATGTAGTTATTCAACTGGCAGGAAAAATTCTGTGGGTAGTACCAGCCTATCTCAGTTCAGTAAACTGCAGTGAGTGTTTTGTACTCAGCATTTCGGAAAACCAGAGCTCTAACAAGCAGTCTTGATTTTTGCAAGGGTGCAGAGAACGTGAAAATGGAAGGCAACACCTTCAGAACCAATACTGAGGAACACAATTGTGTATGGACAATTGTTTGTCAGGAATTCACTGAGCATCAGTCAGAGGCTGGTGGGAAACTGCTCAGTACATAATTTGTTTTGTATATTCTTAATTATTTTTCAAAGGTAGTTCAGCATGTAGGCGGCTTTGCACTTTACACTTTAGGTTTCAAGTGGGAAAGACCTGGGAGCGTGAAGGCAGCTGCTGGAACGGCAGAGCCATTATGTCTGTGAATTCTACAGAACGCTGCCTTACATTGGCTGGACTTGACACTTTTTAAACAAATGGTATAGGTGGATTGCCGTGTAAATGCTTTTCCATTTTGGTTCGTAATTTTCATTTCATCTAGAAGATAATTTAACACAGCATAAATTCTAATCACCTGCTGCGGTTGGCCTTGCCAGAAGTGCGCTGGCACCTTGACACATCGCCATTGCAGATAGATAGGCTTTGAGAAAAATGCCATGTGCTGTAGCGTCGTTTTTGTGAAATTAAGTTCTTTCAGTTCAGTATTCAAACTATTTTTCATCGGACTTAAGTCAAGTGAGGAATGTTTGTCCAGTAGCCTTCTTTTACACTTCCCCAGCAATAGCACTTCTCACCCCACAGCCTTCCTGCTACTTTTCCACAGGGCTATAGTGGGCACTAGGAAATCTGTAACCACTGCAAATACCTGGTGTACTGGCTGAGGTGTCTAATGGAGCCTGATGTTCATTGGTGCTTGTTATGACTGTTGCTATAATGGCAGCACTGATACTGTATTACAGCATAATCTTGGTTCTGCCTGTATTGTTTGCCCTTCGATTTTGCATGATATTAGCATCTTTGTCATTTGGAAACAGGGCTATTGCCTTTAAAAGCAAAAAAACACACATATATACACAAAGCGTTGAGTAAAGGGAGAGTTTAGCAAACCAGGAGGAGGAACAGGAAGAGATAACAATGTTTAAAACCATCCTTAATCATAGTAGCTTTTTTACTGTAACTCAGGAGATTTGCAAGAACAAGAGGGGGGCCTGTATAACAACTGCTAACAGGAATGGGAGAGGATGGGAAAACTTGATGGTTTACCATGACTTCAGTGTCAGCTGGCATTCTCAGAAGGTTAAAAGTCAGATCCTGAACTAACACATATTGGATGAGAGCTCAGGAAGTGATTGAGTTCAACCCCTGATCCAGTGTGGTCACCCATTTCAGCGGGCCCAGGCACACATCCAAGTGGCTGCTGAAGGTCCCAAAGGAGGATACCCCACAGCCTCCAGGCAGCCTGTGTCAATGCTCTGTCTCACACAGCACAGAAGTGCTTCCTGATGTTCAGAGGGATTCTCCTGTGTTCCATTTGTCCTCTGGTTCTGGCACTGGGTACCAGTGAAAAGTGCCTGGCTCTGTCCTCTTTGCTTCCTCCCTCCAGGTATGTGTGGATATCAGTGAGATACCCCTGAGCTTCCTCCATGCTGAACAGCCTCAGCTCTCTCGGCCTCTTCTCACATGAGTGGTGTGTCCGAGTCCCATCAATGATTTTAGTGGCTCTTTGTGTGACTTTCTTCTGTGTGTCTGTGCCTCTCTCATACTGAGAACACTAGAACTGGACCCAGCTTTCCAGATGTGCCTCACCAGTGCTGAGTAGAGAGCAAGGATAACCTCCCTCCATCTGCTGGCAATGCTTTGCCTAATGCAGCCAAGAATATTGTTAGTCTTCCTAGTGACAAAGCACATTGCTGACTCAGATGTCAGCGTCTGGAGACAGAAAGCGTTAGGAACTACAGATTACATATCTAAATGATGAGAAGGAGATAGATAGAGGAATATGAATGTGGATACTGAATCAATATGCTTAAAATTCCAAATGCTTGTCTATAAATGCAGTAAAAAGAAGAATAAACTAGAGGGGAGATTTAGGTTAGATATTAGGAAGACATTCTTTACTCAGAGGGCAGTGAGGCACTGGCACAGCTGCCCATAGAAGCTGTGGTGCCCCATCCCTGGAGGTGCTCAAGGCCAGGTTGGATGGGGCCCTGGGCAGCTGAGCTGCTGGGGGGCAGCCCTGCCCATGGCACGGGGTGGGACTGGGTGGGCTTTGAGGTCCCTTCCAACCTAAGTAAGTTGTTCTAAGATCCTGATTTATTTATAAGGGTTGAATATTAATATATACAGAACTTTTCTCCAGGAAAGACAAGGAAGTAATAAGAAAACGTTTTGTTTTTTTTTTGCTAGCGAATCGGGCAGGATGTCTTCTCTGAGGTAGATAGACAACAGATCAATTGTGAATTTGTGCCAGTAATAAATGGGAAGAGAGTAAATGCCGTCACTGTGGTCAGTTTGCTATAGACTTCAAATCAGACCTGCTTGAGGTGCACGGGGTTATTCTGTGACTAACCAAGCTGAATCATCTGTGCTGATGGTAATGGGGAATTGTAGCTGTGCAAGCATCTCCTAGGAAGTGAATTCAGCAAAATAAAGGCAGGTTCTTAACATAGCTTTGATATGGAAGTTTTGGAGAAAGCAGCCAAATGGAAAAGGTCTGTGCTCATTCTCACCAGTGAAGAGTAGTCATCTCTCAGTGTGTGGCCTGAGTAAGAGATCATGAGGTGATATGAGTTCACTGTTAGAAACCAAAGGGGAGAGAGGAGCAAGTAATTTTTGAACAGAGCCACTGTTGCTTATTTTTACACAGTAGTGTGAGGAATTAAGTTTATGGTTGAGTTCTCTGTTACCTACCAAACACTAACAAGGGGGGATCGAGTGCTTATCAGTGTCTTCCAACAAAAGAGGAAGTGCACCAAAAGGATAAGGATTAAGTTTAGATGTAGGTACCCAGAGAGATTGGTAGATAAGGGAGAGGTTCTCCATTACTACACAGAAAACAAAAGCTGTGGGCAATGTTGCTGTGGTGTATTCAAATTTAGGACATTAATCCCAGACTTTGGTAAAAGCAGTTGCACAAATACCTGATGTGGAACAATTCATTTCGTACATACATGTTTGCTATACTTGTAGAACATGATTAGAATGCCGCCACTGTTTTAGGATCAAGAAGCTGGTAATATAATAATGATACCGTCCAGATTTGTTATTTTAGTGCCCATACCAGATCAATTCGTGGCAGGAGGAAAGACAGTGGGCACATTAGAGGTAGGTTGTTAGTGGGGATGATTATCCCCAGATGACTACCGGCAAGAGGTGAGCACGGAGAAATGATAGTGGGTGAATATCAGAGGGGAGTAACATTGTATTGATTGTATTTATGAAACACGGTGAGCTGACCACAAGATCCATAATAGTATATTGGCTCATTATTGTACCAAACATATATTAGCTCGAACATAGATTACATCTTTACTTTTAATCCCCTCTGCCGCTGAGGGAACCATGAATTTCCAGCAAAGGACCTGATGGGAAGGGAGTAAACACATGGTCTTGCAGATGAGCTGCCAGCTGCCACATCCCAGTGAAATGGATGTTATAGAACCTAGAAGCCAGTAAGTGAAGTGCATTATATTCAGATGGACTATTATATGTTCTTAATCTCAAAATATTCTTTGAGGTCATTATGATTCAATGGGGCCCATACTCCTGAATGATCTTCTAAGCATCAGTGCAAATCCCCCAATTGGTGTTGAGAAACTGGCCCTCAGAGAATGTGAGAATCCAGGTTCTCTACTTGACAGAGTGTTCTTAAGCACCATTATCTTCTGTGATTTTCTTTTCTGCTTTTCTTACTAAGAATTTAATGGATGGTCACTGGATACCCTTCCTCCATCTTCAGCTGAGCAAGAGACATCTAGACTAGTTACTTAATCACCGCACCTACTGCCTTGACCATTCTGACTAGTGCAGGTGCTTCATCTTTTCAAGGATGCCGAGAGAATTTTTTTGACCATAGGTGGATATTGCTTAACTGGTGAGCACAGGAACTTGGAAATGATGTGGGGCAATATGCCTGGCACAACTATGTTATGAAGGGAGTCTTATACTGCACTCCCTTCAGCAGCTGAGCCGCCAAGACCTCATACTTCAATTTCACCATCCCTCTCTCTAGAAAACAGTTGAAGTTCCATAGCCAAGTTGAGTACTCCAAATCCTGACAGTTAGAGCTCAGTCCTCATTCCCACATAAACACAACCATTTTGCAAACATGATCTGATATTAATTACCCCCCTGGCACCAAAAGTCAGGATTTCCTGATGCAGCCTGCTAATGTAAAATGCATTAGTGAAAATGCTGGCTCCAAGGGGTTAGGTTCTCTAAATAAACATAGCAAAGTTCTTCTTTATTCACAACTCCCAGGCTATTCTGAAAGACTGATTTCTCCAACATGGTTTAAAAAAAAGAAAAAGGCTAAAATCTTCCTTGGGTTTTTAATAGGTTATAAATGCCTTTTTTCTAATCTGATGCAGGAACTGAATGTCAAGCTGTAGATCAATGAAACCCAACTCTTTCTTGCCTTAGAATGAAGTTTGCCCAAGATCCTCTCTGCTGTCGTGTGCATTATTTCCTCTTTCTGAAAGCAAACAATGGAGGATCAACAGGGCAGGTTTGTACCTCATGCTTGTAGGCAAAGATGATAACAATAAAATTTGTAGGTACGGGCTTTGTAAGAGGGAAGATTATTATGTAACAAAAAGGAAAAAGAACAAGAAAACTTCTGTGGCATTGACTGTAGAATAATTTTTCTTCCTCTGAAAATAAGAAGGACTCAAACAAAGCCAGCTTGCTATGAATGAGAAATGTTCAGCTCTGTTAGCAAAATATGGCTGTAAGGCCAATGATTTCCATCTGAGAAATTGTCCGTGTCCTCATTGGCAATACCAGCTGAAGGCATTACAGCTTACTGCCAGTACCACAGTGCATCGCCGCATTCTTGTTTGCTCCAAGGCTTGAATGCAACCAGGAAATTAATCTGTCTCTAGCAGAAAACAGAAAAAGCTTGTGTTGCTGATCTGTTGTTTGTTATTGAACAAGGTAAATGCCAACACGCATTCACGGTACAGTCCCATGTAGTGTCCTGGGACACCTTACAGTCCCGATGAGTAGCAATAACAGGAGATGGCAGTGAGAAGAACTCCCTTGGGTGCAATTACCCTGAGCTGCTCCTTGTTGGGCTGCCTCATCCCAAGAGCCAGGAGCAAACAGCTTGGGCTGTGCTGGGCAGGAGGGCATTGAGGAGAGGAGAAATCAGTTTCCAGATGTTTTCTTCTGAGCCACACCACTGGATTTGTGAGTTCCATAAGTCCCATGCTGTAAAACCTCCACACTGACTAGTACAGGGCAGCCTTAAAATGCCTGCATGAGATGCCAGACCACCGGGCTGTAAGTCAGGTCGGACTTACTGGGTGCTCCTATCCTGTGTGTTTTAGAGGTGTTCTCAGAAATGAGCCCCAAGATATACATCTGTGTTCCACCTCTCCTTTTCTTTGTACTTCCTGGCCTTTCCATCCTTAGGAATCAGGGAAAGGGTAACTGCTGAAGCTTTAGTCTAGCCTTTTTTCTGGTATGGTGTGATGATGCTGGAGCGGTAGTGAGGATTGTAATCCATAAATGGCAAGCACAATATAACTAGATTGTCTATATAATGTGTACTCATCCCTCTTCCTATTTCAGAGCAGCTAAAAATATACGCACTCATATGATAAGATCAGATACCAACATAAGCATCTCATCCCCACCTGATTTGAAACACAAATGCCTGTTTGTTTACTTGCAGGGGAGTAATATTAAATTTGTATCTGAAATGCTGTCCAGCATGTACAATAAAACCTATTCAGCTAATGGTCCTGTCACATTTATAAGAAGGGCTGAAACCTGCATGAGATTAAAGGAAAATTCAATTACAATTTCAACGGAATACTTGCCCAGATCAAATTTTGTTTGAATCGTCTGATGAGGCCTCTTTAATCGCTAGAAAACTGCGTGTTTCAGAACAGTTTCCAAAGCCAACTCTGAGCAAAATGCATCTTTTTGTTTAAACAGTGTGGGCATGCCACTGTTTGTGCTCCTTCCAACCCAAGCCATTCTGTGATTCAGTATTGCTCACAAGTTTAACTTCCTTAATTCTAGTCAAAATGAAAGGCCTTTCTGTCTTGTTATTCTGGCATTCGATATTCTAATTTTTGGTTGAACAATGTCCTGAAATGTTGTTTTCCTTTTGTCTTGAACACTTGCGGAGGGAGGAGTGAGATGGCAGCTTTGATCTACACCAAAAGTTGTTCTTAAGTTTTCTGCTGGGGTCAAGATTCGGTAGAGTAGATGCTTCTAAAAGTTTGAGGCTGAATGCCTCTTTTCTACTCGGAGTTTTCAGTGTTACCACTTTGTTGTGTAGGTCCAGAAGGTTAAAAATAACGGTACCTCCTGAGACTTCTCCCTGGGCACTGCTCTTCCTAGGGAGCTTTTCCCACCAAACTGGGTCAACCTCAGTGCCTAATTTTAAAGATCTCTGAGATCTGATGCTTTATAAAAATCTATGAGAACTTTCCCGTTATATAATCCTAGCAGTCACGTACGGCGTGCCCTGGCCTGATTCTGACGAAGCTCTATTTTATATATTGAAATAGTGATTATCGGTTTTAAAGAGCTGCGGAGCTCCTTGAGGAAAACTATGGGGAAGATTCTTCATTTGTAGAGCCTTTCCCTGCCTCTTGATGCAGTCTTTCCTTTTTGGACAGTAAGTGCGTTGGTATTACAGCTGTAAATGTTTCCCAACTGAAATTACAAAACCATCTTTTAAAGAAAAGGTTGAGAAAATACATTTTCTCGTAGTTGCTCTGATTGCGCTTGTGATCTCTTTTACTCTCTGAAAATGTAATTAGAAAAAGTGGCAGAGGAGATCATAAACATCTGTACCATCTGTTTTTCTGGATGTTTTGATACCAGAGTTGTTCATGCAGCCAGCCTGAGAGGTCTGGGAAGAACTCAAGCAATGCTAAATAATAAAAGGGACTTTTATGATCAGATAAATGGCTAAAACAAAATGATTTAAGTACTTACGTAAAATACCTCCTTGTCTTTCTAGTCTCTCGCTTAGGGCTCTGCTGTGATGCCTACAAAATGTTTGACAGCTCTTTGACTGCTCAACCAGTGCCCCTCATACTCATCCGTAAGGCCTCTTTCTGTGCCGAGGCTTTCTGATGATACCCCTCCATTCCCAAACTCACGCTCTTTTTCTGAGCTGTGTTTATGCAGCACCTAGCGCAGTGAGATCCTGATGCATGGCAGGGAACTGAAGATTCTTCCACAAAGCAAATTAACAGTGTCTTAGGGATTTGGGAGTGACATGAAGAATTATTTGAGATTCAGCTCCAGAAGGTAAATCACCAAGTCAAAATGGTTAATGATGGCTGTGACAGGTGGTTGATAACAGTGCACGGGATATTACTGTAAACAATTTGACAAATACTTTAGATAATGAACAAAGTAATACAAAATCAATGTCTGTTCCTAGATAATTTGTGAAAAGGAAAAAAGGGCTATATTTGTCAAATATATTGTTTCTGCAAATAGTTCATCTCCTGATTTCAGAGGGGAAATAGGTAAGAAGAAAAAAAAAATGAACTGCGCAAAACAAACACTGGTTTGTATGTCAATATCCTTGTAAGCAGCAATGACGGGAGGGAAGTACAGCTAATACAGAATGCGAACAAAATCCTCTCTGAACTGAACATCTTCTATGACTCTTTGGAGTCTCAACACTTGCATGTGACAAGTGCCTGGGCCATGCCGCTTGGCATTCTTCTGAGCTCTTGTGCTCCCTCAGCCACTGCCAAAATACAGTGGTGAAATGCCTGTGGGATGAAGATGTGGATCAAATTCACTTTCTGTGATTTCAGACAGGTTCTTTGCCTTGGAGAATAGGGAAAACAAAGAATTGGGAAAGCCACTACTGGAGGGATTGATTTCAGTCTGTTAGGGTTGCACAAGTCTCACCCTGACTGCTCTTGTTCTCCAGGAGGCCAAGTGGTTATCCTAAATATGAGGGAACCTCTCCAGGTGCAGCAGCCAGCCAGGCAATAGCAAAGACCCAGCTAGGATCTTGAAACATAAGCAAACAAAAACCAAGGAAACACAGTTCTGATTCACTCAGAAAAAAAAAATTGTTTTTCCTTTTTTTTACCTACCTGACTTGATATACAGAAACATTATTTACAATATTAGCATTTTCCCTTCAGAGAAGAATGAATTTCCTTCTGCAGACTTCAGTGTGCCATATGCATTCTGTGCAGTTTGCATTTACTCTTCCTGAGGACCAATGGACGTTGTGTTCAACCAGACTAGAAAGCTCAGTGCTGGGGAAATTTGGCAATTCCACTCCTCCTGATGGTTGACATTACCATATCTCACTGTACCTCATGAGAAACTTCACATTTGGATAACTTTATATGTCAAATGCCAGTTTAAAAGGTGGCACAGAGACTGAGGTGGCTATTAACCCGCTGGAAATCGCTGCTGGATGGAGAAGTTTGAGCTTTCCATACAGTTCTCATTCTTGCAATTCTTTGGGCATTTTTCAGGTGGTTTAATAAGTAGGTATTGGTTTTGCCAGCCTGTGTTTCATAGGTTTGAAAGTTCAGTCTAAAGGCTTTAAGATCACAGATGTCCTTCAGCTGAGCTTCACAGCCTTCCAGAAGGTCCATGATGCCTGGAACCCAGATAGCACAGTGCTCTGATGCAGTTCTGGGCTGACTTTGCCCTCCCAGAGCACCACCTCCTCCCTGTCCTCATTTCTCTTCAGGTGAACTGGAAAAGGAGAGAACACAGTGGTGAACTTTGCGAAGGGTCTGAAAGCCAAATATTTCTTATGCTGGCTGATACTGGATGTATGTGGAACCAAACAGAAGTCACTTTTTTACCTCCAGCAGGAAGATGTCTGCCATTTTGCTAGGACCTAAATTGGCCATCCTCTTGCTTCCCCTCCACTAGGGCTATAAACTATGACGGATCAAAAGTTCAGAGTAGGATTCTCTCAAGAGAATCAAAGTGAAAAAAGCACTGCTTCCGCAGTCATTACAGTATGTAAAAATATAATAATAAAAATTGGTTAAAAAAAAAAAATCTTTTTTTTTTTGTTTAAGCACTTCTCTACTTCCTTTGCACTATTTGTATGTCACTTTTTAGTTGAAAAATAAACATTTAACACATCTAGGAATGAACATCTCACCTTGCCTGTTCAAGCAAGGATTCTGGCCATGCCAATGATGAGGGAAATCCATGTCACATGATGGTCTGGACTTTCTTCTGTTCTGTGGCCTCACTTCTTCCCTATTCTTGTTCTAAAATGAAGACAGAGTGCAGAGAACTCTCATGCACCTACTGCGAAATTGTTTTTCAATACATATTTATGTGAACTGCAAACATCTTTAAATGTAAAATTGTTATTACAGTGTCAACCATCTTGCTAACTGCTGGAAAACCCCTAACCTAAGCAGTGCTTTTTATAACTCAGCACATTAATTATATTTAGAATCCTTAATTACCTCTTTTCCGTAGTCAACTCTAATAAATTCCAAACATTTAAAAATAATTTTAAGTAATGCTGCTTTCCTTGCATATTTTCAATCAACTGCACAAATATCTAAATTAGCTGGTGATTATACAACATTTGGTTTGCTTTAAATCTGGTGCTTAATTGTCCAACACAACACTCTCTGTCTCAGTTTCCATCACTCTCCCACCTCGCTGCCCAGGACCTGCTCACTGGTGCTGGGATGGGATCCTACCACCATCAGCCCCACCAAAAGGTGCTGTGATAGTGGCTGTCATTATGGGGTCATGCTCTAGGAAGGCCACCACAGCTCACTATTCTGCATGGCTCCACTGACTGCAGTGCAGCTACTCATCATTTAGGAGTCAGTATGACTAGCACAAGGTGCAGCCTTTTAGTAGGGTTAGGCTCTGGTTCTTGATTCACAAGCTACTTGGACCAGGCATCTTCTTCTTGAGAATACCTCGACGTATTAAGGTATTAAGGACGTATAATTAAATCTAACGTGCTCCAAGCAACAGTAGATAAGCAAGGAACATAAGTTACAAATGGCCTCACAAACAGTGAGCAGCAATATGACTAAGACTTGACTGTACACATACACCAACCCTCTCTCTTGTATACACTGCTCTCAGTCATACTAATGAACCAGAAGGATATAAGTCTTTTAAGCAAGACTTTAAGCAAGTGTTTTCTTTTCTTTTAATTTTGCAAAGTTCTGCCTTAGAATTGTCTTTAAACAAACTTCTATTTACCACAGATTCCAATTAGAAAGTGAATATTGAAAAGAATAGTTTCTTTCTTTTTTTAAGATACCTTCATGTTTAACTTAGAAATACATTACCCGCCAACCGATCTACAGATGACTTATGAATGACTCTTGTGGTGCCCAAAATTATCCGTGCAATAAAATTCTGTACAATGGAAGATTTCCAGGGAAGAAGAATCTCATCCCATCTTCATTACAGAAATAAACATCTTTCAATGCCTTTTGTTTTTGTTTGTCAATAATTTTTCATTTGGTTTTAAACTGATTTTCATTGGTTTATTTTGGTAGGATGGAGCCAGTCTTGAGAGAAGTGGGTGAAAAGAAGACTGGGAGCATTCAGGGGAATTGTTCAAACAGAATGGGAGAGAAAGCCTGAAGGAAGCAATAGCACTTGACGTTTTCATTGAAAGATTCCTTTCTCCTTTATCCGGGCTGGTGCCCATAGCAGCCAACAATTTCCATCCTGCTTACACCCTCAGGCTCCCCAGGGGATGCTGAGCGCAATGCCTGTTTAAGCAAAGCTGTGTAAGATTCCCAGAATAAAAGTCACTCCATATGAGAAATTGTCTTCAGAGAAACAGGATGATGGCAGAAAGGGAAAACAGTGTAGTCACAGAGTCACCAAGGCTGGAAAAGATCATCCAGTCCATCTGTCCACCTGCCACCAGTATTTCCCACTAAGCCATGTCCCTTAATACAACATCTAGATGTTTCTTGAGCACCTCCAGAGACAGTGACTCCAGCACCTTGTTCTAGCTCATCCCAGATCCTGACCATTTCTTTGGATAATAAGTTTTTCCTAACGTTCAACCTGAAAGTCCTCTGGCACAGTTCGAGGCCATATAATCTCTTTCTAGAAATCAAAATGAGCAGCTCATATCTTTTATAGGGAAATTTATTCCTGAAGAGCTATTGGGTATTTTGACAACACTTACTGAAGTCATCTGTCTGAGGAACACCACCTTCCCACCTGGCTCTCCTGTTTGTGCTGGCTTAGTGTACAGATCTCAGCTTGGCAGCCAAGGAGTCACAGGGTGAGGGTGAGCTGTGCTGCACCATTGCATGGCTGCAGGCATGTCACTTAGCTTTGCTCTGCAGTGGGACCCCCGCTGCCTGTTTTCCTTCCTAAAGCACTCCTTTGGCAACTTCAGATAAAACAACAGTGCTTTTATTTGGAGAGTGCTCTATGCTGCCTCTGCGGCAAAAAAAAAGTTGTAAAGAAAAGGCGATAATAAAACAGGGACTGAGTTTGCCCCTGGGGTAGTCAAAAAAGGAGATGAACATTTGAAGGTAGTTGAAGAAATATTTTCTGGCAGATCATCTCATGTGAAAGAAGGAAAGTGGAAGCAAAAGGGAAATATGCCTAACAGAGATTTGTGTCTTGGGGCTTCCTGTTCTGTGTGAGGACTTCTGAGTTGCAGGTCTCCACCCTCTTACCATCCTTTAAATTGCTCCATACTGGGGATTTCTCACTGTTATTAGAGTGAAGTGAAGACTCTCCCAAGGATACGTCTGAGCAAACTCTCTCAAAAACTGACAGGCCAGAAAGCCTCGCTGGCTCCTGTGCGTGGTGAGCCTGGAGCAATGCTGAAGAGAGCCAAGAGCAGAGAAGGAAGGAGATTGAGCCATGCACACAGTCATGAGAAGAAAACAGAACTGCTCACAGGCTGTCTCGCTGTCTGCCTCCTGCTGCACTGAAGAAGCAGCACACAGCCAGGAACAGCCAGGATACCCTGCAAGAATCAGGGCAGATCCTTTGATGGAAGAGAATTAGGAAAGCTGGTGGTCAGAAAGAAAGCACCAATCCTGACATTATGATAACCCTGAGATATTTTTTCTACTGAGAATACAGGACAAAGTGCTTACTCTAGAAACAAAAAATATTTCAACTCTATTAGCAGGACAGATATGTACAATATGAAAAAAGCTTCTTAGGCTTCATCACTACTGACTACGAGAAAAATAAAAGCACAATTTTACAGGTGGGCAAACTAAATATTACGAGATTAAAGCTTCTGGCTGCCATCCCATTATATCATAACTAAGCACAGATCCCTATACATCAAGTAACTCCCCTGTCAATTTGCATGTCAGCTATTAAGAAAGTACTTTGGTTATAAAGAAAAAATGAGCAGTTCACTCAGCAGAAGATGATTACAAAGCAGCCTTGCCACCCTTCTCCAGTCAGTCCATTGCACCATTGGTTCATCCACATGAGGAATTCCAGAGGCTGGTGTAGAAAAGCTTCATTCCTAGCCTGCAGAAGAGATTCATCAAATTCTGATTATATCCCAGGGTTATCTCTTTCTATATCCCCCTTGTGAACAAAGCAGTGGGTACACCATTCGTTTCTGCTTTTCACATTGTGTAGCCACTGAAGTTTGCACAAAGTGGGCAATGGTGTGAATGTTCCCTTCTGGATCTTTCATGGTTTTCTGTGTGTTCTGTGCTCATTCTCACTGTGTTAGTAGCAAGATACAAGGCAGCAGAGACTTAGACCAGCTGAGTATCTGTTCATGTACAGGCATCTCTGCATGTTGCTTTTTCTGCCTCTGATTCCTATAAAGTGTGTTTCCCAGTAGGATTATTTTTTCAGTTGTGTTGTGTTATAAAGCTGATGCACGTTTCCCCTATCCCAGGGTTATTTGCACTGGATTGCAGCTGTAGAGAAAGCTCAAAGGATAGATGTGCAACTAAACAACTCGGACGAGATACAGACCGCTACGAAATACATTATTAAGTAAAATGACATTTGATTTGTAGCTGTGAGACCAACCCCTTTTGACATTCAAGGGAGCACAGCTATGGGCTGCCTTGAAAGCCTGCACACATCGATAGTTTTTCTGTTGCTAGGAGGAAGGGTTTTGAAGTGGGAAGAGAAACAGAGACCCTCTAGTCAACAGAAGGATCCTCATGTAAGGGTCAAGAGGGAGCAGAACTCAGAGCGAGAAAGAAATACAGCTGACCATACTGTGCTATTCTCTATTCACTTTAATACCTCCACCTAATGATATGATTTAAAGCTAAAGCTCGAGAATGTCAGGAATTTTTTCTCGCGGTGACATCCCATGTAGGAGGGGTCTCCTGAGCTCTCTCTTGAAAAGCAGAAAGATGAAAAACTTGCCTTGGAGAAATTTCCTCTGGATTTGAGCTTGCTGGTGTATTGTTTACTCAAATGATTTATGGACTGGAGATTAGTGAAGTCATAGCAACACAGAAATTGCCAAGTGAAAATAAAACCAGCCCTGTGTACTCTTACTGAACATAATCAAGGAAGCAGCTGACAAACTGGGTTTTTTTCCCCCCGTTATGCAGAGACTTTGTATGAGACAAAGCAGGTTCTCGCCTTTCAAAACTCTTTGAGCAGTGCTTGGCATTCCAATCACCGGTGTGATTAATTTGACTTCACCAAATAATGGAGTATTTTGTGTCCTGCTGTACACTACACAAAGACTTGTTTTCTTCTGTAGTAGAAATACATGCATCCTTCTAGGAGGAGAGGGCTTGAAGGCCTGCAGCACTGCTTGTCAGAGAGAGGTCCAGGTCCTCACCTTCCCCATCTCATGCCTCGCCTTATTTTTCTAACTACTTACATCACCAAACTGTGCTGATATGTCAGTGCAACACATCAAAATGACAGTGACACTTCCTAGTAAGGGAAGACAGAGCAGGTAGCATACACTGGTTAATCTGACTGTGGGCTCAGCCTCTGAATAAGACTTTTTTGCTGTATCTTGTCATCAATTAAGTTTTTTTTTATCTACATAGCCCTGAATAAGAGGACTCTCTTATGTTTTATATTTTTGCACAGCAGTGTACACAATGGGATGATGTTCACGATGGCTGGAAGCTGAAGTTGATACACAGTCAGTTTGCTCGATAAAGTCCCATCTTGAAATATGGCCTCAGGAGTGCCGTGAGTGGCTTTGTGAGCACAAGCAAAGCTTTGAGATCACTTAGATGAAGCTAAAATTATTCATCTGCTTGTATGCACTGGCAAATGTAAAGTTCCCCTTTACATAAATTCGATCCAGTCAAGGTAGGTAAGTGGAGAGGAAAAAAGGAGTGACTGCAGACCTGGAAACCAGCAGAATAGATAGCTGCGTCTACAGAGGCTGCCAAACCGTAGCCAAATCCAAGATCAGGGGAGACATGTGTCAACAGCAGTGAGAAGAGCAATTTGTTGAGGCGGCAATTTAGGTGCAGAAAGATCAGTCTGAGAACTAAATTGAAAACGTACATCAATACCTTTCTGGTGTTCCTGTGTGTAGCTGAGTAAAAGCACATCACCTGAGAAGGAGAGATGAAGGACAACACTTCTTTGACAAGTTGGGGTCTGCAAAGATTTTCTGAAATAAGAAAAGCTCTGTGGTTCTTTGGGTGACAGCCACAGCTTCAAAGTCAAGGGTCCAATTGAAAGGTTGTCTGAAGGCTGTGAAAGACAAAGTAAAAGCTTGTGTGAGGATGCAAGGTAGCGGATAATAGAGATGATGGCTGTCTACCAGAGATACAGTAAGAAACAGAAGGGAATGTCCAAGCAGAACTCTGTGAGGAAGGGCAACCTTGTGTGTCTTAGGATCAATGCTGAAGACAGTGATCAGAAAAGCTTTCTTCTGCTTCTTAAACCTTCATATGGGCTAGCAGGTCCTCTGATGCAAGGCTTCTGTGACAGTGGATTATCCAAGGTCTAATCACTCAGTGTTGTCTGGGAGATAGCCCTTTCCTCTGCCAGTGTGTATGAGCTGTATCAGTGTGTCTGTCCCAAACAGGTTACTGGGAGTTCACTCCTATCACGTATCATTTCCACTACTCACAATGAGGTTGTTTTGGTCAAACTGCCTCTCTGCAGATGGAGCTCTGCCAGGATGACTCAGAGAAGTGACATTACCTTTACCCAGTTCTTACTGTAACAAGAAGGAATAACATCTTTTTTACTCAGCGATGACACAATGGAATACTGCCAAACCCCTGGAAAGCCTCCAAATCAGCACATTTCTTTTGCCCATTAAAAACTAATACAGTAATACCAAAACAGAGAGTGCTGTTGACAAAAACATATTTTTCCCACCATCTAAGATCCCACTTTACATGTAAAATAAACACTGAATACAGATTTAATTCACTTTTTACATCTTCTGATGGTGTGTAGTAGGAATAACACCTCTTTGAAAGCAAGCTAGAAAAAGGCAGACTTTCAGGCACTGAATAAAGATCTCAGCTCACAATTTTGGCTTCCTCGGCACACAGCACTAGTTTAGTTCCTAATTTCCTCTCGAGTGACTTAATGGTACAGCACTGCTTAATTATAGCAGTTGCAAGCTCTATCCTCTAAGAAGTATCACTGGGACCCAAACATCTGCAAGGTTTTGAGGGAGGAAGATACCACATAAAATACTCATTTTTGTATTATTTTGTGTTTATTAGTCCGTCATACATTGCATAGCTACTAAGCAGTTGGAACAATGCAGCATTTAAATTATAACTGATGGTAATGAAATATAAGGCATTACACAATGCCTCTCTGCCTCCCAGTCCCAGACTGCGCCAGGGAGTGCTTCCATGTCAGGTGAGTTCTTTAAAAACAAAACACAGGTGGACCAGAGATCCTGAAGGTGGAATGCATCTCCTGGATCATCCCTGCCTATTGCTCCCTTAGCTGCAGAGCATTGTTCTCTGCTGCATAATTATTGCTGTTTCATCGTGTCTTCTTCTGAATGTCCCAGGTGATATGGCTCTTACCCTTTCCCTTTGGGAGACCTTCATGGCCTATGAGAGCTCACTACTGGGAAGCCAATCCCCTGATTTTTCAATGTTGCTTTTCCTTTCTGTGCTTTTATTCCCTTTCCAACCAGTTATATCTTTTTTATTGCCTTTAATATTTCTTCTTCTCTCTCTCCCCTCCCCCCCAACCTCCTTTAGCGCTGCAAGCAGACATTAGCATGTGATAAAATTAGTTGTTCCCCATCCTGACATACAAAGGAACTTGGGTTTTCAGAGAAGGGCAGAGCAGGTATCAGCACGGAGAGCATTCTCACATCTGTTCCAGTGTTTCTGGCAGCACCATTTGTAGTACAGCCATGATACAGTGACCACTGAAGGCACCACTGCAGAGAAGCAAGACTGTGGAGCCAGCTGTTCTGTGGTGGTGATGCTGCTCATGGGGAGCACCAGCAGGCAAATTCCATACCTCCAGTGGTGCAAAAAAAGCAGCCTTCTCAATGCAGAGCTGGTTTTGATGAGAGCAGCACAGAGATCTCTACAAAGGAGTAAACATTCTCTCGTTCGGAGTCTGTATGACACGTGAAATCTTAAAGTATGATGAGTAGAAAGAAAGTTCAAAATGCTTTTATGTAGGGATTGTTGCTATAGAAACTAGTTCCTGGGCATCTATGGACCCACTGCTCGTGTCTCACTTTGTCCCTGACTGCCCAGGAGGGAGCATGAGGGTGTGCTAACTGAGAAGGTGGGAGGACAGGCCAAAGGTATGGCAAACCAGCAGTTGTTCATATTGCCTTCTCTGGAAAAGATCTCCAAAAACAGGCAGCTGGGGAATGCCAATCAATCGCTAAGGGAAGAGAGCAAAAGCAGCACCAAGATCTAGAGGATTAAACTCATCCTGATGGAGCTGCTATGAGGAAAGGTGCTCCAAAGGACTTTGACTCTTGCTGTCTGGAGGGCTTGGTCCATGTGCCTCATCTGCCCAGAGGTTTCTGAAGGCATATGGTTTTTCAAAGTTCAATACAAAATACGTTAAATATTAATCTGGAAGGTTCTCCCTGTACTTTCTTACAGTGATCAAATGAACAATAGCTGAAGAATAGAATCATTTGAGTTGGAGAGGACCCTTAAAGGCCACCTAGTACAATCCCTCTGTAATGAACAGGGACACCTACAATTACATCAGCTGCTCAGAGCCCTGTCTCACCACCCTTACTGAAGAAAACTTCTTCCTTATATCCAGTCTAGATCTCCCCTCTTTATTTGAAGACCGCTTCCCATTGTCCTGTCACAACAGACACTGCTAAAGAGTCTGTCCTCTTTATTTTAGCCCCCCATTTCCACAATTTTGACCTCACAACAAGAAATTTATGGAAGAATAACAGAAGGAATGTTGACACTGAAGAAAAAAATTAGCCTTAAACATTCCCAGAACTTTGTCTCTCCTCTCCACTTGGTTGAGCTGTTAAAACGTTAAAACCTAAGAGACAGCACTTCCCTTCCCCATCCCCTTTCCCACATGTGGTCCTTAAGGATTCCTGTTTCAGAAGGTGGCTTTGTTTTTCCAAGCAGTGTGTATGCCACAGCAGAGAGGTCAGCAAGGGGCCAGGCAATGCCATCAGCCAGGAGGTCAGAATATCTCTTTTGTCTTACCTGGAAAGAAAACACTAACATAGTGCTTACCTCTCAGCAATCACATTACATGAGGGAAAGGATCAGAATCTGAATGAGGGATGAGGAAAACAATTCACACATACACATCCTATTAATTGTCTGCTTAGTCTGTTTGGGCATCAAAATTTGCCAAGAATTGCATAAAAATGTGGGTCCTCCAGTCAACAATGAAAGAGTGCAGTTCACCCCCTTTGGAGAGCAAAAAAGAAATACATAAATTAGCAAATCCCCATAAACAGCTGAAGATATTCTAACCCCAGTGGGGCTCCTGCTTCACCAGAACTGTCAGCCAGACAGAGGGAGCCTGTTGCTGCCGCTGGTACCACTGCTGCTGGTCTTTTTTTGCCTCCCCTCCTCTCTCCGAAGGCTTCCTCTGGAACAGCAAACTGTTAGTATGAGACGTATTGAATAACTGTCTCCTGAAAAACAGTCTCTATTCCTCTCCATCTCTTATTAAAACCCTCTACGGTGAGGCACCTATGCTCTGCCCTTTGCGTTTTTTGAGGGAAGTCACCCAAACGTTCTCATCATTCTTCAGAATTGTGCTCCTCCTGCAAGGAATTTAAGATTAATCTGCCTCCACCAGCAAATGTTCTTATGTATCAATTATTAATGAACTCTTTAATAGAATTTCCCTAGCTCCCTCTTGCATGCCTGCCTTGGTTGTCCCAGCTGTTTTTCCTGGTGGCTCTGAAAAGATTAGGGTAAAATGCTGCTTTATAGACTTCCGCGTGAAATATCGAGTACCATAAGAAGAGTTCAAAGAAATTTTTGGTTGAATCCGCTTTATTCACTGAAAAATGTTGTTGTAGTTTGTCCAGAGCTGAGACTCATTGTGTGAGTTTATCTGAACAGGACTGGGGTTAAAAAGACATGTTTTGCCCAGGTGTTTCTGAAGGCGGGCAGGCTGGTCTCCATGCTGTGTGATAGGACAAGGGGAAGTGGTTTTCAGACTTCTATGGCTCTTTTCATATTTGTCTGAAACTCACTAATGGGTTGGAGAATTATTAGGGGAGGAGTGACTGACAGACAACGCGATTGTGGAAAGCTCACTTCCTCCTGGAACTCGGCTGAAAGCAATGAGGTGATGGGAACGCTTCTGCCACCTCCTCTGATACGGATTGCTTGTGTGTCATTGGGATCCCTGCCCTGTTTACACCTTTGGAGTGCAGACATTTATTACATGGTTAGATCAGCTGTACATAAATCTGCAGCATGTTCAGCCTGCCCTCCAGTTGTTCAGAAAACATTATCAGTGATAAAAAGTAGGGTGGTTTTTTTTGGAGACTTGTAAGTCAAATTTGCACCAACTTTCAGCAGAGGTCTTTCATGGATCTTTAAAGTGAGTGTGGCTTCCTATGTTTCCTACACTGGGCATTTCTGCTACAGAGTTGTTCCAAATCATTATTGGTATTATTATAATTATTACTACTATTAAAATGAGGTATTATTTCCCTCTAGTCTTTTTGCAAAATAAAATAAAATAAAATAATGATCTGTTTGATCTCTGTGTGCCCTTCTTCTAAAAGTGCTGCAAATGGCATCCTACAGAGTGCCCTAGAATGTGGGAAAACAGGGACTGCATGGACTATTGTCATAACGAAACAGTGGGAGTGAATTTCCAGTTTTTCTTAATAGCTGCCTTTCATTTCACTTGATTCCTAAGGACAAGAATAGGTAACTTTCTCGCTTTTGCTGGAGATCATCTTATCTGTGTAAAGGTGTTCAAGAACTGCATGGATGTGGCACTGAGGGACGTGGTCAGTGAACATGGTGGGGGTGGGCTGATGGTTGGACTAGATGGTCTTAGAGGTCTTGTCCAACCTTAATGATTCTACGATAATGGCTAATAGGGACAACAGATCTTGTATAATTAACATAATACACAATATATTTAAATATATATATGTATGTAGTGATTAAAATACCCAAATCGTTTTCAGGTGCATTTTTGCTCTTCCAATTGCTGGCACCCCAGCTATGATCACCTGCAAAGTGCTCAGTGCGCATGACCTGTGCCTTTTGTTCTCTCCCACTCGGACTCTCACAGCTGACTTTGCTTGGTTCCCAGGTTACATAAAAGATTTTGGCTTTGCAGCTGTGGGGAGTCTCAGAACAGAGTGTAACTTAGCAAGGGGGGCTGTGAATAGAGTCAGCCAGAAGCACTGACATTGAGTTGGGGTGGGCAATGAGAGAGAGAAGAAGCAATGAACTACTAGTGAAATCCAGGATTAAAAATGTGCCACCAGAAAAAAAAAGAGCTGAATATGAGATTCTCTGAAATACTCTGTGACTTTAAATCAGAACCCCAAAAAAAACTGAAATGAAAAAGTTCTTACTTTCTCTTCTTCATATAAAACTCCCTCTTTGCCTTTCAGACGCGGATCAGGTACTGGGTGTTTCCTTTCCTTCTGTTCTTTAAAAGCCGCGTTTAATCCATGGTTGTTTTATGGAGAAAATTGTAAGCTAGGGGGGTTTATAAAGATCTATGGAATGAAAAGTTTAGTCTTCTGACAGGGAGCTAACAGGAGTGCTGAATACACTCAGCCATCGCAGCCTTTTCTCCTGCAATAATTTTTCCTGACCTCGGCTCCAATTTTATGCTCATTACTCAGGCAATCGGCTCATTGTTTTCACTGGCAGCTTTGCTCGAGTATAAAATTCAAAAGGAAGCTTTGAAACTGCAAAGACATAGAAATCTGTAACTGTTGACTTGATTCAAAGTGAAAGCCTGAGCAGTGACACCGCAATGTGTCTGAAAGCCCGGGACAGCAAAGACCTCCGTAGTCAGACAAGTGTATGGCTGAGCATCCTCAGGTCTGATCTGGGTGTCCTACCTAAAATGCTAGGGGATGCCTGTGACATTAAGAGCTACATGTTAAACTAATTTGCAGCAGTAACACAGGCAGTGAGCGAGTGAAATCTGCAATAAATGAGTGCCTTTGCATTTTTTGAATGTAAAACAATGTGTTGGGGCATAAGTGATTTGCATCAGTGGGGATGCGTCTGGCATAGAGAATTAATGTAGTGAAGGATTTTTCACTGGAGTTCATGAATTCATCAGAGAGAAAAAGGACAGGGCTGGGGCTTCTCCAGAGCTGCTACCCTTGGGTGAACAACCTACACCGACCTTTGTAGACTGACCAGTTTTGAAGGTTTTTAAGGAGCAGCTGTTAACAGAGATACATCTCACTCCCCCAGCTGACATTTCTGTTAGCTCTTTTGGAGAAAAAAAAAACACCAAAAAAAAAAAGAAGCTGGAGGGAGGGAGCTGGAGCAGCAGCAGGAAGCCCAGAAGAGCCCATAGAACATCCTCCAGATGGCACAGGCTGGGGGGAAAATGCTACATCAGGGGAAAAGCTGGAGGGAGGGAAGGGAAATTCAAAGAACATTTAGAGGACACTGAAGTGGGGGAAGGAGAAGAGGAACCAAAAGCAACCACCATTTTCTTTCTTTTTTTTTTTTTTTCTTTTTTGGCTAAATCAAAGATCTCATCACTGAGATGGTTATGCATGAAACTGTGCATGAGACCTAGTGCTCTTCCACTTCAACATTTCTACGTATTCTTATCAGCAAAGAGTAAATCCTTCCTCCTCAAGTGCCCTGGCCCAGCTCCTCCACTGAGGCAGCTTCCCCTTTATCTCCAGTGGCTTTCCATGCAATGCCAACAGCAGCAGCACCAGTTGACCCCAGGACAACAAATGCTTCTGATTTTACCACATTTTTATTTTCTCTGGCAAGGGAACCTCCCTGAACCACCTTATTCCATCAGGTCCTCTTCCCCAGGATGGGAAGGGATCTTTCAGAGGCAGCAGCATCTGGCAGAAAGCTGCCACCCGGAACCAGTCACCATTCAGCACCATGCATTTTACCCAGACAGGATGAGGTATTATTCAAGGGCTGACATCTGCAGATGATGATTTAAGAAACAATGCTTAACAACCTTTAAAAGGGAGATCCTTCTCTCTGTTCTAGGGAGGATGTATGTCTGTATGATGCACACCTTCAATTGCCCAGGGTTGTGAGAGGGACCTGCTGGGTCCACCTGCTGTCCAGTCCTTCTGACTTCTTTGGTTTTGTTCTTCATGAAATGGGCATGGGGAATGATCTGCTGTGCTCACATAGAAAATAGGACTGTGTCAGCTATATACAGAGATACCAGCTGCAGGTAGGTACCTGCTCCTGCAGCTGTCAAGAATGTGCACATCCTGTATTTTTAACTGTTTTAGAGGGGGGGGGGAAAAGAAGACAGGAGTTGCAAGAAAAGGCCACAAATACTGACTCAGATTTGCTTTCATTCCCTTCTGTGTGTGCTGAGCCTATCATCAAGGCAAACAAATCTCCAAGCACTGCTTGTTGTGGTAGCAGGTTAAGTGATTTGAGGTATATCATCTCACAAAACCCATCAGTTATGAGACAGGACAGAGATTTCTACTTTCGTCTTCGGGTTACTGTTTTTGTTACTGTTCATCACTTAAAGGTGATAATATATCTGTAATAATATTTTTATAAGCTGCTGAGCAACCAAGATAAAAGCCTGCAAATTGTGTGTTTAAGATGGCCAGCAACACCATCTTGTACAAAACTCTTACTGAGAAGTTTGTGATGTTTGTTTGTTCTTTCTGTCCTTGCTAGACATCAATTTTCTCCCACAAACTCTTGATTTTATTTTCTGTAAGCTTTGATGTACTTTTGCAAGCTCCTACCACTGCTTCTTAGACCTTCGCTTCTTAACTAAAGCCATTTATTGATATACTACATCTCTCAGCGAAGTAGTGCATCAATAAATTAAAGATTAGTTCAGTGTGTCAGCTTTCCCTGAGCATGCTGGGAACCACTTGCCACTTTGAATGGCTGCAGAGGCCACACAGCACCCTCACACAGGGAAGATAGTAACTCCAAAAGATTTAAGACTTTTTTTATTCCACAGCATCTCCTCCTGCTAAATATTATTTGAAAGTCACCTTTTAAACAAATTTGGAGATTCGACTTACTACTAAGCGAACAGGTAGCAGTAAGTTTACTATAAAGAAAGACATCCAAACCAACTTTTAGCTCTCTCCTATTGCGTTCCGCTTTTCTTTCTCTCTGATCTGATTTTATGCAGGTTATTCAAAGTGATAAACAGTTTTCTCCTGTATTTAAGCACATTGTGCTCCCCTTTAGGCTCCTGTTACACTTCAGAAAATGTTTCATTGCACCTCATTTTTTGGCAATTACATGGACTGAGATACAGTACTACCAAACGGGATACACATAGTTTTAAGCATCCAGAAGAGTTCTTTTGTTCTTTATTACACTTGGCACTCATTCATTCACAGAACTGTAGAATCACAGAGTCCTTAGAGCTAGAAGGGACCTTGAAAGGCCAACTAGTCCAACTCCTCTGCAGTGAACACGAACACCGCAGATAGATCAGGTTGCCCGGGGCCTGATCCAGCCTTGCCTTAAAAGTCTGCAGGGAAGAGGCACCCACCACTTCTCTGTGCAACCTATTCCAGTGCCTCACCTCTGCAGAAGACTTTTTCCTTACATCCAACCCAAATCTACATCGTGCACTTATTAGATTTTATGCAGTCAATTTCTAAAACATTTCTAAAAATTTCAAAACAAGATTTGCAAATGGGAGCCAAAAATTAGTCTTGAAAGCCAATAGTCATGTTCCTAAATAGATGCTTTATGTACAAATGTTCTGATGGCAGAGCAGATCCTATATATTTGACTGAGGAGATGCAGAATACTCTGCACTTGTGCAAACAAAATCTCCAGTCTTGGTGCCCTGTTGAAGGCTTGGCTCTAGTCCTTCTATTTTGAAAACATCATCTGAATGCTCTGAACTCAAAGTGTGTTTTTCACCGTCGGTGAGCATTTTCCAAAGGATGTATCCACTTCCTTGGGCTCCTCTCAATGAAGGAGATAGGCATGGATTGGCAAACCAAAAGCCCTGGTTAGAAACAAAATGGTGCCATGTGGTTCTCTCTAATATTTTGAACCAGTTCCTTTCAGAATAACTCTTTTTCCCTGTTTTCTGCTTATTCAGGATTTTCACTGTGGCTACACTAGGATGGTATTTGGAGAAGGCCGCAAAGGACCAGGATTTAGTTATGTTAAGTGTTGTCTTAAAAGAGTGTTGTGATTGCAGGGGGTCTTCACAAGTTGTTCCTTCCTACCATTCACTATTTGCACTGAGTGAGCGGTCACCGAAGTCTCTTGCTTGGAATGGGGAAACATCTGAGATGGAAGAATAATGAATGATACATAGAAGACAGGCCTTGTAATGAATATTTTGTTGTGCACAGATGCCCACGTTAACATATGAATGTGGCCATTTCTATGAAGAGCAGTCGTTCTCCAAACCTTCAAGGGGAACAAAATCCTGTTTGCACAAAGGTTCGTGAATAATGAATATAAACAGGCACATGAAGAGGGCACTTAGATACCATGGTGATGGGTATAGAATAATGGTACATACATAGCCAGATGGCTGTACACAGCCAATTGGAATTGAAATGAATGAATGACTGCTGACATTGAGTGCTTACCCCAGGCTGTACAAGAGATACACATAAAGTCCTCTTATGAAAAAAAAAAATCAAGCTATCTACATATTTTGTGGCAAAATCCTTAGCAGATGTATCTCATGCTGGTTTGGAGTCTCTGGGAGCTGTACAGTCTGGTGAAACTTTGCACTGTAATGGTTATGATGATCTTTACTGCCTCTGAGGCTGAGGATGGCAGGAGCTGGCGTAGCCACAGGATGGATGTCCGAGCTCATCTGACACACAGGTTTTCTTGAGACTCAGTCACAGTGACTGAGGTTGTGCTATTGACACTCATCCTGTGTGCAGAGCTGGAGCCTTCCGCTTCCCCAGGGCTGAGGAGCAGCAATGAAGAAGAAAAGACTGGATTAATTTCCTGCATGGCACTCAGCAATGGGAAGGCTTCCTTCTATTGCTCATGAGTGAAATAACAGAAGGTGACTTTAAAAGGACAATACTCCTGCAAATGTGTTTCTGTTGTCACTGCACAAATACTCAGTGCTGTTCTACCTGTTCGAGGAGGTAAAGAGTTATTGTGCACTGAACTCTGGTGGTGAGACTAGACAAGTTCATCTCAGCACCAGCATGGGAGCTTGCTCCGCTTGTAGGTAGTCTTCATTTGGTTGAAAATTCCAGTTGGAGTTAAATTTCTCAGCTACAATGAGTGTAGTCATGTTAAAGAGTGTACAGGAGCCTTTCGACTAAGTATCCAGGGACACGTTCTTGGTGTGCCAAGCATCATTCCAAGGAAAAAGTGAAACCCTTACAAGTGACCCCAGCACAATGTGTTGTACATCCCCTGTGTATGCGAGAAAGCTATCTGAGAACTGATAATATATTGCCTCCCTGAACACGGCACACATTAGCTATGGTTTTTAACTGAGATGCTTCCCAAGAAAGACTGCAAAGACAATCCTTTGGCCTGTGTTTGAGCAAAGCTGAAGTGCAAGAAAAAATAAATAGGTATAACCACAAGAAATGCTGACTTCTTTACCCCTGATTGCTAATCCTTGGTTACAAAATTGGCATGTAGGCCCTCATAGGAAAGGCTTTGGACATTTATCTAAATGGATGTTCCTGCTAGCTAGTTAAATGTGAGGTAGTTGCCTGTTATGCCAGCCAGTTACGGTACCAGCTACCAATATACAGGTCATTGGTGAGCTGCTGTTGAAGTGAAGAGTAAAATGTAAAATGTCAAACAACCATCTCTGACTTACACTTGGGAGACTGCGTTGCTAATGATTAGTAACCCATTTACAATTAAAATCTGGACTCCTTTTCTAATTTTTGTTGATGTGCTGTTGGTCTGAGGACTCCTCATAGACATCCTGGATTTTTAAACAGGCTTTGCTTTGACTTACAATTACCATAAAATTAACAATTCTAAAAATGCTGCCTTTTAATTTTGCTGCTCATATTCATTTTAATGTACACTCAAATCTGCTACCCTGGCACACTTCTGTTAGTTTACTACATCAGAGGTCTGTATTTCTACTCAGATACGGAGGCAGCTAGTCAGTATATCTATATAGGATCTATTCTTGCTTCTGAACAAAGGAAAGCTCCACATAGCTCTACAAGCTACATCTCTCCTTAATTCTCCATAATTCACTCAGCAATGCCATGCAGGCATCTATTCCTCTTCCAATGACTGCAAGATTTGGAAAGTGGCTGGGATCTGAAGGAGAATGTGGGGACACAGTACTCTGTCTCTGCAAGGGAGATGGTAGCTCCTCACAAGACACGTGTGGGGTAAACCAATAGCAGCAGGATTTGAGTACAGTTGTCTTGTAGATGAAATACAGGACCCTGGAAAGTTTTCAGATGGGACTTCACAATTTTAAGAAGAGAATAACATAAAGTTGTTGCTTGCCATCACCTGGGTTTGCACTAAATGGCCCCAGAGGTCCCCATAGCCCATGGTTTCTATAGACTGCAGTCAGAAAGGACTGTTCCACTCTTCATACTCTGGGACTTGTTTGTCGCTGTGTTTTCTCAAGTTGATGTTATGTTACTTTTCCTCTTAACACTGTTCTCGTATCACACAAATACCCAGAGTTTTTGAGAGAAGTATTACCAATTAGTGTGCCCAAGAAAGGTATTCAGTAGTACTAGGTGCTTAAAGTGGTAATTTAACTGGAATTTAATGAGGTGGATGCTTAGATTGGAAACATTTGTTTATTCACAAGACTTCCCCAGTAAACCTATCCTTCTTGCTGCTGCTAATCCCTGGCAGAAGGGATACAGATAGATTAACAGAAGCTGCCAGTAATTTTGAGGACCGATTCAGTCTCCCGGTACCTTCCTGATCTCTTCATTGCTTTGTTGCAGCAAAAGGCCCTTGATAGCCAGAAGGACATCGGTTCCTGAAAGGAATTTCAAAAAGTGCATAAAGTTGGTGTCTGCTTACAAGTAACACGGAACAGGAGCATCTGCCAGAGACAGGAGCATGTTGCTGGCTTAGTAAAACAGCAGGGGAACCTGCTGTTGACCAGATTTGTCCATATCGGTGCAGGTGTCTCTGCAGTTAATAAGAATTACTATTTACACTTGTTTTCAGAGACTAGGAGACATGGGGATAATATAGATAGCCCGTAAGTCATAAAGAGCAAGTAGATATGACACATGTTCCCATTAATGTATAGTGTTACTCCTTGGAGTTTGTGATATTGAGACATTACGGAGTATGGTATGAAATGCAGATGGCTCCGACTCTTGTCTGTTTTTGTTTAATTAAAGCAGAACATATTTCAAGATAGATTTTTATCCTGAATTGAAAGTGGGTAAAAAGGATGAGCAAAGCTATGTGTAAACTGAATGCTGTCAGAATTACCAGGACATGGCAGTATGGTTTAAGATATTTCTCTTTATCCTCAGAAAAAAAAAAAACCACTGTGGATGTTTAAGCATATGCTACCATAGAATTGTTAAGGCTGGAAAAGACTGCAAGGATCATTTAGTCTCATGGTCAGCCCATCGCCACCGTGCCCACTAGCCCATGTCCCTCAGTGCCACCTCACTTTGACAGAGAGTGTTCTAATGAGTCAATGGATGTGCTAAACCCATTTTTCAGCTGGTATCAATGAGTCAGTTAATTTCACATCCCATGAGATACAGCAGCACAACAGGGCAAGTAGCCCTGAATGGGAAGGAAGGCAGAGGGATGCCAGCTCTTTCCACACAATCCCTTCTGGGCAGTGTGGAAATGGAAGCAGGATTTGCACATATTTGCTTCTTTTTTTGTGCTATGGGGAAAAACAACAACAACAAACCATTACCAAGTGTGGCCAGTTTCTGTGAAGAAATATGCCCCAGTGGATATTTTCTTGTTGGCCCTGTTCTCAAGGGTAAAATAGGATCACTTCCACTAAATAACACCTTTCTGTGGAAGGCTGACTGCATTCTAGTTCTAAAACGTAAAGCATTGTTACTATTATTGTTATTATTTTGCAATATCAGGTGTGAGCACAACAACACCTTCCTTCTGGGAATCTGTGATCTGCGTAACAGGTTCTTTCCAGAAAAATGGTTTCTTACCCTGTGGGTTAAATCCCATTCTACTAAGAAGATGCTGCGAGGCTGCGTGGCTGGCTGTGCCCCAGCAGGGAAGAAGCTATTCTAGCACCTATGATAACACGGTAAGAAGCTGTCTTTCTTTCTGGACTCTCAGTGAATGGTCACCACAAGATCTGTCACCCAATGGCAGGGTGGCAAGAGGGAGGGGGAAGGAGGAAAAGCAGCGTTGGGAAAGGTGAGTTGTGCAAGGACAGCTTGAAAGAGAAGTGATTCTGCGTGGGATTATGAATGTGAGGATTTTTTCACTTAATGGTTTTCCTGATTTTGGAAACAGTTTAAACAATAATAATCTGTAAAATGTGTGAGAACGTGTGTGTGTGTGTGGAAGAAGGGGAAGGGTTGAGAGAGAAGCCTTGGTTCCTGTTGGATATTTACTACTTCAGAACACTGGAAAGGGACGATATCTTTCATACTTGATTTCTGCTGAAGTACAAAGCAAATCCTCTCTGCATTAAGCAGCGAAGAGCATTCTTGAGAGTAAGGACCCTTAAAGACTCTTGTGTTTTGTTTTGTTTTTTTTCCTTCTGGGCAATGAATGACTAGTCCCTCGACGCCACTAACTGTTTATGTAGAAAAGCTAATTTCACTTCTGACAATAAAGTTCTCTTGCCAGCCTGAGTTTCTCATTAAAATTAATATTCTTATTGTATGTCCCCGTCTTTTCCCTTGCTGAGAGAGAAGCTAATAATCTTTCATTCAGGGCCAAATTCCCACCTCTTCCCCATCCCAAAGCAGAAGAAGGGAGAAGGTAATTGCATATGGAAAGATACATTGGCAGGAACACAGTCCTTTGGAGATGTGCTTCATTTCATGGTAGGGAGATGTATCTCAGCGTCTGTACGGCTGTCGGGCTGCAGGAGACCTTGGTTCACTTCTGTACTGGAAAAAGCTATGAGCTGATATCTCATGGGGGAATGCTGTAACTAACAGGGCAGGGGCTGTAGGGGATTGCTCCCAATTTCTCTCCTGTGAAGCATCTCCATTTTATACGAGAGAATTAAGTAGCAAGGGAGAGCAAGTATGGAGGCGTGGCAGGGGGATTAGGGCATTCAGCTGAAGTGTTGCAATTCCTGCTCTGCTATAAAATGAAAACCTTAAGGAGTCATGAGATGAGAAGAGGCATCACCTCCTCTGTTCACGCTACCTGGTGTGATTCTGGGGCTGCTCAGGGGGTGCCCCACCAGAGCATCCTTCTGTAAGGAGGAAACATGTCCTGAGGAGCATGCTGGCACTCACTGTGAGACATGTGGCACTGCCTCAACATTCCACCTGCATGGCACCTACCTGTGCACAGGGATGCACTGTGCGGAATGGGAAGAGCTGGGAACAGCACAGCTTTGTGCTATGTGCATGAAGGCTTTAGCACACCTAAAGGAAAAAATCAGGTGAGAAACTCTCTGTAGCTCCAGCTGAGGAAGACATTGTACCCAAGCAACTGTTCACACCTGGGGTTTATGCAAGTAAGTGGGTAATCCTCCCCAGGTCCTGATGGGGGATGGTTCTGCCCTGCTGAATTGCATCAACACAGTGCTGTCCTCCTGCTGGAGAGGAAGCTGCCTTTGCCTAGACAGACAAACTCACACTAGGGGTTTCCTTCCGCACTGGTAAAATTAAAGATCTGCTTGGGTACAGCAGGATGGATACAAGCCCAGACATAGCAAATCATCCTGTCTGGTGGGACTATAATACATGGGAGCTTCAATTCCTTTTCCTCTTCCACATCTTCCTGCTGCCTTTTATGCTTGATTTTTGAGAGGGAGGGGCATGAAAGGTTGGGCTTAACGTGTTTAGCGGGTACGTTGGAAGTATACTTTCAAGTAACACCCAGCCTTTCAAAAAATGTCTAGGAAAGCAATTCCTGACAACACTGAGAACATCACTAATGCTAAATGTTCCTTTAATTCTAATTTTGAGTTAGTTGGCAGTCTTGCAAATTAAAGATTTATTGCCTAAGAGCGCTCAGATCGCAACCTAACACAGGTTTAGCTGCTTTGTTCCATCCTGTTTGGAGTCATTCCAGAGGCTAAGCCCCTGTATTAGAAACATCACCAATGCAAAGATTGAATGATCGATCAAAGCGATGCAGATTATGAATCCTCCTATGCAGCCTTCCATAAAAAGAGTCTAGAGAAGCAGCTTTTTCTTTCTTTTTTTTTTTCTGTTTATTTTTGGCAGACAGCTTTATGTCAAAGATTCAGTGAGGCTGTTTTCTAACAACCCGTGTCGTTTACTCAAGGAGGTAAATTTTGCTAGAATAAATATTTTTCAAGTGAATGAGGAAATGGCATAACTGAGACAAGACAAAGAAATGAAATGTTCTGCACAGTTCGTCAGGATAGATCAAAGATAGCAAAGGGAGAAGGTATTTCTAACTTCAGAAACTCCAGAATAAATAGACTGTTACTGATGCAAAGTCCCACAAGAAAACAAATAGGATGCACTTTTGCTCTGTTTTGAAATTAATTCCAAGTCCAAGGAATGGAATACATAATGTGTGTAATAATTTCAATGTGAATCCCAGGGATATTAAACATTAAATCTGGGCAGAGATCTCGCATTATAAAAATTATTGAGAGCATGTCATTAACATACATCATTCAGCTACTAACTGTACTTGAAGAGGCTAGGCTTATACAAATACATCAGAGTCGTACTTTGCATTCCAGGGCATGACCAAATAATCAAATTACAGAGAATGAAGTGGTTAGGGCTTGAGATAGCATGGTAAACACTACAACTCAAAGGATCCTCTGTTGTGGAACAGATCTTGCTCTCTGTAGACTGCCTGCAAAATAAAGGAATAAATAGGTGTGACATCGGAGAAGCCTTCTTAAAACTAGGCAGATATCATCCAAAACTTTAAAACAAAGAGCAAACCCAGCAATACAGCAGGAAAGAAAACAAGCCACAAAAGGTGCTGCTCCTCTCGTTCAATATGCCTCACAGACACTCGGTTTGAAGTGTGTCTGATTATTGATCATGATGCTTTCCTCAACAAAATCCTCTCTCTCTCCTTATCTCTCCTTACCCTGCTGCCCTAGTTCACTTTTACTGTGTCTGCAACTTCTTCCCTGCTCTTAACACACTGCTCTCCAGATTCTGCGACTAGAAAAAAGATGCGTTTAAATCTGGATTAATCTCTTGAGAATTAAACTTTTAATTAACTTGTGGAAGAAATTTGTAGGAAACCTGGCAGAAGGTCCTATCGAGTCTGAATCTTTGTATTTTGAGTTGTCTGCTAGAAAACATGGACCCATTACCTCCTAAACCTCACTTCTTTACCTTACTGCATCTATGATAAAGGAAGCTGTCTAATTACTTCTAATGTGAGCAGGAATAGTATATATTATTCCATCTAGGAGGAGAAATTGCTGATGAGCACAGTGTATTTAATAAAAATCTGTTTATTTTTCATTTGAGGCCAGGCTGGATGTGGATCCTGGCTGGTCTAGTGGTTGGCAACCCTGCACATAGCAGAGGGGTTGAACCAGATGATCACTGTGGTCCTTTTCAACTGAGGCCATTTGATGATTCTATGATTCTGCTTACAGAAATGTGGCAAATTCTACTTTCTTGATGCAAGAAGGATCCAGAGACAGGCAATTTTCTTGCTTGAAGATCTTTTGCAACGTTTTGTCATTTCTGCTGCTCTCATGTCATGCATGACTTCTTTCAAAAGTGGCTGATGCCTCTGTTTTCTTTTCATATCAATCAGTGTATCTTCTACACTCTTTCACTCCTTTTCTTTGTTTTTAAATATTGAGAAAAGGCTCTCTTCTCTGTGCTGTCTTTACTGTTGGTGAAAACACATGGTTACCTACCTCTTACATTTATCTTACAGGCTGATGGCTAGACATATTGGTCTGAAATGGGTTTAACATGATGTATGTCCTTCTCCATAGCTCACCCCTGTGAAACTGTCACCACATTCCAGTCAAAGTCAAGACAATGTTTATTGAGATTTTAACAGAGTTAAATTAAAGTAAATACTTAAGTCTCCCTGCATTTTAAAACACTTTCTATTAAGTTAATTTCACGTCACCAGGCATTCCCAGTGTCTTCAATAAGTTTGATTTGTTTTCTTCCAGCTGCCAAATGGAAGGTTATCTCTAAAGATTCTCCTGTACAATCCCTGTATCCTGTAATCCTGGGTCTATACGGTTTTCCAGACGAAGCCATTCTCATCTTTTTCCAGTACAATGGAATTCTCAGTAATTGCACCAGTGGCTTCTAAGCTTGGAAATGGGATGGCTTATTTACCGCAAGTAGGAAAAAAATAGTTTGTTTCATTTGTTTCAGCAACTCCATATCTTTAAAAGGATTTTCCAATCACCCAGTTTGGTATTAGGTAATAGGTAATAGTCTCGTGCGGGTTGGAAGGGACCTTAGAGATCATCAAGTCCAACCCCTGGGATTCGAGCTCCTGTGTAGCAGAGCGGCACTTCTACCACTTGTGCCACAGGGAAATTCGAACCCGGGCCTCCGGTGTTGCAACACGGCATTCCAACCACTGCGCCACCGGGGCACACAATTTGCTGTAAAACTTTCCTACTGTTACGAGATATGATAAACTCTCAACTCAGTTATTAGCTCATCTGTTATCTCAGTCGCTCATACCTCTTGTTCACATTACAGAGGTCCTCCTGTTGCAGAATCTGTTTTTCCAGGTTTTTGATGTTTTCACATTCCTCAGACATTCTCTCCATTTGAAATCAATTAAGACATTCCATTTTGGATCTCCCAAATCCCTCGTCTTTTTTACTTGTCTAGTCTAATAAATGCAAGGTTTGAAACAACATCTATAATTCTTTCACATTTCACTGATTCTATTACACATTCAATCGCCAAAATTCCCCTTCTTATTGTAAGTTGTCCAGCCTGACATAAAAATGGTGTGCTGGTCCTGTGATGTCTTCCTGAGTTTTGATTCTTCAGTTTGGTGTCCTTCCATTTCCTGAGCTGAAAGAGAATTTCTCTACGAAGTAAAGATGGTCTGCCTGTGGCAGCCCTGTATTAATAACAAACTTTCTTTTCATGGTATCAGATTTCAAGTTAAGTTGACACTGTTCTCAATTTAATTTCACCGGGCCAAGTTTTTCAGTTTTTATTATTTTTCAATAACATTGCAGGACAGATTTGTATCCTATTTCCCTGATATGGAACTGTACTTAGGGATTTTGTAGATCTGGTCTTTCACCCTTGTCATCAGAAACTGCTTCCTCCTTTGGTCCATGGCTGCAAGGGGAGAATCACAATTTCCTCTGCAACCCCCAGAGATCATGTAGAGTGTCCTTGGCTGCAATTCGCTGACCCTCGTGTTAAAGCTTAAGTCCAGTCGAGCACCTCTGAATTGATCCATTGCCAGTTTATCCTGAAAGCCTTCACTCACATCTGTGCACGCCAGAAAACGAGTTTCTGCAGGTTCTCTTGCTGTTCAGGTGGGATTTTCTTTTATTTTCCTCTTTTTCTTCTGTTCTGGCTTTGAGTTGCATCCATATTGACTCAGATTTATGGATGATTCTAATCAAGAGAAATTGTTTGCATGAAGTCTCTTTGGTAAATCCAAGCTACAGCGCTCTCAGGGCATGGCTATTCAAGCACCTCCACCTTCACCAACTTTCATTCAGTTCCTGAATTTACATTTAGAAAAGTAAATCTCCAGTGTAGTTTCCCCTAAAAGGTATTAGATATTTGCATTATTTGACCTATGAAAAGCCAGCCTCTCCAATGGGACTCTGTGTCTTGCCAGTCACGCAGAACTGCAGTAAATGTTTTTTCCTAAGCTCTTGCTTGGCCCAACTGAAAGTCCAGGTGGCTGGCTACCATCATGGGTCTGCAACCAGAGATTTCCTTGTGGAGCTGAAATTTAGCCAATGTGTTCTTGTTCCACTCCATCCCTGCTAGTGGATTCCCAGCTGGTGTCTCCCTACCCTGAAAGATCTGTGACAGTATGCTTGCCATTTACTTTTTTGGGCTTACCAGTTCAGACTGGAAGTTTTGCAGCTGGCCTTCAGTCTGTTAAGACATTTTGTAGTCATTACCACAACAGAGAGTTCACCTCTGCCTGCAAATCACTTCAGCCATTCCTGGGAAACCTCCAGATGCTGCTGTAATTCCTTTTGTAAAGTTTCCAATTCTTGTTTTAGCGCCTTCTGGTCTTGTTTTAATTTCTCTTGGCTAGCTTTGTTTTCTGGGAGCAGATTTGTTATTGGTTCAAGAAGAATACTACCTAATAATTGCCCTACTTGAGTGGGGTCCCAGTGTCAACACCACGATTTTTTATCTTATGATCTGATTGGGTTATTCCAATTAGAAGGAGAAATTGGTGAGTGAGATACTTCTGATACAATTCTGTTAATTTATAATAATGTAATTAATTTGCTTTCTTAGGGAAAGTGTTATCATGCACAGATTTCTTGCCCACAGCTCTTTCTGCTCACAACCTTTCCAAAAAATCCCCCTGCAAGCCTTCCCATGGAGCTTGTGAGAAGGTCACAGATCTTCACATTAAAGGAAAAAACACCTTAAGGAGAAAGCTGCTTCAGTCCCATGGAGCAGGAGCTGTGCCATGCCAGAGTTACAGGCAGGACAAATGGTAAATGCCCCAAGTGTTGGCCAACAGAAAAAGAAGTAAGCCAGTCTATGGCACATTCACTGGGGAAGTGCATTTTGCTTTTTACAACTGTTTCAAATTCTCCTGCAAATGTTAGTGTGTTCTGGGACACTTCATAAAACAACAGCCAGGGAAGAGACTTCTTTTTCCCCCTAAAGCACAGCCACAACATTGCTGAAAGGACTGTGCATTAGTTCTGCTCAGACTGCTGCAGTTTCCTCCTCGCACTCTGTCTCTTCTGCATGGAGCTTTACCTCAACAAATACTTTCCATCTAGAGAGTTAACACTCCAGAGACTTCATATGTCTTACCTTTTTTAAGGAGATATGCACTGGTCTTATCTCCTAGATATCTCAACATGAAGAAGAATAAGTAAATTTAAGCTCGGTATCTAGAGTCACGTACATGTATACTGTTTCATCAGCTAGTCAGCAAGATATTTGACAAGTGGCAAAAGAAACAAAGAGTCAAAGCTGTTGTCCAAAAGAGCTTATCAGTTAATAGAACAAAGCAAATTACAATCAGTGTTAAGAAGACGGCTTGGGAACAGAAGTGGTGAGAAGATCAGCACAATGCTCCTGTGAGTTTTAAGGCGAGGCACATAGGAAGGAGATGGGAAAAACTAACTCAAATGGCATGTAAGGAGGCAGAAAGCAGAGTGGAGGAAGGAGTCACAGGGAGTACTGCAGTCATCAGAGAGGGAAAAATATGGGATCAGTGAGGGAAATAGGATGAAAGGAGAGCAAAGATAAGGTTGCACATGGTCCCTAAGGAGCAATGAAGACAGCTGATACTGCTGTAACATTTTCTTCTGATTCCTAAATACAGTTAGAGATTGGTGCCTGCTCTGTACAATGATAGATGTAGAAGAGTACTGCTAACAATAAGTGTTGCTACATTGCTCACCCCTGGGAAAGGAAAACCCAAAGGGCAGTACTAGTAAGGCATGCATAGAGCTCTAGAGAACTGTGGTGAGATGCAAGTTTTAAGAACAGAAGTCCCCTACAGGAGGGGATTGCTGTGTCAGTCATTGACATGACACCAGTTTGAGATGCATCTGCTGGCCTCACTTATGGCAGTTTGTTAGAGGGAGAGACAACAGCTTGATTTAATAGATCCCCATTGATGTAAACATTTTTGGTTTTGAATTCCAACTAACAAGGCTAAAAAGTGCTAAATGGTCTGGACTGAATGTAAGGTAGTTTTATGTGATTAAATGCAGGCGAGAAAAAAGTGACATCTGGAGCAGTATTTGGACTGACTGTTAAAGAAAAGCAGGAGCCATAGGAGAATTCACTGGGATTAACAAAACTTTAGGCCAGGAGGAAAGGGTGTAATCCTGTCTAGCAATCTTCCACTTGAGCAAAGCCGAAGCATTACAGTCATCCTTCAACAGCTGGTTTCTGAGGCTGTGCTGAGTACTTGGAAAGATGACTTTCCCTCCTGCCCTTGTGATGTCCTGTCTTAGAAAGACAGCACCACGAGGGACATGTGCAGCAATGCTACTCACAGTGTGACGTCAAAAGTATCCCCCTACAACCAACCTGAACTTTCTTTCACTGATATCTCACATCTTTCCCTTTTCTGTGGCATCCATCACCCTCTCTACTTCCCACCAGCCTCAGAAGCAGCTTTTGCTCCTTACCCTGTCATACCCTGGCTCTTAAATAATGGCACTTCCTTGTAGTCTCTCATAAACCTCTCTTTTCTATGCCTGCCCCTATTGTTGAATTCTTCCCAAGAGTGGAATCTGTAGTATATGCACTGTGACTCAGCCAGCTTGTGCCTTTTTTTTTCCTTCCAGATGTATTTATTGATGTTTGCCAGGTTCAGCCACTACCCAGGCATCTGGATACAATTCTGGCCACCTCCTTGTGGATTTCCTCATATTACAGCAAAATGAACACAATCTTTTGGTTTTCTTTTGTCTGCTAAACATTTTACAGTGTGAAGGAAGGCTGGGATGCCATTCAAGAGGCTGTTAAAATCGTCTTCCTTTCTTGTTACAGCGGCCATATCGCATCCCATTTGAATTACTTCACTAACTATCCGCCATCTTCCACAACCAGTATAAAGGGAGGCACTGCCCATCATGGGGAACACTGCATTTTTGATCAGACACAGTACTGACTGAAGACTGATGGAAGTAGGTCTTGGGGCAGTGTCAGAAAATGCACTGGGGAAAAGGTGAGTATAAGAAAGGATATAAACAAGGAGTAGGATGCAAAACAATTTTTAAGTAATATAAGATGATGGGGTGGAAATGGCACATGTATGTCTATGAATAAAGAGATAAGTGTTATTGAAGGACAATATATTTGATCTTTATACAGCAAGAGAAAAGAAAGTAGGTAGGTGGACATACTTACACAAGAACATTTACAATATAAACGCAATTTTTAGCCATGGGTTTCATTATCCATTATCTAGTGGGTAATAGCTCAAGGAATGTAAGTTGGATTTCAATTCCGCCTAGCATGAAAAAGTAAATGACAGTTTGCAGTGTTTGGTGAAAAGGAAAAGTGTGATGTTAAGATGCCTGTATGAATTGAAGTTTTATTGGTAGCACTGGCATAAAAAAGGTGCCCTACCCGTTATCTCTTCATAGAAGATTCTTGTTGTGCTCAGACTGAGCGCTGTAAAAAAAATATAAAGTCATTACAGCTTCTGGATATTTTTCTATACTTTGGGGTTTTCATCAAGATTCAGAACCATTTTCAGAGAGTGCATGCCCTAAGACCCTCTCTGTCACTTACAGAATGCTGCAAATTGACTCTATCACTGTACCCGCTGCTGTAAATTGGCTCTGAGCACACATAATGTGTCAGGTTTGCCTACTCACTTTCAGTTTTCACCCACCTCTACTGGGCATATCTAGGGGTAATGGGATGAAATTGAGCAAAGGAAAATTTAGACTGAATATCAGGAAAATTTTCCTAACAGTGAGATCTATTAGAATGTGGAATAGTCCCCCAGGAAAAATGATGGAAGCCCCATTGCTAGAATCATTAAAAATAGGCTGGAAAAAAACATAGTAAAAATACAGTAGAAAATAATCTGCATTGTCAGGGGATGGACAAGATGATTCCCTAGGTTCTCTCAGGCTCTAATTTCTAGGATTTTAGGAGCTGAGCTCGATCAGTATTAAATTCCCTGAATGCCCAAGATCATCTAATTGAAACAATAGAAAGTTTGCTCATAGGCATGCCAGGGAGAGTGCTCGGTAATGATCAGACTGCATTACTGCTGAGAGTGTATCACTTGATCTGCACTGTACAAAGAAATGAGGAAGGAGACATTTTTTGTCACAATTTACCCTTTGCTAACGCTCTTCTTGTAAGTCAAATCTGCTGTCTGGGTTCAGCATTGCTGATGTTATAGAAAGCGATCTTTAAAACAGGTAATAATGGAGTCCAGATTGCAGTTTGTAGCAGTGTAGTTTTATATCAAAAGCTAACTGCACATGTTCAGAATCAAAATTTCCTCCTGCAATACATGTACTTCTTACCACAACTCTGTGCTCCTTCCATAGCAAACAGATGCGCTGCACTGCCATTTCATTTGTCTGTGGAAGCCTCACTTGATACTGAAGGATAACAGATTAACTCCACAGGGAAAAGACACTCATTCCAAGTATTTCCTCTAAAAAAATGAGCTTTCTGTCAATATTTTCTCTTTCTCATTGGTCTTAATGTTTCAAAAACAATGTCAGCATCTCAACAAATTAAAAAACATATGTATCAAAAATATTTCAGGTACTGTACTCATCCATATCTAAAGTCAGTGCCACTTTTTGACATTCAGGACACCCAAGAACAAGGAGGGAGAAATGACCTGCCAAACCAAGGAGAAGGGACTGTTCTGAAGTCAGATGAAGAGGTCATGAAGTCTGAAAATCCTTTTATTTTTTCCAGGAAGACTGCCACAGTGATTTTCCTCTCACTTCTTGCAATAGTCTCATGTTCCCAGTAAAATATTTGTTGGAGTGGGTGCTCCTATTTTGCCCCATTCTGGGACTGAACAAGAGGAATGTGAAGGTGAGTGAGGCAGAGCATCATTCACACCCCTTCCTGCACAGGGCCCTCCTTCCTCCTCACAAAGGACCTGGAGAATCCTGCTGGAAGTCTGTCTACCTGATCACACTGCTGGGAGCCCTCTGGGGAATTTCTTACCCTGGTAGCTGACACCTGCAACTTTCATTTCCCAACTTGGCCAAGATAAATGCATTGAGGATATTGGAAATAAAGAAAACAACTGCTCAGCTAGCACAGGATAAAGGTCAGCCCTATGGGGAGAGGCCAACTGGTGGCTCCCTGTCCACTGCACGGTGGTGATGTGCTGTGGGCTCATCACTGCCGGAGAAATCTAATGGATGCTCTTCATACATGCTATCTGCACACATACGCACATCATGAAAAGTACAAGCTACTCACTAATTAAATCATAGGGGCAACAATGTCCTCCTCCTCCTGTTTTGAGGACTGCAAGGGTCTGATGAGAGCCTAGAGGTACCAGGAGATAATAAGCCTGCCTCGTAATTTCTGACCATCTATCCCTAGCTGATTCAGGTCATTAGAGTTATTTTGCAACATTCTCTTAATAACCTGCAAACCCTCTCCTCCAGTGCTGAAATCATACACAAAAGGCCAAGGTTTAGGGAGATGAAGACAACGCTGATAATGAGTCCCTGATTGATTAAAAGTAAATACATTTTTATTCAGAGAAAAGGGCATTTGTTACCACAAACATTTCACCTTCAGCACAAATAGGAGTTACACTTACATTTACTAAGGGATTATAGCAGCACTACAACTAATTACTTCCCAGCAGCTGTTGGCCTCAGGTTAGATGTAAGCTACTTCTGGCAATATGTGGTGTGGGTTCATGTAAAAGGAGGCCAGTATTTTCATTGTCTTGGTGGAAAACAGTGCAATGGTGAGATGTGAGTGAAAATACTATGCATAATGCAATATGAAATAAGAGCTTATTACAAGGAGAAGGCTCAAGGAGATCAAACAACATTAGTGCATCCCACCAATTTATGTTACGAGGGAGATATTAATTATTCTGTTTGTATTTTGTAGATGGCCTCAAGTTGTACAATTATCACATAGGAAGGTGCACGTTACTTACTGGAGACAGATTCAGACTCCTTGATTACCTTGAGTTGCAGGAGGTAGATTGTACATTCCTGATATGACCTATGATCTATGCAAATTATAGGACACTGACAATCAGTAGAATGCCATTTGTCCTTATTTACCAGATATTATATGTAAGATTTTCCTCTTTTCTTGAATCCTAAACAGTCACACCTTTGCTATTCTTAAGTGATGCTCCAAACTCTCTGCTCATCCATTCAGTGTTATATAATTTTTGCTAAGCTGCTGGCAAGTGATAAGATTACTTTAAAATATCTATTAGGATTCAGAGAAGGAGGTTTCTACAGGTGTAGGCAATGAGGAGCCCTGAAATTATTGAGTTATTCATAACTTAGTGCAGTTACAAATTACTGCTATTAACTGAATACTGTAATTACAGCCAGAACAGAAGCTAGGTCTTGTAGCATAATTTCTGGTGTGGATAGTTTTTAGTGCGCGTCTTGGGGAGCAAAAATTTAAAGCATACAGAGAAATGGCTGTTTTGATGTTATAAAAACCTTTGGTCTGCTCTAGGTCACAAACAATGGAAACTTTCACCTTGGATGAGCAAAGAATTCCTGCTCTGCCTAAAATAGTGAAGTTATGGTACCAATGAATGCTCTCACTGGCTGAACTATTTTTCACAAGGACACAGGGAAGATCCTCTGTAAAGGTCTTTCATCAAAAAATGTACTTTGTCAATTGGCCTGTCACATCAAGAAATTGCTGATGGACTCTAGAAAACCCCTTTGAGATATCCTTAGAGAGTCTGGCCTCAGATATTGTATCACAAAGCAAGCAGAGACTCCAGCAATATCTCAGCACAAACCATCCACAGCTCTGTGTTGTCACCAAGCAGAAGTAGACTGACTGCTCCTTTCACCTGTTCATCTATGCTGGAACCACCAGGTCCCCTTCTGTTCAATGTTTTGACGTGTCTTGAGTACAAAAAGTGCTTAATAACACTACTTTAATTGCAAACAAATACCAAAACAGATATTCAGGTTGTTGAATTTATTTATATGATTCTGCATGGTGAATGTCACCTCACCAAGCATTGCAAAGTATCTTCCATGGCTGTGCACAGTGGCTTGGCATGATATCGGGGCTCATTTTAGTGCTCCCTTGGTGCAGAAAGAATGACTACAGCCCCTGTTTGCTAGCTGTCATACTCCACTGCTCCCTGTGCCTTGAGAAGAAAGCTTTCTGGAGAATATTTAAACCTGAGATATTCCTTTCACACAGTCAGTGAGAGGCAAACAGCCCTACACACAGTCCAAGCAGAATGCAACAGAGTGATTTAGATTTCATGCCATGTATTTTTGACCTTTCTGTTGGAAGAATAACACCGAGCTTGTTTAAGTGTAAAAGGTTGATGTATGTCTTGTTCTGAAAGCAATGTTATAAAAATTGTACCTTCTTACTCAGCAAATCTGCTCCTGTTGTGTATTGAGAATCATTGCCGCCTGTGTTCAAAACTAAAAAGTTTATGATTTTTAGCCCAAAAAAACCAACCTGCTTCAAGACAAGTGAGCTAGATCCTCTTTATTGTATTATTAATAAAACTCTGTACTCCTTACCCATTACCAGACCAGTCAGTGCACATGGCTGATTGTTAACAAGTGTTCCTGGATCTCTCCCTTTATTACCTTTAGTGTTGGCATGAGTGGAATTTCTCCTTGTACAAGAGACCAGTAGTGTTTGCTCGACAATAATTCTTGCATACTTTGCTGGCAGAGATTTCATTACCTGTGAGCGATGTGTTATAAGGAAAGAATCTTGCTTTGCCTTCAGAGCACAGTGAAGTTTGCAGTGGAAAAGAAATGATGGGTTAATAGCAGAAATAGGTGAAAAGCAAACTTCTACTAAAGGAAAATGGATTTTAAAAGGAAAAGAAGTCAGCAAGGAACTAAGCATTTGGCTCTAAGTCTATCCACATCTCTTAAGCCTTTACTGAATGGACTATAAAATAAAGATTTCTTAATAGAGATCATCTTTTACAAAAGGGCAAACATGCAAGGCAAACTCTCAGCACTGAGTGTGTTTTTACAGTAGGAAAAGCTTGTTTGCTTAGGCCTGGATTAGCTTTCCAAAGCAAGAAAAACATGAAAATGTTAAGATACCATACATTACTGCTGGTGCAAAGTGAGCTTTATCGTATCAGTGAGTCTGCTCCTCCAGAACACTAAGGGATAAAACAACTGGGACAGTATGAGACAGACCCAGAGATCCTTGGTCAGGCTTTGTACAAAAAGTCCCTGCACCAACAACATGCCACCTGCGCTATGACACAGAATTACTTCCGTATCTGCACCTGAACTTGCTGCCTGAGGGCATCTGAGTACCTGAGCAGAGTTAGCAAGCCAAGGGAATCACACTGATCCTTTGCTGTCATACCGCTGGACCCCTATCTCCTTGGACCCCTATCTCTCTCTTCCTTTTAGCAGTACTGAGCAAGAAAACAAAGTCAAAAGAAGGTGAAGTGAGGAATGTGTTTCTGGGTGTCTTTTAGAAGAATTTGCATCTCTCCAAACACAAGGATGTGCACAAAGGTGTTGCATTATAACGGATCAGTTGCCTATTGAAAGAAAATGGGAAAGTAAACTTTTTAATATTCCTTCGGCTTACCAAAACAAGTAGACAGATTCAGAGCTTCTCACCTTTCTCCCTCACATTGTGTCCCATAAAGAATCAATTGCAACAGTAAGTGAAGTGATGCAGAAACCAGGATCCTTCTCATCTCAGTCTGAAGAAGGTGTCCCGCTGAAATTGGAGGCATGCAAAAATCCAAGTAACAGTATATGTCTGTATACTGGTTGCTTAAGGTCCTCTATGGCTTACTGAGGTTGATCCATAGAGAGGCTTTCTTTTAATGAAAACATAAATTCCATCTGATTTGGTTATAAATATTAGAGCTGTTTTCATGATCTCTATTAATGACAACTCTTCCACTGCCATTGATCAATACAGTCCTTTTCCAGTTACCTCCCACCAGGAGGCCATCCAATCTCTTGTCTGTTGTGATCAATTAGAGTGAAGGAACACTACTCTGTGTACGATGCCTACTACAATCTTAGACCAGTGCTTCAAGTCCTGTTACCCAACAGGTGCTGAATTCAGTACTTTAAGGAAGTGCTATGCACCAGAACCGTGAGATTCCTTGAGGAATCTGGGTAAAGTATTTTGTGGACTCTTGAGTTTTGAAAAGGGAGATCAGAGACCTGCTGCTAGAATCAACAAAGATGAACCAAGGTATCCTCACTTGCCCAACCTCCTACGAGGGTCTGTTAAAAAAACCCTAAAACAACTACCCGTCATCTTGTCCTCCAAGCTTAATCAGCTGAACCCCAAGCATTTCTGCACAATATTGAGGCATGCACAAGAAATGTGGAGGAGTGAAACTCATGGAGGGGATGACTGGCACTGCTACTTGTTTACACTGCTTACAGGGTGAAATTACTTAGGCACTGCACCTCTCAAGATACACTTATCTTTGCCTGAAGTGTGCCTTAAAGAGCACAGGGGCCTCAGTGGGACCCCTGCCATTGCACACCGTGAAATTCATCTGGATGCAATCCCTACAGCTGCAAATTCACCTTCCTTCTCTATTACACATTCTATTAGCCTGCTTTCCTTCCCCTTTAGCACACGCCAGCGCTGCTCTTTATTTTAGCGTTATTAATTTTTGACATGAAGTCGCTCTAAACATGGTAAATACAGAAAGTAATTGGTATGTTAAACAGTAGAAGCATAATGAGTCTCATGTACAGACGCGACTCGCTCCCGCTGCAGAGCCAGACTGAAACAGAATACACAATAGCTCTGCCAATTTCCCAGGAACTTCTTTACCAAGTCCCCGTGGTTCACAGGCAGTGCCTCGACCTCTCCTGTACTTATGATACATCCAGCCACAGTTTAATGGCTGAAATGACTTTGAAGCTCTCCCAGTGGAACCAATTTCCACCCTATGTGAATACAAGCTCCAGCCTTTCAGCAGAGTTTAGTTTGGTGATAAGTTAACATGTGAGGCCAGCCTGAGAATAAATTTTGACTGGTGCCCTGATGGTAGGGCTTTCACATTGTGACTCATGGCTACGAGGGCTTTTTGGGAGAGACGCACTCTCCAGACTAATACAGGCTGATGGGATATTTTGTCAGCAAGGAGACATGTCACTTACAGCTAGCGAGGCTGCTACTGTCTTGTCAGCACTGATGGCAAATCTTTGCTAGGAGGAGCAGGTAGGGAAGTCACAGCCCATCTCAGCTCAGGCTTGCAGTGATAAGTGGGCTGATTGTGAATTACATGAGGTGAGTTTCAAAGGTACAGCCCTGCACAGAGTAGAAAACCTTCTCTAAATTCACCTAGAAGTTAGTGGGAGAGTGAGATTTATTAGTGAGTGTGAGAAGAAAAGCTTTTATACAATCCCAAAATAATACCAGTCTAGCTTGGCTCTTTCTCTTCATTTTAACCTTTTTAAAGATTCTAGATTTCCAGTTTTCCAGTGGGAATAATATATACTAAATACAGTTACTCAAGTTCTTGTGTTACAGTTTCAAATCCAATCAATTTTGTCCAGAATCCAGACTGCAAGATCAGATCAAAATTATTGCACAATCAGGAATTACAACACATTTATGCTGCATGAAATGCCATTTTCCTGTCAGCTGTAACCCATTCCTTAAGTTGTAATTCACAAATAAAAGACAGGCACACTCAGCAGTGGTATGGGACTGTAATACCTGACCAAGAATCGTGTTGACATACATCAGCAAAATGCCCACAGACAGCATAATCGGGAGCCTGACCTGTCTGTTGCTGTACCAATGGTACTGCATAAATAATTAATTGTACCTGCCAACGTAACATACGGCGCCAGGTAGCTCTTTGCTTTTTGTTTTCTGTGACAAGCCTTGATCTTTTCCTACGTTAGCTGCTATAAAAGAAGAAACTGGAAAAAAGAGAGCAGACCGTTACCACTTGTTATGTCCTACTCACTTTCTCAGGTTATTCTTGAAGGTGGGTTATTGACAGTATATAAAATATCTCAGTGATGCCTGGAAGAACAGGATCGGCAGAAGTATCTGACCACCTTTATCTGAGTTTCGTGCATGAGTCAAAAGAACCCACAGACACAGTCTTTGCTAGGGACATTTAAAATCAGGCACTACAATGCCCCATAAACTAGGCAATAGGAAACAAGAAGGATAGATTTGATGGCACAACAGTTTCTTTCTATTTGATTTTATGATCTTGGTTTCAGAAGAATCCTGAGAACAGTCTAGAGAGAAATTTTTCCCTTCCTTTTTTCTTTTTTACACCTTTGTGATTTAATTTAAGAATGACATTTCTTTCTGGACAAGAGGTTCACAGTATAAGGCTGACAGCCGAGACCTGAAATACATGCTCTGCAATTCAGCAAGTGCATAAATAAAAGCACTAGTGTCTTCTCTGAGGAAGTGTCTGAGGTAAGCTTCAAATACTGAAATGAAATACTGAATTCAGCAAAGGTACCCACAAGCAGTTTTAGTGAAGCTGCCAGCAAACACTTGCCCGCTCTTCTTTGGTTCTTATTTTAGGGGTTATGGTATTATTACTGTTTCAGTTCAACATATGTTTTCTGAAGGAAGATGGAAACCTTGCCCCATGTAACTCACACAGCTCTTTTAAGGAGATCATAAAGCTCACAAAAGAAATGAGTTAGAAAAGCCAGCATATCGACTGCAAGAGTAACTCCCAGAACCTCTATGAACAGCATGCCTTAACGATGCAGAAGCTGGACAATGGCACATGATCTCATAAGGGATATGGTTTCAGCCTGGGTCTGATAAACTTCAGTACATAAACTCACACCTGCACTTTCCAAGTGCAAACACCTGGCTTTGCTTTAGAGAAAGTCAAAAGCCTGCATGCTCTCTTTCAACAGCTTGTGTATATGCCAGGGTTGGAATTCATACCTGCAAACCACATTCCCTAACTGCTCCTACTAATTAATATTCTCATACCTGCAGTCTCTCTTCTGGTTATGCCACCTTTCAGTGTTTCACCAAATCTTAAATGCATTCACTTTAGAAAAATCAAAGCAGTGTGATCTGGTTGCAAGGAAAGAAGGAGTCTGAAGCTCTGCTCCTGGAAGATTTATCACACTTTCTCCTCCCATCAAATAACAGTCATATCTGTGGATCAGATCACTGAGCATTAATTAAGCTGCACCGCAGAAGCATTTTCCAGCTCTCATTCTCAAACAGAATCCTTAATGAAGGACCCATTCTGGGCTCAGACACCACTATACCTCTCAGACCCTTCCCTGAGCTCACTTGAATGCTGATGTCAGTCCAAATGCCTGAATTCTATGGAGATGGTTTGATTGATTTCTGATTTTCACACCTTTCAATGGAGACTCTTCAGCATGGGACATTTGGTTCGTTGGTTTAGAAATATAAAGAATTAAGACCTGAAGGTGAGAATTAAGAGTATGGGTTTAGAATCACCATAAATTTGTAAGGCAAAATGGCACCAGCAATGGTGGCTCATCTTCGTCATCTACAACTCAGCTCTCAGGTAGCAACTATTCAGTCTACAGTGCAACAGGCAAAGGTAACAGGAAAAAATTCCCACTGATGGAGATGTGCAAACATGTCAGGAGGAACCTCTGAACTTTTCTGAAGTGTCTTACCTCCTTTTTAGATGTCATCAAAAGCAACTAAAACAAAGCTTTCAGAGCCTCCACGAACAGCTTGAATCACCGAGCCCGTGGTAATGGCCTGCCACAGAAGCTCTAATCGAGCATGTGTGTGTGTATTTTCCTTTCACACAATGACAGTTCCCAAGTGGAAGGCCACTTCAGTTCTGATAAAACTTTCCTTCTATTGTCTGAGTTTTGTTTGTTTTCTGGCAAACCCCAGTGCTGCCTGTGCTTTCTGTGCAGGCACACATTTCTTGTTCTTGTGCGGGGAGGCCAACCTAAGCCTTTGGAGGCTTCTCAGTAGTATTGCCTGCAGCAAATACCACAGCTCAATAGCAATTTAATATTGTAATCAGGGAGCAAACTGTGCAGTTTTGGCACATTGTGATAATTATTAACTACATGTATTAGTGTTGTGATTCTAGTAACTAATATTTACAAAAGGTTCCCTGTGTGGGGAAGACCTTGCCTAGACACAAGCAGCTGAACTATTCCTGAGTGATTGTCAGTGGGCCTTTAAGCCAGCGCTCATGTTCACTGTTTAAAGATAAAACATCAATACTTAGAAATTGTACTTCAAAAGACCTATTTCATGAATAATAAATTCTCAGGGTGTAAAACCATACCGAGCACCAGAATATTTTGTGAATTTATGGGAAAGTTTTCCTGTGGTAAAAAAAAAAGAAAAAAAATCCTGGAAGACTGAAAAAGCACATCTCAAACTCCATGATATAACGTAAGGGAGGTTCAGTTCAGACATTAAATCACAACTGATCTGAATATTTTGTTTTGCTCCATGATGTGCATCTTTCTCCTGCTTTCCCTCTGCTATTAGCATTAATGCTATAATGAACCTGTTCAGAATTCACTGGAAAGGACAGATGTAAGAAAAGTGCTCTCTCAACTTCAAATCTCTGATTGACAAATGAAACTTCTCCATGCAGTTACATCTAGATGTACTCAAGCAAACTTGCATTTGCCTTCGTGCCAAGCAGCTCATTGGTGTAGTGGTTCTTCACCTGGCAGAGCAGGGCGGTAAGGACTGAAGGTATTTGAGTGTATTAGTGTTGATCATTGATGATCCATGCAGTATTCTTGACTAAATTGGAACCTGGTACAGAAAGCATTTCTATACAGAGTACATGACTGCATTTCCTTCAGAATGCAATTATGTGCTTTTCCAAACAGATGGAGACACAAATAAATATGTACATGTTTCTAGTCTGTGTGCTGTACACATAACAGACACACACATAAGCACAAGAGGAAAAAAACCCAAACCTTTCTTTTCTGAAAGGATCACAACTGAGAGAAAGATTTTCTTATGCTGCTTAAGATCTGTGTAGTTTCTTCCTTTCAAGCTCACACATTTCACACAACTTTTCTGGCAGTATCTGAAGTGTTTTTAAATTATGTATTGTTTTGGCTTATATGCCAAACTTTTAGTCTAAAAGACTAGTCCTCTCTACATAGAAGTCATGATTTGACATTGTTTATTTTGCTATGCAGTCACACTAGATAGATAATGTTATAAAGATGACATGAAATTACCACATGTAAACAATGCATTGCCATTCTTTTGCCAATTCTTTCAACAAATCAACAAGCAAAATGTATGTTTAGCCTCAGTTAGACATCAACTCAGTGTTCTATCCATGTGGAAGACAAAGATGGTTCTTTCCATGTGTTTGCAATACTCTTACCAAATGTGAGATGACTGATGGGTGCTGGAAGGGAGTCAAAGTTAACAAGGAGGTGGAATGGGGTAACACAGTCAGTAGTGATCACAAAGTGCTATGATGTACTAAAAAATGAGAGAGAGAAGGACAGGAAAAAGGAATCAGAGAAGCTAAAGGAAAATAAGATTTCAAGTTTACTTACAGGAGCAGTGTCTGAAGATGTTCACAGGTTAAGGAGGGTAGAGCTGGCTACGAAGAGGTCAATGAAGACTTCACCTGACTGCAAGGCACTGGAGACAGATTAAGGAAAGTTTTCTGGGGAGAGAGGGGAGGAGGGAAACACTGGAGTATGACTCATCCAATGTGTGTAGAGACATGGTAGTAGCTGTAGTAGCAGCTGCTGTCAGGTATAAAAACAGACAGTATAAAGAATAAATATTAGTACTTATATACAGCATTAAAGATCTTCGTAATGTTTCCTGTGTTAATGGTGTCCATATCCAAGGCCAATTCAAATTACAAATGGCCATTAAGAAGCAGTACAGTTACATGTTTTACATTTAGTTTTATATTTTACAGAATTTAAACAAGAGCGATATACTGAATGATAATCAACTCATGTACGCCCTACGTTTGTATGTAAACACAACTCATCTGTCTCATTTACAAAGCATAATGTTCATACTGTTTCCCAACTATAAGTTTTATGTGTATAGTTCCAAGTGCATATTTTAAGACTAATAAATCAGCCACTCTACATGCCATTATTCTCAGATGTCACTGCTAAGGCTTGTAGACGTCATGTTAGTTTTTATAAATTGCTTTAATTAAAGTAATTATTCCAAAGATAAGATATGACAAACATATTAGTGTTTTACATAAATATTTGTGTTTATTTTCAGAATTAATAGCAACAGGAATTTGGCTACAGATAGAGTTCTTTACAGGTTACAAGTGCTATAATAAAGAAGGGGAAAAGGTAAGTGTATGTGTATCTTCAAGTATGTGCTTAGCCTTTCTAACCTGCTGTGAAAGCAGCAAGTTAAGGGCACTAAGTACATATCTAAAGGTAAGCACATGCTTGACTGCTTTGCTGATCTGACACTACAGACAGTAGGAGGATGAGGCGAACATTTCTGAAAAGGCTTCCTGCGCTCTCCACATTGTTTGAAGGATGAAGAATAACTTGATCACAAGCAACTTAATGATTGAAGGGACAAAGGACTCAGTTATTCAGTATATTTGCTTTGGCAGCAAAAGCAGCTTAAAACTCTATTTTATTTATTTATCTATTTTTAAAGTAGAGACTTAATTTTAGTGAATGAGCAAGCCTGAACATTCTTGCCTATCAAAAGAAATTACTTACCCTAGGAAAATGGATCACTAGGACTTTTCAAAGCTGGAATAGACTCTGTTTTTGTCAAACTGCACGCGGCTTGCCTGTTAATATTTATAGAAGAGTATGGTTAAGCAAACACTACAATCCCATAACTTTTGATGATAAAATATCAAGCTTGCTAAATAGGCACACGCCTACACACACAGATAGCATTTTCAGCTGCGGGGAAGGGTCAGAGATGATGTCTCTGCATAAACAGCTCTCAGACCAGCTCTCCTCCACTTCTGCTGCCTCAGGCTCTGGCTTTTTTTGCCTGCTAAGGCCAGCTGCCTCCTTGCTGGTTAGACCCTCCTCTGTGACCCAGGCTGCCTCGGGGATGGAGAGAGACCACCTCAGCCAGGGCCAGCCAGGCTCTCCCAGCCACACGTGCATGCAGTTTATCTGCCCAATGGGCCCGCAGAGCAAGCACAGCTGCTCTTCTCATTTCTTATCTTCCCCTCACTTCCCCAGCAACAGTGACCTGCATCACCTTGCCTGAGTGCATCGACTTTGCTACCGCCGGGACGTGGTGCATGCTGCTGTAATCAGGTGTTCTGCCCGGTTCATGATGTTTTTGAGTTTATTGCTGCTTACCCTGCCGGTGGCTCCAGGGACTATCGATACCATAACATCTTGAGGCAAGGTGCTGTGCCTCCTCAAGTCTGGGCTTTCATGGGGTTATGCTTGAACAACGGCGTGCAGGTTGGGGCTGCCACAGTAGCATTATATATCCCTCATTTTAGTTGTAGCTATGTCTAACTCTTCCAGAAGTACGCAAGTGAAGTGGGCATAGACAGACTTTAAACTGCCCATTAATAGTCCAGACATCCTGGCGAAAGGAGCTGCTGGTCTAGGTCAGTGCCTTGTTGCTGTTTCTGTGGGGCTGCTCTCGTCTAATGCCTTGCAGTGGGTCCTCCTGTGGAATTCACTTCTCCCAAAGACTGAATTTTGCAGTGTCATTAGGTGAGGACTTTTAATCATACCTCCTAAGTAAGAAAGCATGGGATTAATTCAGCATGAGGAGGAGCTGAGGAACATTTTGTGGTCACAACAGACAGTGACACAAGGACCACGTAAGACCATGCTGGGAGGAGGGGGGGGCAAACACTTGGCAGATTTAGGAAGACTCCTGGAGTGGACCAGAAAGGACTCACTGAGGATGATGGCCCAAGGTTTGCTACCATGTAAGTTATGAGGATTTTGTGAGAATCTTGTCTCCAGTTACTGGAACTCCAATTTGCATGTATGTGACTAGCTCTTGGAAGGACAAAATGTTTAACATTTCCTCCCTGATCTGAAAAATGCTGATTTGTTAAAGTAAGAAGTGTTCACAAAGGAAAAACTTCGATCAAATCATCATTATGGAAGTTGCTTTTTGGAAGGAAAGTTTGATAACTGTAAAACCATTCTGTACAAATGAACTGCCAATAAATTAGGGCTACTGAAGTTTTATGAAAACTGCATTAAAAAAAACCACAAAAACAAACACATAGGATTAAAATATTCAGCTGAATCCATGTTACAATGTCCTTAGTTTAGTGACTTATGGAAAATTTCTGAGACCATGAAAGGACATTATCTCACAATCTCCCATAGAAAGCCTTTTCTCAATAGCACAATATGTGACACTGGAACACCACAAGGCACTTTCCATCACTCTTTCATTCACAGTTAAGGTCCTTTTTCAAAGCACAATATAGTTTTACCAGAATTATTATGAGGAATACTGCAGTCTCCTTCCCAGCCTTGCAGAGAAACAACAAAATCATGTTGAACAGGGTAGGCTGTCAAACCATATTTTGCTCTTGAAGAATATCTAGATTTCCAGTTGCAAAACTTCTGCCAGTGTGCAGTGTGCAGGGACAAAACACTCCTTGGTATGTACAGAAATTCTCTGCAAAGTAAAAGGTGGGGGCTGGGGGTAGAGGGGGTTGATATTGTCTCTAATGATTTCTGAGCCTAAACAGAGTTTGGTGCCATACCAGATCTCTCAGGTAAGGCTGTGGCTGCCTTCATGACTGGCTCAAAGTATCCCTTCCCACAGCAGAAGGCTGCCTCAGTGCTCCATTTGTGGAAGCAACGCATTTCAAGGCTCAGTATGTGACACAGGCAGCAAGATTGCCTGACATCTTTCAGTACATATGGAACTCTTTTTTGCAATTGCTCGGAACTCAGCCATTAACTAAGAGCAATTTATTTTCCCTATAGCATGGAGAAGAGGAAAAAAATCTCATCCTCTTTCATAAACTACACGTTGTAAAAAGGCGTATCTCTGAACCTGGGATGTTTCACAGCCACGATGCAGATGTGTGCTAATAGATTCTGACTCTAATTCAGGAAAGGTACTAGTTAATTTTGATTTCTCAACACTCTCTTTGGTTCTGTTGTCATAATTAGAAAGTCAACATTTACCCACATCTACCATGAGACCTGGGAAAACTATTAGTTGCAAACAGCTGATTTGTTGGATTTAGCTCTCCTTCCTGACTGTGGTTGATCAACAACCACATTTTAATTTCTGTTAATTTTATTCACTGTATAAATTCTTACTCAACTCATTCACGTGAATATATTTCAGGCTACGTATTGCTTACAACTGGATGGTATATACGTTTTTGTAATTTACTATTCAGTTTGTACATGAAGTCCCAGTCTATTGTTTCTGGTCTCTAGGTGAATAGTTTGCAAAAATATAAAGTGATTTCAGGATGACTTCTGCATACAGTTTGGAAGCGTGTTGGAAACCAGATTCACAGGAGGATTTATTTCACTGTCTTTTTTAATATAAATTTATGAACAGAAGTTTCTCCTGTACACTTGAATGCAATAAATAAATAAATAAATAAAAGCACCTATTGAAATCTACAGACGTATTTGCAGTGAAATATGAAAGAATCCCACAGAGTTCAGTGTGGATTACATAGGTGTCTAATTAAGTGTGTAGTGGTTTTTACTTAATTTTTGTCTTTTCTCAATTCTTGAAACCGATCAAGAACAATTTTCTTTCTTTCCCTGTCTCCCTATTACACACCCATCTGTCAATACTTCTCTGGTCTTAGATACATCTTAATATCTTTTGCTATTCTTCCCAAATGCGGTGTGGAGGAATGCTTTTAAAAACAAAACAAAACAAACCACAGTGTAGTGTTATTTGAGAAACTCTGCATGGCCAGATGAATGCGAAAAGAAGCTCTATATTTTTCCTGGAGCATTTAAAAGCCTTTCCAAGACAGGGGTGCATAGTTCTAACAAGATATTCTCCAGCAGACCGGGCTGAAGACCATTAACCCGAGGTCACTGCTGACTGCAACCTGAACTGAATTTGCTCTGCCTGTTCTGACTGCATAGACATCAGCTGTATTTCACAGCAAATGCTGTTGAACATAAGTGTTTGTATACATGCCAGCATGGGTTGGGTATCAATATTAAGTGCATTAATTCTGAGCTGTTTGATGACTCTCTAGCAGGTTGTTCCCCACAGAAGGGGATAGCTCCTCATTGCCATCCATGAGGTAGGGAAATATTTGGGGAAAACACCGTTTGGAGACACATTTAGAAACCTATGTATCGCAGCACTCACACCAGCACGTGCACAAGTGCCCGAGTATAGGAATATACAGAAAAGCTATATTTTGTACAGCTTTTTGTTTTGCCTGCTTGTGTGCTTTCTTCTGGGAAGGGGCCTGGGCAATAATGACCATCACGGTGCATGGGTTTGGGTGGTAAAAGCTGCTGAGGACCCAGGGCTTTGCCTCGGGCCTGCAACCTGGCAGATCATTAACGGCAGCAACTGCCGGTCCCGGGAGCCACGAAAATGTTAAGAAAATAATTACAGCCGGTGTTCCACACCTGGCTCCTCACAACACCCCTCGCACCGGGGAACACTGGCTGAGCTGGGCCAGGCCTCGGCACTCTCGCAGGCCTACAGCGGGCCGGGTGGTGGGGGAGGCCGGCGGGGCTGGGCCGGGGCCGAGGTCGGGGCTGGGGCCAGGGCCGGGCCTGACGCTGGGAGCCGAGAGCTGTTGCTATGGCGACTTCAGCAGAGCCGAGCCGCAGCCCTGCGAGCGATACTATCGATTAAACGAGGTTTTTAAAAAGAATTATTTCTTAATTTTTTTATTTTTTTATTTATTTATTTTTTTAGGGCGTGGGGGGCTGTGAGGACAGGCAAGCCTGATGCTCGCTGACAGGCGATGGAGATTGTCTGGAGGCTGAGTCGACTTGTTTTCTTCATGTGGAGGGGTGGCAATGGGGCACACACATCCTTTTGTGGCATCTCAGGTCTTTCTTTCCATTGGGATTTGTTGGATGGTGGTCGAGGGCCTCCCAGCTGCAGGAACAGCTCATATCATAGCCATAATCCCCAGCCTGACCTCTGCGGGAGGATACAGTGACCCCCATGTAGTAACAGGACACTCCTTGCTTCCCATTCCTGTGACCTTTATGTGCTTGTGTGTGTGTGCGTGGCCATGTAGCACTCCTGCCTCCCCCATCTTGGGAAGCAGCACAAGGCGGTGCAGCAGTCTGCTGGCGGATCTGCTGCTGGAAGAATTCATGCATCTTGCATCTTGAAGATGCATTATTAATGCCTGGACAAATCACATCAGGTGGAGCTCAGCAAGTCCCTGGCACTGCAAAAAGGAACAAAGGCTGGTTTTACAAGGGAGAGAAGGATGAGACAAATTATAACAGCTGGGAGTTTCTTGTCAGTAAGATGGCATAAAAACAGAAATGCTAAAATTGTTTGCACATACGGCAAGATTATATTTTTATTGGAAAGGAAATTGCACATTGCACTGTGAAGAAGATACTTTAATTGTATCCTAATACACATCACATTGTTGGGCATCTTTGAATTTCATGGCAAACCGGGCCAACTTGCTGGCGTGCAAATTACTTCCAAGTGCAGTTTTATTTAGTATCTGGAAAAGACTATAAAGGATTTGTGAGCTGAGGGCCTGCTTCTGGTCTCCTTGAAGTCAATGGCAGAACTCCCATTTGCTTCAGCAGAAGCAGGATCAAGCTAGAGTTTGTAGTAGTCTTCCGAAGGAAAGGAGGCAGTGCTGCCTGTGACAGCATGTGGGAATGCATGGACCCCAGCCACACGGGCAGAGAGCGATAGTTCTTCTAACTCTTGATAAGAGGATCTATTTTGTGCAGGCTTTGATGCCAGCTAATATTTTCTTCCCATGGTCTAACTAGTTAGCCAAAATCCTGGCCTTGCTGGCTGCATTAGGAAGAGGAAAAAAATAGTGAGAACCCAGAATTTCTTTGGAGCGATCTTGTTTGTTTCTTTAGAGGATGCATGCAAATTGCAACTGTAGCAAGGGCATTCAGACGGGAAGAACTATCTTCTGGTTTCACCTCCTGACAATGCGCTGTTGCTTATTACTCTAGCAGGTGGCTTTCTCTGTGCCTTCTGTTTTTTCACTGTCACTCCCTCACACATACATCTGCAAGTATACAAACCTGTACATATGCAGCTGTTCTACTCAAAGGAAACTGCACCCAGGAAAACTGTTGTGTCTGCCATCCACACTTGTTCCTTCTGCTCCTGCCTTTCCTAAGAGTCTCTGAGTACACACAGGACATTTTTGTTTAGCTGACACTTTTGGACATCTTTCCTCAGCTTGCTATTATCTTTTTTTCTCTTCCCATACCAAAACTCTATGGGGTTTCTATCAAAACCATTCATCCACATTGAAAAATAATTTAAAAAACAAAGCGATCAAAGTGCTTAAAAAGAATCTGATGTTATTATTTTATCCCTAAAACTCTATGAAATACACTTCTACTGAGTTACTGAAAATAAATGTAGCCTTTAGCATGAAGTGGTGAGCGGAGATTATTTAGTAGAGATCCATGTGAGATTGGAGGAGATTATTGAGATATCTCTAGTCATCACTGCAGTGATAATCACTCCTTGAAGCAAGAGATAAAGCCCTCCATGAGATAGGGCCAGTGAGGAGAGAGGAAAAAGAGAAGGGACAGAAGAAGAGTTTTCACTATAGCAAGGAAAAAAAAAAAAAAAAAGAAAAAAAAGAAAAAAGAAAGAAATAAAGATGTAATTGCTGAATCAGGCTCATGATTTAGTATACTGGCAAGCTGACAGTGGTAACCTGGGCTTGTCAGAAATAAGGGCTCCTCTGTCAGCCTTTCTTGGGGCTTGGTGGACATTTAAGGTGGTTAAAAGCATCTAGAGCTGTCTTCATCTGAAGTCTGCTCACAGGCTCATGGAACTGGCTCTATTACTTGAGGCCCAGGTAGAGTTATAGCACACTCAGCAATACCTGTTTCCTTCAGTAAAAGTCTTGTTTGATTAGACCCAAAGTGCATCTTTTGCTCGTTGCCTACATTCTGAAAAGAGGATTTGATTTTATTCAATCACAGACTAATGATTTCTAGCACATTAAAAAGGGGCATTTTTCCAAAGCTACTTCTGTGTAGTCTGGGTGTTAAATAAGAATATTCCCAGCATCCTAAAGGAAATAGCATTCTGTTTAAACATGTTACCTGCTGATCTACTAGAGAAGCAGGCCAGCAGGTTTTTTTTGTTGTTGTTTCTTTGTGTTTTTTGGGGTTTTTTTGTTTGGTTTGTGTATGCATGTGTGTGTGGTTGGTTGCTGGCTCCTGGGTAATGTTATCCATATTTTTCTGTTTGGAGAATCGCTTTTCCCTACGCACTCACCAACCAACATGAAACCACCTAATTATATTTTCATAATCATGATTAAAAACCATCTAAATTATCCTGCTTGATGTACTCAAAGAGTTTGTTGATTGCTTTTTGATGTGTATTAGAGCTTTTTGCAGAGCCACATCAAATGGTTTGCTCCACAATGAAATAAAAAAAAATCTTGTAATATACATATGCACATCTTTAAAAAAACATATATAATTTATATTCTGCTAATTAAGCTACATCAAAACCAAGTCTATCACCATGAAATAATTGTGTAAAAGCTACTCACCTATTACAAGAACATTAATTTCCACTTTACTTTTTTTTTTTCCCCCCAAAATATTGATTTTATCTTATACAAGGCAATTCGGCATTTCAAAGCCTCAGAGTCTCAAAGTGTTTTTTCCACATCCACGGAGACCTTAAACCTTGAATACAAAATCAAGTTTTAGAATAGAAAATTCATGTAAATAATATTTTCATGTAGAATATGCTCCTTCTGCATAATGGATCACAAACATTTTAATTTTGTCTTTGTGTTGCTTTCACATCCTAAATATGCCACACCAAATCTTGACACAAGTTCAATCTGCTGCAGTGAAGGAGCTGGAGAGGGGTGGGGAGAAAGCGGTTCAGCTTTGGTCCTGGGTGTGAGACTGATCAATGCCTTGTTTTGCCTGAAGACCATCACAATGAAGAGACATCATCTTGATGAAGGCCCAGTTAGTCCTGAACACTATATTGAGACAACATCACACAGAAGGTCAGAATGGTGCTGGAGTTCCTCAAAGTAATGAAGTTCGGCTCAAGAACACATTGGAGTCAAGGCTGTCCAGCACTGATCAAAAGTCAGCACTCATTAAACAATGAAAATAAAATACTCTACAAAAACAATTAAATAATTCAAACTCCGCTTACTTGATATCAAACCTGTCGTCATATCAAATATTCATGCCCAATAAATCTGTAGGTTTATCTCATGAATGGAGTGCAAGTGCCAACACCCGTGCTTTGCTGCAGCTTGATGGTCAGCACTCTGAGGCAGGAGCATAGATATGCATGCACAGAGGCAGGTCAGGTATGCATGAGTGTCCGCTCCACTGTTGCCTCTCTTTGCTGTGTAGGGAGGGGAGGCATGGGGTAGGGGCTGTTTCTCTTCTCCTAGAAACCTGTAATATGCTGCCACTTAATTTGTAGTATCAGTGACAGCTATGGTGTATTCAAGTAGAACTCCATTCATCCATGTGTTTCCAGTTTGACTTTCAGTAAATATTTAATGATCCTTTTCAATTACTGGACCAAACAGTATTTGACAAGGATGCACCTTGTCTAATACTCGCACTTAGACAGGAGTGTGTTTTTTAGATAGCACTTAGCATCCACAATGTTGTCATGATATTTGTGAATGTACTCTCAAGTTGATCTTAATGACCCCATTACAAAGGTCTTCTCATGCCTTCTTGTGTTATAATCTTGCTTTCCTTGACTTTCTTGATAAAGGGCTGACAGAGTTCACCTGGGAGCAGCCTTACACTCAGCATCAAGACAAGCTGTAATGGACACTGTCTTTACTGGCATGGCTGTACTTACCACTGAAGAAGTAATTTTCTCCTTATGAGACCAAGTACAACTGATACTTCTCTGGCTGCACTTGCCCTGACTTATGGCATGTGTGTACCATGTCCCCGTGCACTATGTGCCTTGTGCACTGCTCAGCCTCTGCACAGGGGAATGATTTGAAGCCCACTCTGGCTGCTGCTCCTGGGCTTTGTGTCCATGGGAGCTAGGCCATGCTGTGAGAGAGGCTGCGCCCTACAGGGATGGCATGAGCCTAGGAGTCAGGACACAGCCCATACAGAAGACACACAGCTATGTACGTAAGACATGAAAGAATATTGCTGTTCAAGTGACTTGGCCAAGTACTTGATAAGTATACAATTAAGTAAATTACTGTGGCACAGCAGGGCTATGACTTCCTCTTTACCAGCCATCCAAAAATACTGTGTGTAGTTCTGAAGACAGGAAATGAAATCTCCCTTTAATGTTACGTTCACATTCTCTTTCTCTTAACCACCATCCCTGCAACACATCAGGATATGAAAGTAGTCTGGCTTCTCGATCCCTTTACAGTAATGAACAAACAAGGGGATCAGGCAGTGTGTTGAGGGGCTCTGGAGATGCTCTCAGAACACACCCAACAGAGCCTAACTAGACTGAGTTCCTTGCCAAAGTCTAAAGGCTTTACTTCCTTTTGTAAGACTTCTGGAAAAGCAACCACCACCATTTCCATCTTGCATCAGCCGAGGGGTTAGCAAGTAGGAAATCCACATTCAGCTCCTGTTCTCGTTGGAAAGAATTCAAACACACTTCTAGTCATTAGACTATAGGTTTTTCTGAGAATGCTTTGCCACTCCTCATGAAGCTGCACCACTGTGCAGAAAAATGGTCTGAATTCACTGAGAGAAGGAGGAAGGGAGAGTGAAAGCATGGCTCCCCAGGCTATTGATTAGGCAGCTTTTTTAGAAGTAGGAGGGGGCAGGCTCCAGCCATTCCTTGTGTTTTGTGCTTTAGCTTATGCCTGTTTCTTACCATGTCCTCATTCTTTCAGTTAAACTGGTGCATTTTGGTAGTTTGAACAAGAAATTATAGTTTGGTACCTACCTTCTGTGCATGCTCCTGGTGTTCTGCCTATATAATGTTTTTATCCTGTGTATGCCAATGATGGAAGCTGAGGTATCTCATCTGTTTCCACTTAGAAGGGATCAGATCTATGAGGCTGATCCAGTCACAAGGAAAACTCCTCTTTTTGTCAATTTTCCCTGCCTGCCCTTTCAGTGTCATCTTTTATTAAGATCACATTAACGCTTCTGGAAAAGCTGTATTTTGTTGGGATCTCTCAAGGAGATTGAGTCAGACCATCTGATTTTATTTTGCTAAGTTCATTTACTATTTGCTGGGTTTGGTTCCGATTTGAACACATCTTGTCCAATTTATCTTTTATACAATACAGACACTGGCACAGACACTAATCTTGGTTATACTAGTGTAAATTTGGGGACATGCCAATGGAGCACCGCCAAAGCCATATTGGAATTTCATTTTCGGCGTGGCTAGAAATGCTAGCTTCTCAGGAAGCAGCCTGCCGTGATGGGATGAGCCAATGTGCCACTTCTCAAAAGCTCTGCAATTCTCACTTGGTTGGAGAATATCCCAGGTAACACAATACAACCAAAGTCAGACTGGGCCAAAAGGCTACTTTTCATAGCCTTAGGCTGGCTGGATCACTAGTTCACATAAGCCTTGAGTGACAGGGATAAGCTGATGGGATTTAATCAGTAAAGAGGGAAAAATGAAATAAACTTTGTACGGATGGTAAGAAGCATGACTAGTCAATGTATTTATTACCTGGCTTTTTCCCAGAATTATACAGTAAAACAAAGAAGAAATGAACAGCATCTAACCTATCCAAATCGTATTTGCTCAAAGTTAGCACACACTGAAAACCCCAGCTCAGGAAAAGGCAAATGGATACTGGCACAGCTTTTCCTAGAAAACAGAAGATCTGTAGAATTCCCCCAAATAAGCATGTGCCGTAAATATGACAAACGTAAATGACATTTGTCTGGCCACTTAGGTGGTTTGATATATCGGTATTCTACCATATTTTCTGATTTTGTCCCACGCAATGTAACTTAAATGCACCTAAGTGCATCTTAGCTTTCCTAAAGACAAAATAAAAAAAATCGGTATTTTATATTCAGTGACATATCTAGTACTTTATGTACTTCTTTGGTCTGAGGGCTGCCACCTGTCAGTTAATGGAAGCCATAGCAGATGATACAAACCCTTTAATATGTAGGTCATCCTAAACTGATGATAAACACAGGACAAACAATTGCCCTTGCTTCTCTGGAAATAATCATGACAGGCCAAGATTGGGTGGAATGGCAGTTTTCTGCAAACTTTGATACCTCTGTAATTATAGATTTATGGGACTCTCCAGTCTTTGATCAGTTATCTTTCTACCCATTTGCATGTTTCTTTGCCAATACTCTAATTTGCAAGTCTTGTGGATTACAGTTCTCTTTGTATTGTTTTGTTGTGGCATCTTGTACACACTTAAGAGTCCTTAGAAACCTCTGCTAATAAAAATGGTAAAGTGTCAGCTTGCAGTCTTTGTGGACCTAAACTGCTTTTTGAAGTTCACCCTATTGAATATATGCAGTATTCTTGCCATCGTATCCTGATTATTTGTGTTAAGGTTCGATTTTTTTCAAATATTTTGCAAATGTTTAATCCTTTCAACAAATGAAACTCCACATTAAAACACACAGCCCGCTTTACTGCCAAGAGTAATAGTCTGGGACAAAGCCAACACTGGATGAACAGGGTCTGCCAGGCCTCCAGGCTTTCTGTAGGCCTTCTGGGATTGCCTTTGTGAGGGCCTCAAGTGTAGCTCTCTGCAAGTCAGACCCTGCAGCTCTGGCACATGAAGACTTTCCCAAATGGGAGACACAAAATTCTGGTTTACACTTTATCCTTACTTTAGTGCAAGCTGCAAGCTTTTGTGACAGCACAAGACAAAGCTTTTCAGAAGATAGTAAAGCAACTTGAAATCCCCTAAGTGTCACTGGACTTGAGATCTTGAAGAATGTATGAGCACTAGTGGGTGTTTGGGAAGGGGTCTTTTTCCACTCAGAACCATGGTGGGTGCAGAAAGACCCTGGACTACAACGCTTTATGTGCTTATACTCATGCACCAAAGCAAAACTTAACCCAGGCCAAGCTAAATTTGTCCATTTGAAGACTCTCAGTTACTGTTGCTGAACTGATACTGCTATCTAGCTTTGTGGGCTTAAGTAAGTATCTTTGCACCGTCTTCTCTGTGATTTAGGACTATACTATCTTCAGAGAAATTACCACTTTTGGCTCCAGAATTTTGGCTCAGGTGTGAGTTTTCAGGAGATCTGAGGGTTTTAGTCCTCTCTCCTGCTTCAGGAGCCCTGCTGGGTAGTATCCTGCCCCAGGTCACCTGATTGAGATTCATCCATGTGGAGATGAGGATGGCTCTATACATGCAATATCTGCAGTGAGAGGAAATCTTGTCTGCCCTGTAGCCCCCTTCACTCCTCAAAAGTCCCTGAGAAATCTCTATATCGTCATTCTTTTCTTCATCTGTTTCTGCTTGCACTGGCTGCTGCTGAAGTGGGACAGGATTTAGGTCTGGATACCAAAGGCCTGATGGCCATGAAGAGATCTCACACAACAACACTCTAGATATTTGACATTGCTCCTCTGATCCCTGCTAGTGAGGTGATGGGGCAATTTGCTCCCAAGGGGAGAATGTTCCCTCACATCTCCCAAATCATTCCGGGTAAACTGTGTGAAAGAGAGAGACAATTTGAAAGTTCATCATTCATCCACCTGGCTTTTACACCCTGATAGGTGCAGTGCAGCCTCTCTGAAAAGAGCGTCTCATAGGTCGATAGTCAGAAAGATTTCTAAAGCTAGCTGATGGCTCTGAAATAGAGACAAGATAATATTTCCTTTCTCATTCTCTGTGGTCTGTGGGGAGGGAATAGAGACAGCCACCAGTCATTTAGCAAGAGCAATTCAATTTTTAAGAAACGGTAAGAGACGCTAAAAAGCATTCTATGACTTAGGGTCATTTAAGTAGATAGTGCTGAAGCAAAACCTGTGATTAAGAGCAGCAATTATTTTCATATACATTGTTACATATTATTCAAATTCATTGAATCTGGAAAATAACGCATTTATTGCATTCATTTTCTATTAATTTTCCTTCAAATATGCTCTACAAATGTTCTAAGGAGTTTGAAACATAATTGCTAGCATGACTACCTTATCTGCAGCCAAACAAGCATTTTTTATTAGACCTCATTTTATAAATGGAATGTGGCTTTCAAGTTTGAATTCAATCTTTCTGTGCTCAGCACTAAGCCGTATATTGGAGAGGTGCAGCATTTAAATGTTGCCAAGATACCTCTGAAACCAGAAGGGCAAGAGAAAGTTCACTTCTGTAAAGTGAAGGCTTAGATACTGGCGAGTAGAGCCAAATCTGTGGAGAAAATCCTAAAATTGCAAATACTGTGGATTTAGATTGATCCTAATAATGGATTTTATTATTTAGATGTAATAAAAATTCAAATGATGTGAAAAATAGTAAAACCTCTAGTTTAGAGAGATTGAAGTGTTTTTAGACTGTACTATATGAATGCCAATAGAAGACAATAGTTTTGATAGCTGTTCATCTAGCATTTTCAGAAAGACATTAAAAGTACATCACACTTTGCTGCCAGCTGAAAACACATTATGCCATTCACAAATTATGTGTTTAGGTTTGGGGAACACAAGATGTTTTTTATAATGCTAATACCAAAACTCTGTGTCCAGAGATATTATATACAAAGTTTGGCCTTATCCTAATCTCTTTGATATTTCTCTTGACATCAAAAGCAAGAACTATATGCAAAGGGTTTAACACCTCCATCTGCAGATTTCTGTCAAATTTGCTGTGTTTTCATCAGTAAATCACTGCGGTTAAGTTGTTGCCCTTTCTATTCACTGCTGTCTGTTGGACATCCTCAGAAGGAACTTGGGAATGCTAATCCTGGCTTTAAACACTCAGACAGTTTTGTCAAAACATCTTTTCTTTCTTTCTTTCTTTTTTTTTTTTTTAATTTTGTCATCATGCTTCATTATTGACTGTTCACCCATGAGAGGACTCTAAGCAACCAAGCTATTGAGGCTAGCGAAGATGGTGTGCACTTCCTCAGTTCTAGAGCTACTCTGAAGCCCAGAGCTGCTGCCTGACTCTCACTTCAAAAAACTGCCAGAAGGGAAATACCTTCACTGTCAGAATGTCTATGTGAGGGGGTGAATCATGATTAATAGACATTTTTAATGACTTTTCTAAATCAGTTGTAATAGAGATGCCATTATAACATGGCTGTGTCCCCACAATGCCACTCTAGCATAGGAAAGATAGAAAAAGAGTAAAGGACACAGATGACTTCACATATATAGGTAATTCGTACAAGAGAGATAACAAACAAGAATCTGAAAATCACTGCATTAAAGAGCTAATCCCAAATCCAACAACTCTATGGGATGGGATGCAGATGGGATCTTTAATAAAGACAAGGTTACCTCTACACCAAAAACCAGAACCTGCTGCAGAGATCTGTGAGCTTTCAAAAACCTGAATAAGCAACTTGATGTGACACAGTGCAGTGTTGTGGGGAGTTACCTGCTCTGACTTGAGTCTGGGATATCTTGCATTGACACTACACTGAATTGGAGTCATAGTAAGATCTGTCTAGTACAGAGTCAGCTTAGGAGTCCGAGCACATTGCACCAATGTACTTCTAGTGCTATTGTGGGCAATATCTGCTGGAGAGTGAGAGCCAGGCAATTTCAATTCTATTCCAAGCTCTGGTGACTGTCTACAATGTGACATTTAACACATTATTTTTTTCAGTTCTTTGTTTTAATATCTAAAATTGGGATAAAAGAATCGTCATATCCCTTTGTAAAATGTATCTGAAGTTTAAAAATAAAAACCTGTGTGAACCGGTATTTGAATCGTTCTTTGATTATTAATTAATTCTTGATAAAGATGCCAAGCGAGGATTTTAATTAATAGAATAAATAAATAATCCAATTGCTAGGGTAGAAATAAATCAGTTTTAGCAAGACTTCATGGTCTATCCATTTTTAGGAGGTGATACTAAGTTGGGTGATAGTCTTTACAGGAGAATTTATCTTTAAAAGGGAAGAACAGGCCTCACAAATGAGGTATTAATTTTTTCTTCATTGCAGCAAGGCCACACGCAGCTGCATATTCAGAATGCAGGTTTTCTGTGCTTCAGATGGAGGGTGCTCAGGCAGATCTCTGCATGCTGCTCTGGCTAGGAGTTTTCAACAGTTATCTTAAATGCTGATCCCTTCTAAAAATATGACCATATAATTACATGCTCAGATACTAAGAATTGTGACGATGGTGACTGGAGGCATGAATACTGGTTCCCTGCTGGACACTTGGAAATTAGCAGTCCTTTCCTTTACTTCTCAACGGGATTGCTGCAAACATTGGCTTGTCGTTACAGATGGCTTCCTTATTCTCTGCCTAGCAGCGATAGAAAAATGATGCACCCAATTACTAGTGCCACTGAAAAAAAAGTGCACAGTCCATTAGTTTGAATGGGCGTGCAGTTCTGACCTAGCGTGTCATTTACATATTATAATGAGCCATTCACATATACTAATTATGTGCCTGAGCCTAGCCTTGGCGCTTCTAAAAGATGCTGGATGACACTCTGTAGATGCTGACTAGCCTTGGCTGTGCTCTGGATGCTGGCTCCTGCTTTGATCAGTGGCTTGGCCTGACTGGATCTGAGTGTGGTGGCAGGAGAAGTCTGCATATTTCTCTGTGGGACAGGCTGCTGAGTCAGGGGCAGCCTAAAGCGACTGCAAGTAGAGGCCTCTGGGGGCAAAGCATGTGAGTGGGAAAAGGAAATTTCTAGTGATGAGTCATTAAGAGCAGCCTTCAGTGTTTTGCAGAAGATGCCACTAAGAATGGGTGGAGACCTACAGAACTTTCCTAAACATAACAGCAGTGTCTAGAACATTCAGCAACAAGATAAGCAGTAAGCAAAAAAGGCAAAGTGCCAAAACCTTGGCATGGTGATTGATTGAAGAGTTTGAAAGTGACATCAGTAAGAACAAAACAAATTGAATTTCTCTCTCACACTGCATTTCTAAAAATATTTTGTGCTTGACATACCTTGGAGTTCAGCTTCAGAAGAGACACAGCTCTTCCATGCCTTCCACCACAGAGAAGAGAGCTGGGTGCTCTGCCTGCTCCTCATGTTATGAAAAAGGGCAAGAGGAAAGGATCCTCTTGCCACCAGAGTTCTGGAGCACCTTGGATGCTTTCTCCCAGGACAAAGGAGTTGCATTCAGTCCCTTGATATGCTATTTCTTCATGGCTGTCTCTTTTCATTTTCAGTCTATCCCAGTTGGTGTTCCTGAGGAGATCATTTACCTATTAGATTTGATCCAGCATATCACGTAGCATTGTTGCTATTAGGAAGGTAGAGTTTGTCAAGTGAGCAGTTCAGGGCAAATGCCTTCACCTCAACAGAAATGTTGCTGTTGTTTTCTTCCCTTACATGCTGACAGTGATTTACCAGGGGATTGAAGTCAGGAAGAGTCACCCGCCATTCTCATGCTTTTGGAGAACTGTTCCTTTCTTCTACATGCTGAAAACATTGGGCACGGTAACAGATTTCTTCTGCCTCATGCTTATAGTTCTCTTCCATTGATAATCTTTACAACTGTTACACTTCTCTAGGTAAGAAGTGCGGAGGGTTAAGTGTGGAGGGTGCCTGGATGCACATACAGATCTGAAACAACCTTTGAAATATCTACCTTGTCCTTTTAGCTACACTTTCCTATGTAGGCAATGAGGAGCTGGCTGCAAGAGGTGCTTCAGTTTGCACTCCTGCTCAGCCTCCCTCTTGGACAAAGAGGAGAGCCACACCACACTGGCAATCCTTGTTGCTCAGAAATAAGTGTGTCAGGCACATATTAATCGTGACATTGGCAGTAAAATCACAGGATATGAAAAGCAGCACATCCTTTGTGCCTTCTGTCTCTGGAGCCACCAGGAGTAAGGGTCTCCTGGGCTGTCTCCTGTAAGTGTCAGACTTTATTGGAGAAGAAGGCAGAGAGTAAGACTCACATGAGTCTTCTGACTTCAAGGGTTGAGGCTGCAAGAAAAAATAAGGCAACAAGTGTTGTGGGGTTGATGGTAAAATATGACAATATTGTGTGAATTTTCTATAGGAAGAATAAGACAGGAAAGTGAGGGTTAAGCCTAACTGAAGCTTTCATTTCTTTCTGTTGAATCTGTTTTTTTTTCTAATTCCTGCTGATCCCTACCTCCATTCTGTTACACACAACCACCCAGTAAAACATGCTCCCTGGGTGCTCCCTGGGTCCATACTTAACTCCACATTTACCCATCCTGAGATTTCACTGCCCACTACCAGAGATGATGGCTCTTATTAAGCAACTCTGCACAGGTTTCACTGCAGCCCAACTATCCTGTTTTTTCAAACAAACTTCTATCAAGTAGAAGTGATTAGCCAAATTAATGTGAAGTTAATGTCCCAAAGCAGCACAATTTGTTCTCAGAACTTCACGCGACATTTAGCTAACAGCTTAAAGAAAGGGTTCTATTTGATAAAGCGATCAGAAAGAGTCTCAGAAATGAGCTCGGCTGTGCAGGGCTTGGTATATTTTTTTTTTTTCACAACCATAAATTAAAGAATAAGTATCAAATAATGTTTTTAGCCAGGCAAGCATATGCAAAAAAGAAAAAAAGAGAAAGAAAGTGATTTGGAAAGTTTCTCGCTGTTTCCATGGTGCATCTTGGGAACAGAAGCTTGGAGGGCTGCCCAGCAGAGAGTAGTGCTCAGCACAGAGGAAAAGGTAGGCATGGAAAGGCCAGAATTCCTAACTTGAGGTGGAAGTTCTCATAACAAACGAATCTTTGGTGTGTTAACATGACAGCCTTTAATGAAACAGCTCACTGCTGATCCTCGCACAATAGCCTTTCACTGATGGAAACTTGTGCCCATATAATGTCTGGAGTAAGAAAAGAAAGCGGTCTCTCATAGGTTGATGGAAGGTAGCTGTTTCTGAAAAGACAGACCTCTCTGAAGAGCCTACCCTAAAGGAGGCTTAATGCTTGTTAGTGATCTTTCCTGCAGAGTAACTCCTGAGGGACACAAGACAGGGATGGCAGTCCTTTTGCAGGTGCACTGCCTGAGATGTCAGGGGAGGCACGCATAACACCTGCTTAGAAACAACCTGACTGGAGTTGAACTACAGCAATTAGTCCCTCATTTGAATGAGTAACAGAGTCACTCACATCTTTTTTTTTTTCTTCTTTTTTTAATTTTGTGATTTTATCCTTGTGATTCTATCCTTTGAAGTGCTGCCAATTCCCCACCAGCAGCAGGAACAGTGAGGAATCGACTCACAGCAGTATTTAAGTGTTCTGGCCGCCTCACAAGATCTATAGATCCTATAGATCCTCCCAGGTCTATATAGGTTCCTGCTGGTAGTTTTCAGGGTCTACTTAGGCTGCAGACAGGGCAATCCTAAAGAGAGCATTCTGCCTCTCTGAGTGGGACTCCTGTGACGTGGCCAATGTATTGATTAGACTGCCATGGTTCAAGATGTTGTCATGGCCATCCCAGAGAGATGTCTCGTGGATGATTTTAGATAAACATACACAGATCTCCTCTCATTTTAAGCAAGTATGTTCTTTGCAAAGACATCTCCACACCCTTAAAACCCAGGCTCCACACTTGCCCTGCATTCCTAGGACTCATCCTATAGCTGTGAATCACTCTGAATTCACCTCAACTAATGAATATAAACTGCAAAAATGCTTTCAGTACAGTGAGTGTTCAGAGGACGAATATCTATCTGTCGAGCAGAGCAATTCTGCTTGCACTTCGGTATTAAAGAAATCCTACAAATTAACATTCCATCAGCTACAAATCCGGCAACTTTGTGGGAAGCTTTTAAGAACACATTCTGTGGTCAGATGATTGCATGTTGGGCTAGAACCAAAAGTGATTAAATGTTGAAATTAGAAGCCAATAAAATAAGCTGGGATCCCTAGAAAATCAGTGCACAGCTTATTGTAAATTTGATTATGAATTTTTTAGGCACTGAGTAGACAAAATTACTGTTAATCACATGTAAATTGAGATACTGGAACTAATCCACTGAAATTAGTGGGATTTCTGCCATTGATTTCCACAGGAGTAGGATCAGTCCTGCTCTGATCAAGGAAGGGGAGGTAGAAAATTAATGTCTTGAAGAAGAAAGACTTAGGCCAGGTCTCGCTATCAAAGTGATGGATAGCTCAATAAGTAACCGACTCTTGGCTCTTTTGCTTTCCTCCAAAAAGACATCGTTAACTGAAATTCTCTGCCAAGCTCAAGTGTCACTCCTGTTAAAAAAAAAAAAAAAACTAAAATTTAAAAAAATAATTAAATTTTACTACCATGTTGTATTAATATCAAAAGTCAAAATGGGAAGCTCACTTACCAGGTACGTGACGATGAAATGTTTGGTAACTGGCACAAGAAGCAGAAATCTAGTCTCTAATGGTGTGTTGTTGGAAGGATTGCTTTGGCTGGTAGTACTGCTTTGAGGTGCTCTGGTCTTTTCTGCCTTCCACAGTTGGGTGGCACAGGTAACCTGCAGTGATTTTGCAGCCTGAAATCAAGTAATTGTCCTTACTGCGGATAGACGTTTCTTAAGGAAAGCTAATACATTTGAGGAATATAGGGGCAGACCATCAGAATTAAAAATAAAAATCAGCTCAATTTCAAAATGAAACAGCTGCAAGCTAAAGAAAGGATTTTGGCTATCCAGAGTTGAGCCTCAGCATGTATGTACTTACTTTAGCATTTGGGAATAAGTAGGCGCAGTTTATGCATCAATTATTGATGGTGCTGTAACCCCCTACATGGCAGGCCAGAAAGCATGAGTGGCCTTTGCACTTTTAAGGTCCAACCCTACGATATTGATTGCTATTTTCTGTGCTGTTTAACCTTGTGGATAAATCATTATCAGCTCACGCTTATGGAGGCAAGATTCCCTAATTCTCCTTTTCCCCTTTCCTGGACTCAGTACACCAACCAAGAGCAGAATGAGAAGGGAAGTTAATAATGGCTTTAAGCTGCCTTTGCACCATATTCTCAGGCTACTGGAGTTCTCTGGCCAATTTTCATCTTGAGGACTCTCGCTAACAATGACAGCCATCGGCCATGGCTTACCAGCTATACTGCTCCTTCTGTTTTCTCCTGTTGCATATGCCAAAGCCTTGTGGAAATGTCTTTGCACTGCCTGAGAAATTCCTTACATAAGGTAAATTCCCGAGAGGCCCTTTATGCATGATTTACAGCATCATTATGCTATCACACAGCCATAAAACCCATAAAGTCCCGAGCACTGAAAGCAAGACTCACACATGCTCGTGCTTCTCTCTAACTACTCCTCTATCTCTCAAATACACACAGCACCCACAGCCTCTCCCCACCACCACGGACCAGTGCAATGCCTTGGCATGTTGCCGTGAGGTGCCAACTGGTTGTGCTTTGCACAACATGGCCCCAAGTGAGAGAGGGGCTGGAAGACCTCACAGATGCATACGTGACTGTGATGTGGATGGATGGCAGGGGCCTCTGGTTGTGTCCAAGCTTCATGGCTCTTCCCACATGGTCTGATGATTGAAAGTTTTCTCCTGCCATCAGGTAAAGCCACTGAAAGGTTTCAGCCGTCAAAAAGGAAGAAACTTGAGGGTGTAGGCAAATGTGAATTAAATGTGTGTGCTCAAGTACTGTGTTATGACAAGCACATTTCCATCTATTATTTCCAGCTATCCAACAAGAAATCATTTTGATATCAGTGGCTAATTCTATATACTCATTCATTTGAATATAATGACTTTGGTTTCTTCTAAAGACTTAAAATTCCTCTGGGCAAATTGGATTTTTATTTTGTTTTAATCTTTGAGAACTGAAAAATTTAGTGGCCATGGTTGATTTCCCATTTTGATGGGTACATTGCTCTCTTAGCTATCTCTCAGGCAGAGTATATCACCTGAAGTGTGAAGTTCTATAAGCACAAATTATGCTTGATACTGAGATGCCTTATTTTTTTTCCCCTAATTAGTAAAGTTAATTTGATTTAAATGGCAGCTCTGCTGAGGTATCCATATTTATTTCACTTTGAATTCATGAACATTCTGAAAATATTTTCAAAACATTAAAGGAAGCTGTATGTTTCCTGTGGTCAAGCCAAAAATGAGGGAGAAAAAAAGAAATAAAAGAAAATAAAAAGCACTAATTATTTAAGATGTTATTTGAACATCTTATTCCCAAACATTTTGAGCGTGCTTGCTTTGCTTCATTCACAGGCTTTGATTTTCTAGGACAGGTTACTGCTCATACGTGGCAGAGAACTGCAATTCTCCACTACCAAGACCCAAGAAAAACAGAAATCTCTTTATGAGAAACACGTTATCCTAAGACAGTCTTTTTCAGTCTGGTGTGTTTGCAGACTCCTGAGGGTCCCGACACTACTACTACGGGGACCACAGAAGGTAAGCAAAAACTGCATGTCCACTGCCAGTAGATTCTCATTTGCTGTGCAGAGATCCGTGTCTCCAGCGATAAATCCTTAAGGGTCCACAAATTGAAAAATGTTGAAAACCACTGCCCTAGGAATTGTGCTCCTACCTTGGAGCTATCTTTGCTAATTGGGCAGAGCTGACAAGCGGGTCCAATATGGTGTAGAGAGATCCCTAGATTATTAACAACATGACGGCATCTGGAAGTTTTGTAGAGCAATAGAGGCACAACACTAATCAAGGACTTATTCAGCCTCTTCTATAGCCCATCTGTTAAAGATTTAGCATATTATATGTAATGCCCTCAGCAACTGACTTTGATGTATGTTCAACTGTGAAACATCTTTTGTAAGTAACATAAAGGAATTATTGTTTATTACATGCTAGGTCCTTATGATGAAATCTTTGCAAAAATCACCAAAGTAAATGACCTGTGTTTTCAATATCCGTGAAATATTGATATCAGATGGAATTACTCTGCTATCCAAAGCCCACTCGGTCACTGAGATTTTTCTCTGGATTCCACTAGATTCTAATCATGGCCAAACTCTGTGTAAGACAAAGGAGACGTGCTTAGGTACTCAGACTGTAGGTGGAAAATAGGAAGTGATGTGGTGCAAACAAAACTGCACTTCTATCTATCTGTTATGAAGTGATTTATTGGTAAGCATTAGAATACAATTTATTGCAAAGAATTGAAACGGTTCTATTTTGTTCTTAATAGTTGCTTGGTGCAGCACAAGCAAAGGGTAAAAGATGTGTCCTGGCCAAGCTCCAGTTGGGGAAATTACATTTTCCCCGACCCTGAATTCACCCTACAGTGCCAAAAAGAAGATGGGGGGGAAAAAAAGCCTCCACCCTAAATCATTCTCTGTTGCTGTAATTATTAATCTGATACATCTGATGGCTTCCTTTAGTTTGGGGAAAAAACAGATTACTTTTTGCAGGTCTTCTTCATTGGGTCACTGTACTTTCAATCTCCAGAATGAGAATCATGCCATAAATATAAAACAACTGTTTTGGGGAAACCTTTCTTTGTTTCTGAACTAGTCTACATCTTCAGTAATCCAATCTCTTTCTCTGCAAATGTGTTCTCAGTGTTTCACTTGCAGAGCAAAGAATCCCTTCCCCCTGTCCTGCATACAAAACTTCCATCTAATTCATGGAGGGCTTGTCTGTAATAAGAACATGTGCAGATCAGTCAGGATTTCAGTGTTTGGCCCTTCCAGCCGTCATTGGCTTCCCAAAGACAGTTGCCAGAGCAGCTGCCAAAATGCCACTGTTCAAAGAGCAGGAGAACATCTCCTTTTCGGAGATAAAGGTCTTCAAGACCTCGCAGAGCATTTTGCTGTTCTGGTATCTGCTCAAGCACATAATGTGCTGAGCTCTGTGAGCTGGAAATGCCTGTTTGAGGTGATGTTTCAGCAAGCAGTTTGCCTCTTGTAGCCGGGTCAGAAGACCTTTGCCTAGATCTAGTGACAGGAAGGCTGAATTGTTGTCATCTCTCATGTCTTTCTTTTGATGTCAGTAAGTGCTGCTATTATGATGCCAGGAGCATGAGAAGCAGGCACTGTGTGAACACAAGCCCACACTGCAAGGACATGTGAGGCTAGGGAAGAACACACAGCCCCTGTGTCATACCAGAAGCTCTTTGGGACAAAGTCACATTAACAGAGCTCCATGTTTCCTCCCTGGCTGTGCAATCGGACAGCTTCTTGATATGGCTAAGTGGGAATAAATGATAAAATGATACAGTCATAGCTTAATTTGTGTGAGTTTGTGTTTTTAGTATTTGCAGTAAGAGCAGGGCAGCTCTGCACTGCAGGAAGTCGCTGGGATGCTGTTCTTTTTAAGGTGGTACTTACCTGTACCAAGTACTTACTTTCATTTAGAGATAATAGACTCTAAAATTGCCCAGTTTTGATTTACAGACATAAATTTGTAATAAAAATCTCTAATGACTTTAAACATTTGGCGTTGATAATTAAATTGTAAAGGGGGCCATAAACGGATGGGAAGAAGAGAATATGTTCCTGTTAATATTTATTATACGCATTACCAGCTTGACAAAAATTTGAAGGAGATGGAGGACCTTTTGCAGGAGGCAAGAAACAATGCCACCCTGAGCAACTGCCTACCTGAGAGTCCAGAAACCTTCTAGCATTCTTTTATCAAGAGATGCAATTAATCTTAGAATCCCCAAATATGTTAGTAACACAATAATTATCACAATAAATGTCTGATCCTTGTTTGTATTTAATATAAAACTTAGAAAATACAGGGTGTGTACATGAAATCTTCCTCTGTAGCTGAAAGTTTAAAACTTTCTTTTTTAATGAAAACTGAGACCTTACTGTAATCACTTGGCCTTGGTATGGATGGTTTTCAGAAATTACCACGTATTGTAAGATTCAATAGGAAAAGCAGTAATTGAGACAAGGAGATTTGAAGTAGTATTTCAGCTTTTACTGGACATAGTCCCTATAATGCAAGTTTCTTTACTTCATGACAATCATTACTGTTATGTAACTGCACCTAATTTAAAATGTATTTCTCATTTCTAGATTGTTTTTCTAATATAATCCTCCAGCAACAGCATCTTCTTATGCATTTTTCTGGCATCTGTTACTTCCCTGTTAAAGTTTTTCTGGATGTGACATTACTAAGTTATTCTCTTCAGTGAAGAAACTCTGTGCATCCCCCAGATGCAAAACCACAGCACTGGAAACTTGTACAATATTGTCTTAAAGGACAAACTCAGTCTCTTCCTTATCATACTTACTTACTTTCCAAAATGGGAAAAGTTTTTGCTAAGAGGGAATGGAACAAGAACCAGTCTTGTTTTAAAACATACTGGACTGGGTGACAAAGTTAGATTGTTTACCAGCCAAGAGATATTTCAGCTATTCATTCACTGAATAACAAAGCAAAAAAAAAAAAAACCAAAACACCAAACCACCAATGTGCATATAAATTGTCTGGCTTTGCCTGACCTTGAAGATTCATAAATGAATATTAACCCCAGAGTTCAAGAACATCGCAATAGAGATGTACTGACAGCGCTGACATTTCTGAGAGAAACTCGCAGAGATCGGTATCATAGATTGTGATGAGAAGTGTTTTCCAAGGCAGTTGTATTGGCTTATAAACATTCTCTCTGTGAACAGGGGCAAACTGAGAACAGAAATTGCTTGCAATGTGCCTTAAAGCTCAGCAAGTTTTTGAAAGGGCGGATTCATGTATCTGCTCATCTGAAATAAAGAAAAAAAAAAATATCACTGTAATTGATTTTTACCTTGGCATACAAACATTTTATGTTTTTGTTTTGCATTGCCCTAGATGCTCTTCACTGCTTGAATGCTAAATGGAAAAAGATAAATTAAGTCATTCACTCTCAGAAACTTCAAATGAGGGTGATACAGTGCTTAGTCTTATACAAACTACTTTTGCTTACTTCCACGGGACTGATGACAAAACCAGACAATCTGATCCTGTCCACTAATTAAACTAATGCACAGTTCCCATGGATACTACTAATTAAATAACATGGTGTACGGTATCCCATAATAAAGTGCTAGATTGCTGGAATTGTCTTCAGTATTGTAAATATGTATTAATATTTGAATAGTCTGCGTGCTGCTGCAGGTATCATAATACCATGTATGGCTGGCTCAGATTGAATGTCTGGAAACTTAGGGCTGACAAAACCAAATAGGAGATGCCTGGGGAAATAGTACATGAAACTTGGAAAGAATCAAACACTCTTTGCACTGGGATATACTTTTAAAATCTGAATTGATGGTCCAGTTATTTCTTTACTTATGGTCCATGTTGCTTCTTACAAAATCTGAAGAATGACATGAAGATGCATCTACCCCAGTGTTCTGGTTCCAAACAATATGTAGATTTTTACAAGAACTTACAACTGTCCTCTTTTACTGTGTATTGATGTTGTGTGGAGTGTGCCTGTGGTGCACGTGAGTAAGATTTCTTTGGGATGATACTAAATGAGGAACTCTCCTCTTGTTTTGTGCTAGATGTGCTCAAAATTCAGATGAATCCATAAAGATGCAAATAACTGACCAGTGTTTTGAATGGCTTTGAAACATATGCATAGTATTGATGTTTAACCCAGAAGACCATGTTGAATCTCACTTGAAATAAAACCCTGCAATTGCATGAAGTGTAAATGTAGAAGGTTCAATAATAACCTCTCTGGCTGTGTCTGAGAGGGCAAAGTCACAGCTCTTTTTTGGACTACAGAGCTGCAAGCCAATCTTTCAATCTCTTTCTGCTGTCTGTGGCATACTTTAGCATTAGAAATCCTGTAAAACCCATGACTGATGGGAATTCATGAACTTTGGCATCACCTCGAGTACTGTGTGCACTTCTGGGTGCCACAATATAAGGACATTAAAAATATTACAAAGCATCCAAAGGAAGGCTACGAAGATGGTGATGGGTCTGGAGGGCGAGGTGTGTGAGGTGCGGCTGAGGTCTGTGGGTTCACTCAGCGCAGAGCAGAGGAGCTGATGGAGGCCTGATGGCAACTACAGCTCCTCGCAGGGAGCAGAGGGGCAGTGCTGAGCTCTGCTCTGTGTGACAGCGACAGGGCCCGAGGGAACGGCATGGAGCTGTGCCAGGGGAGGGGCAGATGGGGGTCAGGGACAGGGGCTGCACCAGAGGGCGGTGGGCATGGAACGGGATGCACAGAGCAGTGGGCACAGCCTTGAGTACTGGAGATCAAGGAACATCTGGACAGCGCTCTCAGATACAGGGTTTGAATTTTGGAAGAGTCCAGTGTTTGGATCCTTGCAGGTCCCTTCCAACATAGGATGTTGTAGGATTCCATTATTCTCTGATTCATGAAGCAGCAGTTAATATGAATCAATATTACTTATACCTCCATCTCTCAGACATAATTTTAGATGCTGCTGTCTTCATGTTCACCACAAAAGACATAATATAGAAAATAATTTTAAAACAAAAGTTCAATTTTTCTTTACTTTTTCCTTTGTGTGGCTCACCAATTAGTTTATTGAACCTGCAGGAATTCTGGATATTTTCAGCAATATTGATGAATTGTGTAGTGAAATTACGTAAAATAGCATCTCCATAGTGGAGCATGGTGGCTTGCATGTAATAATTAATACCTTTAAACCCTGCTTCAGAGAGGAGAAAAAAAAGCTACAGAAAAAGAGATGTTCAGATGCAGAGTGGCTGCACCTTTCTGTGCTGCAGAATCACATCCTGCCCATGTGACAGCTGGCATGTGTGAAAGGGTGTACGTACAGCCCACTGGCATGTAACTGTCTAAAAACTAGCTGATAATGCAGGATGTGGTGTAAGCTACCGTTGCTCTGAGCAGCAATAACTAGCTGTCTGGCTTAGGGAATTGTAGGGCACCAATCACTGCAGAATCTAAGTGCCAATAATGCTTAACATTTATTTTACACTTTACAGAGTTAAAGTGCTGTACGAGCATTAGCTAATTAATTATTGCATCTCCCTTGTGAGGTGGGTTGGTTGGTAAGTATTAGTCCCATGTTACAGATAGGAAAACTGAGATGCAGTGTTTTCCCCTTTTATTTTCCTGCTGCATTCTGTAAAACCCCAGACACACTCCATAGGAGTTTGCTGCAAGTTACTTGCCCAAAGCCACTGCTTAAGTTGCGGGCCTGTGCAGTATTACAAATTGGGCTTCTGTTTCTCTATCTCCTTCTCATTCCTCCTCTCACCATCCACAGCCTGTCTCTGAATGTTAAGGAAACTGTTATGTGGCAGCAATCACGTGTAAACAGCAAACATATCAGACCCAAAGCAGCAAACCCAATGCTTTATTCAGAGGTCCAGGCAACTTCATATACTGCTACCTCTAGTTCTGAATGCTCTTTGTGAAGTAAAAGTCTGAAGCCTGCAAGAGGGACTGGGTTGTCTTCTATGTATTATTGCAATTACAGCACAGAACAATAAGGTGAGACTCATACAGAGAGTACTCACTGAATCGTTTTCTAAAATCAAAAGGTTCTGAAATGTGAGAGCTATAAGTAGTCTATAGCTTGTTTACCCCCAGTATTGTTCTATCACTGATGAGAATGGTCTAAATGTCAGATTTACCTGATGAAGCATATTGTAATGAAAATATTCCAAAATACTGAGTGATTAAAAACACTCTTAAGGATTCAGATATTTGGAATTACTTGATTCTGTGAGTGGTACTTCCATGAATAGTTTCTTATTTGTAGGACTCTGACCTTGGAGATGGACTAGATCTAGTTGGACTAGATTATCTATCTTAGCGATCTTTTCCAACATTAATGATTCTGTGATTCTGTGACTTCTGAGCTGAGTTACTTAAGTAGATAAAGTAATCGGACCATACAGTGTAAATAGAGAATAGATCTATTTGGAATTGTACAGGTTATGTTTGGAACTGGAAAAGGGGCAGTCTCAAGCATTTTGTGATTATAAGTCAGCTCCTCAAATAATTCGATGAGCACTGGGTTGTTATTTACTAGGCACCTTTTGGTAAGCACAGTTTGCAATTGTTTGCACTGGAAACCTAATCTAGCTTCTTTTCAGTCTTAACTAAGAATCTGATCTAATCACATGCCTCTGACAGATGATACCTAAAGAAATCTCCAGGATTCACAACACCCGGCAATTTCAAAATGCAATCCATAAAGCTAATTGCAATTCTTCATGTAAGTAGAACTAATTATGTGTATGCACTTGACCTTTAAACACCAGTTTTGTTTTCTCTAGGAGACTTTTGTGTTTTTAATTTTTTCACCTCTCTGTTTATTGTTCTTAATCAGATTGTGCCCTCAAGTGATTAAGAATTCAAATTAAGTTTTCAAGCTTTTCTGCAAGTATTTGATAGCGAGAAGAGGGTTAACATAAACACTTCTGTGGCAATATTTTAAAATTTTAATTAGTAGTTTTGTTGATTTAAACATTTCTGCAAAACACCTTCGGTACAAATATTGCTGTGTTATGCCAAAAGAAAAGGCCCAATGATGGGAATTTTTTCTATACAATTCTTATGGAAGGTGCATTAGCAAGGTGTCTTTGTTAATTAAGTAAGGTGTGAATCAAAAATACGTAATGAAAAGTGCATTTGATTGAAAAAAAATCACTTTAAATAAGATAACACTTAATCGGTAGCATAAGCAAGATTATAAAAAAAAAAATAAAATCATATTTAACTTCTGTTCTGGCAGCAGCCTTTGAAAAATGACTTCTGGTAGCCTTGCCTGACATTAACTGAGTATTGGCAGCCTTTGCAAACTGTCAGGAAAGAGGATGCAGAAAACACCTCGTTCAAATGTCTGAATCATTGCACATTGGCTCCACCAATCCTCACGTCCTACCCTTGGGTTCTTCTGCACTGTCCATCACTGCAGTGCTGTGGATTGGGCTGGAGCCTGCAGCTGATGAATACTGCATTTCTTGCTCTCGTTTTATCTCACCTATCAAGATGGGAATGTGAATACCGTACACTGAATCTCAGCTTGCCTCTGAACATCAACATAGCCATGAAGCAGTGATGAGCTGGGAAGGCTTGGATGGATGGTTCTGGGCTGCTCTCCCTGCTGACCTGCTGCCTCTACTGGAAAGCTGACACCACTTGCTGTGGGCAAGTTGTAATATGGTTTGTTTAACAGGGTAAATCATGCTTTCATCACAAGAAGTAAGATGTGGTGGAGACACGTTGTCATGGTTACTTAGCCATTTCCCCAGAGTCACAACACCAGTGTCCCGGAGGGGACATAATTCTATTTTATGCATATGCATGAGGCTAGCAGGTGCTTTGGCACTTTAATTATATATTTTTTAAATGGCTAACTGTAAAATTGTGACAGAAACACAGAGTAAAAACGATAAGAAATGGACTTGGCATGCAGGCAATAGGATTGTCAGGGAAAGGAAAAATGATACTCCATGTTTCCAAAGGTTGCTGCCAGAATTTAAAGTAAATGAAAATGTTTCCTAATTACGTAGGAAAATCAAGGAGACACTGCAAATGATCTCTAGGTAGGAGGTTATGTGAAAGAAACTTTAAATGAATTCATTCTTATATGAAATTTTTCTCAAGAAAGTAATTCTGTGTGAAGAAATGGAAAAAAAATGATTGGGTGCAACAGAAACAAAAATTAATAAAATTTTAATAATTCTTAAATAATTCACCCACCCCCCCAACAATATAACATGATGCTACAAAAACTACTGCAAATTAATGGTATCATCAGATGAATGCTTTCATTCCAGATCAAAACATGACGTAAGTTATTGCACTTAATTTAGCTGCTGTCCCTTCATGCCAGCAATTACCTATCAGCTCCTTTTATCCCAAGCATTAATTACTGTCCTTCAATTTAAAAGAAACAAGCAACCAGCTACATATTTTCAGTACGGCAAAAAGTAAAACAGCTTTTAATGAAAATAACTTTTAAGTCAAGGTTTGCCAAAGTCATCTTCAGATTCATCAGATGATGTGTAGTTTACTGTATGTATTATATGAAATACTGTACAAGTATTTCACAAGTCTGCGCATGTTTTTACACATAGACGATATTTAGACATTTGTTAATGTGTCTGATAATATGGTAAAATCACTAAATGTGGAAAGCCTCTGCATACCGATACCTATTGGGCTGAAAGAAAAACCCTTTATGACTGGTTCACCTTACCTGTGTGTATGTTCTACCATTGAAATAAAAAATTCACTTTAGTGAGGCTGGTCACGTAAGGGATGTTTTGGACTTAATAAAAAAATAAGGGGGGGGGGGATTATTTTGTGAAAAAATGTAAAGATTTCAACTTTGAATTTCTGTTTTATTTGGCAGCAAAGAGAATGATGCTCATCTCTGGTATTTTTTTGTGATTGACTTCAACTCAGATCAATCACTATTTTGTTTTGACGACATTCACTTGGGAGTTGCTACATATGAGGTGGCCTTTACTCTGTTATATGGATATATGGACAGGCATAATGTTCCTCTCTCTCCTCTGTTTCTCCTCTTTCCAAAATATTTTTCCCACTTGGGTTTTGCTGAAATTTATACATTTCCATACTTATTTTTTATTTTTTAAAGAAAACTGCCTTCTAGTGAATGCTTCGTCATATCTTCTTAGTTACTCTATGTTCCCAAGCACCATTTTGTAAAGAATATAATGTTGGGTTGTGCTTTCATGCGTATTTGACTCAGCCTCAATGCTCTTTTAAATTCTAAAGTTGTTTTTAATTCTGGTCAACTCCTGCGATTTGCAAACAGGTTAAAGAAAGGGGCAACATGGGGGAGGAAGGAGGAGGAGCTGTTCACCAAAGCAATTATACCAAGCAAAATGTTTGTGTAACTGTAGGTTTTGATAGAGCAATGATAACGTGACTTGTGAAACACTTCATTTCTGAAGAGAAGTCAAATACATGCAGGCTTGTATTTTCCCAACATTGTGTATTCTGGAAAGGTCTCATGAGGCACAGAATCCAAAGAGTCCACATTTCTACACAAGGTAAGAAACATCCATAACCAACTGAAGTGAGATGTGGACTGAAAATGTCAAGAAACAAATCTGCCCAGCTATATATATATTCTCCTGGAAATGTTTAATCACAACCGAAGCATCTTTGGCTCAGTCAGGTTCTGATAAAGGTTAAGGTTCCATGCTCATTCCTAGAGTCCTCCTCAGAGTTCTCCTCCAAGTATTTCTTATATACAATCGATACACACTTTATGAATGTTACAAGGAAGGATTTTTTTTTTTTCTCTGTTGTAAACTTAATGCCTGAGAAGCATCTTGGCTGTTTTCTGTGTCATGCTTGCTAGCTAACATAACTGCACTGCTGTTGTGCACTTGTACCATGAAATGTATGTGTTCAGCAATGCCTAAAGACCAAAGAACAACACTTGAGTTGTACTGCACTGCTCTTCTGATGGAATATAAACTTCCTGAAAGGCTCCAGCATGTAGTATACGTAAGTATAGCCAATACCCTTGGGGAGATACATACTAACAATTCCCTTGTTGCAGTTGTGGGTTTTAATTATTTTAATTAATTGCATACTGCTCAGTTTTAGCAGAAACTTCTAAAAATGAAAATTTCTAGTTGCAGCTGCCAAGGTAGTAATTTACCAGAGGAGTTAAACGACACTTGTGTGACTATGGCCATGATTTCTTCTACTTCTAGACTGGGTACTGTCCCTTCCTCTGTCCAACCTGCCCAGATCTGAAGTTTCTGGTTTTTTTGTTCTGGTAGTTCCTCTGCTCCATCACTAGCTGGGGTGCTCAAGGGCAGTAGTGCACTGAACTGGCATGGGCCTGGGGACAGGGAGCATGTTTGTTGATTCCACATATGGTCCCTTGAGAATTAACATCATCCTGTTTCAGCAGAATGCTGAAGCATGCTTTTGCACACCCCTAATATGAATGGCTTGGAAGCTGAGGGAAACCCCAGTCCCTGTGGAGCCCACAGTGGGACTTTTTGTTGATAACTAGAGAGCAAAATTTCATCCTGTGCTTATTAATACTTTGCTGAATGGGCCTTGGGTTCCCAGATGCTCAAGGATAAGTACAAGAGTGAGCATTTGAGTACTTCTTGTTGCAAGGATAAATGTGGGTCTGTCTGATACCTATGCTCCAACTTGGACTAAATGTCCAGTGTGTCAAATACAAAACACAGAAGGAGTGGAAATCAAAACTACTGTCTTGCATCTGCACATTCAGATTTACCATATGGTTTTATAACACCCCATTTGTTACCATATTTAGGCATCTCACAAACTTATCATCATAACTTCTCCAAGGATTGAGGCTATGCTACTATCCCTGCAGTACTGTTGTCTCAGTGGAGACAAATGACTGCACACTGACACACAAATAGTTCACCATCAGGCCTTCTACTCCCATGGCTCAGGATAACTCTCCCATACTTCAGACTATGCCCCTCTCACCAAGTGTTTAACAAAAAGCCTATTGCCTTGCCTACATTGTAGTTTTACCGTGTGAATACAGACCTGACCACAGTCAACCTGGCCTAGAAATCTCTTCTCTTGCAAAAAAATTTATGATACGAAGCTTTTATGAAACCACTGTTATGAGACAGAAAAATTAAATGGGTCTTGGAACTGATTGCTATAATAGATTAAAGAGGAAAATTCTGCTTGAGAAGCATTGTAGGAAGCCAAAACTTGACACTAATGGGCAATTGGGTTCTGGAAGGTCACGGAAGGGCTCATTCCTCCCGTCTTCCAGCTGCCAAGAAAAAAGAAGTCATGGCCATTGTACAGTACAGGTACTGGCTTTTAGATTTGCACAGCAGATAGCAACAGTCTCACTGCAGAGCCACTCAAGTGGTACCTCTTTGTAAATACAACTGTCCTTAATTTTCAACTCAACTCCACAAAGGCTTTCAACATTTGAGGTAAAAGTGAAGAGCTTTGCAGGAGCTGAGTAACACTTTGCTCTCCTGTAGATGAAAACTTTAAACAATGTAGAATCATTAAAAATGTCAGAGAAAAGATTTCAGGAAGTCCCCTGTCCCATTCCTCCGTTTCCTCTGTAACACAACGGCATCTTGCCATACTTAAACCACTTCTGACAAGCATACAGAGATTTCTACTGAATTTAATACATAAACCTCAGCAAGCAACTTCTCCCATTTCATTACAGTCCTTCTGGTTAGAAATATTTTCTAAAGTCAGTCCTGAAACTGGTCTGCTTCTGTTATCCAACTCCTTCACCATGAGTGTAACAGAGTAATCTTACGCTTTTTAACATCTTTTTACACACCTGAGGAATGTAATCGACCCTGAGCCATTTCTACTTCAGATTAAACAATCCCAGATTATTAGGTCTTTATTCCAAAGATGTTTTTCTCACTTCTTTACTCCTCTTTTTCTAAAAGTTATCTTCACGCATTTTCTCAAAACTGGATCCATCATTTCAGTAGAAGCTTATCAGTTCTGATAAGGGTTGCAAAATTATTTCACTCTGTTGAAACTGTATAGAAGTCCTACTTGCAACTTGCAGTGTCTTCTGCAACTGTAATGGAACCAGACCCAGATCAGACATTTACAGCATTTCACAATAAATACTTCTGTTTTGATCATAAATTATCATAATTACAACCGAAAATAGTGTCTGTTTTCCCTGTAATCGCTTATGGACATACCAGGTAGAACAGTGTCAAAACCTTACTGAAGTCAAAATGCTTATAATCTCTTAACTCTCATTACCCCAAAAAGTCCATTATAGAGACAGAAAAGAAAATAAGATCAGTTTCACATAGGATGATGAATAAATATTGATTTTCAGATACTCTACCTCTTCCTTTTTTTTTCTTTTTCTTTTTTCCCCGAGGAATGAAAATAGTTTGATTTCTTCAGTAACTCCTCAATTCCTTCTTTTTCTTAAGTAAAAGCACAGCGTTGTGCTGTTCTAGTTATCCAGCACTTCATTCCCACTCCACAAGCTCCCAGACTAATGACTTTGAGACAGCTTCAGCCAGATCTTTAAATATCCTATACACAATTCACCAGACCCAAAGGGTTTTTTTTTCTAAACGAAGTTAAATAAATATCATTTTCTAGGGAAAAAAAAAGTTCTGATTTTAATCATGTCAGCCACATGCTCACATTTGACCTTTTAAGTGATGAGGATGCTCTTCACATAGGCCTTCTCTTCATCTTTTTCTGTCTCTAGATCATTGACTCTTGGCTTACTTCTTATTGCTTATGCAGATGCAGAATGAGTTCTTCTTACCCACAGTGCCTCTGGCTAATGATGTTTAGCTCTGTGTTCCAACTTATCTTTTTCCATCCTCTGATGCTCCTGGTAACCTCTCATACTCAGTACCTAGTAGCTGAACACAGGTCCTTTCTTCTATACATATGCTACTCAGTCTGTCTCTATACACACTCTCTCAGTCTGTTTTGTGTCCAGTTGTGGTGGCCTCCTACCAGGTAAGTACCCATATTCTTTTTCTCTGTAACTATTAATCATAAAATTTTCAGCAGTTTTAACCTTCTTGAAAAGCCATGCTTCCAGCAAAGGCATCCAGGCTGAGGCAACACCTCTCTTGTTTTCCCCCTGCCTCCTCTTCCTTTCATATTATTATTCCAGTCATGTAAATTATCCCACCAAGACTCTGTTATGCCAATTAAAGTCATAATTTTGATCTTGTATTAAGACTTCCAGCTCCGTCTGTTTATCCCAAATATTTCTTGCATTAATATACAGATTTCTGAAGTCTTCAGTGGATTGATTCACTATCCTCTATTTATCTCTTGTGACTCTATTATGAATACCAAATCCTCCAAAATTTTAGGTTCCCATCAGGCTGCTCTGCTTTACAGTCTCCTTCTTTTTTTATTTTTCCTCTAATAAACCCCTCCCTTGATCCTACTTTAAAGCCCTTCTAACTAGGTTAGCAATTTGTTGGATGAACAGCACAAAGTCACTGCAGTGGAAAAACCTGAACACCCCCGAACAGCATCTCAGGCATTGGCAGGCAGCACCTCTTCTTATGTTGAATTTCTTCCCCTGGAAGACAGAACACAGGGGCCAACCTCCTCTCTTCCCGTTGCAAGAGGGTCATAATCTTTCTCAGCTATTCTGCCCCTCTGTGTGCAGGTGTTCTCTAAAAAATACACTTAGTTGCATATTTGTAGATGTACAAGATGGTAACACCATCACCATAGCCAGTCTTACGACATTGTTTTCATGGGTACATCCTAATGAAAGAACATTTTGTTTAGCTTGTGAAAAGGTAAATATCTTAAATCATAGGAAAACGTACAATGGCTGCATTTTATTGTAAACAATGTGTGCGCACTACAAAAACACTAGAAGAATACCACCCTCTTCCTTTTCCTGTTGATTTTCCATCCTATACTTTTGGACAAAATGGCATTTCCCTACAAGACTTGATGCTCCATTCTTTCCCAGCTCTTGTTATTGACATAATTTCCTAAGCTATTGTGATTACTTGTATCGATTAATATCGCCAGTGCACAGGAGGCTTATACCAGCACCCACCTCCTTCATAGCCCGGGTGGATATCTTTGCAAGAAGTGGTGAGAATAAGGTGAGAAAGATCAATGTTAATAAATGAGTATACCAGTTTTATAACACCTATTGAAGTCTGTGTACCTGTTTATCCGGATATGTTATTTAAAACAGAATAAGAAAATTCTAACATTGTAGTTACTGCTGGAACTGAGTTGTGCAGATCAAAGTGATAATTACTGTGTTCTAGAAATCCCTGTTTTTGATGATGAGGTTTTTTAAGCCTGTAACAACACATAGATCCCATTGCAAAAGCTTAAAAATTGCCTCTTTGACAGAAGCAGGGCTTTGATTTCATCTAATTTGACCCTTCCACTGCACTTATAAGTGCACTCCAGTGTGGCTAGAGATAAAAACTTTGAAATTTAAATGTGCAACTTGCAGCTGAGGTTGGATTTGCGAGCTAGGACACAGAGTACCTTTTGATGAGCAGCAGTTTTCATTACAGCTGTCAGAAAATACCTCCCCATTAGGAAGCGATGAGTACATTTAATTCAAGTCCAACCCTTCCAACACCATCACTTACAGACACTCTTCTGCTCTGTGAGTGAGGTTCTAATAATACACCGAGCCATGTGGGACACACCAGGGTGATTAATGCTTGGATGTGAGCATACACTGCACAGAGTATATATTTTCCCCTTAAATGAATATATCTGGTTTTCATTGATATTGAGGCAGATTTGCTCTGTACTTGCTCACATGAGGAAGCCTAGAACTGTGGGATCTATCATTCAGTAATAGCTCCTGATAACTAACAGTCGGAACACGGCAAAGTAAAAAATGTGAATTCATATTCACTTTTAATAAACTGGGGTAATTAGTCAGTTGAAATGCAATAGAAAGTGACAGCCTGTGACACATAAAAGACTGCAGACTGACAAAGACAGAGCTATTCTTCATTGCACTAACATCCGTTTCTTCATCAACATTGAATTTTTTCAGTCTCTTGGCATTTCAATTACATTATAAAATGAAGGGCTAAAATCCTGGCTCTGCATTTTTTCTTCTCCTCTTTGAGACCGAAGAAAAGAGATGAGAAAAACCCTCTCCACAATGTGTTTCTGAACCACCTGAAATGATGCCGGTGTGCCATGGCATCCAGAGTACCCGTGGTGTGTGCAGAAAGTGTTCATCCTTGACATCATCAAGGTGCTGCTGGGATGGTGAAATCCCACTGAAGATGCTGGCTGGAAGACAAAGAGAATGGGACAAAATAGATGAAAAAAGTAGCAACACGTCTGCAACTTGAGCAAATTTAACTGTAAATTTCAATGTATCTCAGAAGCTCCTTCACTCCTTGTTGGTATTATGGGTACTTTTCTCTGCATCCCAAGTGCCTGACACCTAAAAGGGCCCTGACAGAAGGCAATATGCATTCCCACTTCACCCACTCCCTCTCTCCCCTGGCACTCCCACCACTTGTCAGAAGGTACAGCATGGTTTGAGGATGTAGGAGACAGTGAGGCAGTGTGGCCAGGACAAAGACAGGGTTGGACATCAATCCAGGGTCAGATCAGTGAGGTGTGTTCAGGTCCCAAACTTCACCAGATCCAGTGGCAGCAGAGGAGGAGGACTCAGCTCTCAGCTCAGCTTTTGGGAGCAGCAGCTAGTTAGATGGCACTGCCTAGGAAACCCAATTTCGTAGTTTCCCCTCTTTTACAATGAGTTTTCCTAAGGTCTTTGTTTAGGGACATGTATAGTGTCATCTTATAAATACATGGGACGAGACAGTTACACTTGTGTCATCTCAGTATTTGGTGAGGTTAAGCCTATTCAGAGAGAAGCAGTATCTGTTATTTGATCACCTGAGACTTAATGGTAAAAAATAGACATGTTGTCTGGCACTTGAGTGCTTCCTCAGGACTGAAACAGTCTCACTGATAGCTTGAAGCAACCCAGTGACCGGAGCACTGCTGCTCTTCCTGCTGTTCAGGTCCTCTGAAAATCCAAGCATAAGCCTCCAGCAGAGAAAAAGAAGAGAGGAGAAAGTATTTTTACACGAAGACCAAATGACTTTTTAATCCTTTTTTTAATGACATCAGGATATCTTGCTGTGCAAAGCCTGAGCCTGTTGACTGGTGAAACATCAGTGACTTACCTCCCAGGCGTGCTGTTTTGTTAATTTTTATATATGGTTTTGAAAACCTTGGATGGAAGGCGCCAAGGTTGAGCAGCATAATTTTCTCAGAAATCTCATGGTCTCATTTGGTTCAGTCATATGTCAAAGCGGCTTCTAATTTCTCAGTTGTGGGACTCAAGTCTTAAAATACACTACCAGCCAGAATCTCCCCTTTAAGTACCAGAATGAAAGGGTCAGGTTTTCAATTGTTTCCAGTCTCCTGCAGTTCCTATTGTTTTAATAGAGATGTGCTGTTCAAAAAACTTAGTTCCCAGCTGTAGGTATGAGCACTTCTACCGCTGTGACCTAATACTTCACAGCACACTCACTACTTCTATCACCTCAGTGAAAAGGGATCTGGAGGGGACCAGAAGTCCAACTGGCATCCACAGAAAAATGGTGATGAACTGAACTGCTTCCACCGCCTGCTTTAGAGTCTTATTTCTGAGTGAAGCAGAAGTCATCTTTGCAGAGGGATATTAGCTACTGCACATTTTCAACAGTTTCTGCAAACCTTTGAGAGGGCAAATGGCAAAAAAAAAAAAAAAAAAAAAGCAAAAAATAATAATAATAATAAAATAAAGTGTTAGTGACAGGGGTGGAATTATTCATTTGTGAACCATTTTGTTGACTAATAGAGACCTGAAGGTGTGCCTGGTGTCCCTCTGCTGCCCTACGGAAAGGGCAGCCCTAGCACTGTAATGGGTCACTGTAGGATACTGTTGTCTTCTCTGTTCTCTAATGGGATTTCCTACCTCTGATGCTTTTCTTCCATCAGCAGCAACACGTTTTCAGGTAACTGCTTTAACCAAGATTCTGAATGTCAAGCAGTCAAGGATATGAGCATGGATCTGTGCTTAAAACCTTGAGATCTGTTGTTTTTAAATGCCTGTTTGAGCAAAAGTGAGGCTGCATGAATTAATCTTCCCAAAGAGGCATGAAGTGCAGGCTAGTTCCTCTAGCAGCATATTGACATAGGTATTGACATCGGTGGAACTAAACCCTTTTACACCAGCTGAGGGCTCTGCATCTGTTGTTTTAAATTCAGGGAACTTTCCACAAAAAGGGTTTTATTCTCACCCCATTCAGCCAGCTCTGTTCCCAATCAGCAATACAGCACTCATTTGCCAGGTCACTGCAGAAGTGAGATAAATCTGCAGATGATGAAGAAGTCTTAATCATAGTTTAGTTTTAACCCTTAGATTTTGTTCCTTTGCTCTTGCATTATTCATTCTCGTAAATCACCTCGACTCTAGCAGGCAAAGCAAGGGGAAATAAGCTGGAGCCTGTTTTCACCTTAAGCAGCCAAGTGGTTAAAGGACTGGCATGTAAACAGCTCCTACACCTCTGCTGTATTACTGAGTCCGGTGGGATTCTGCTTTAATCTTGAGAGGGAGTGTGAGGGGTTTGTTTTTCACAGGGGCTTTAGCCTACAGTTAAGTGCAAACACCTGCTGAAGTACTGGTAATTAGTAGGTAATTAGTAGCTAATGTTCTTAGAATTTAAAAAGAAAAGCTTACATAAGTAATTACTTACTATTTCTTATAATGTGCTGCTTTTCCTGAGATTTCATATCCCCAGAACATTCGCCAAGTTCCTAGGTTCCTCAACATACTAAATTGTTTATTAATTACACACGTATATTTCTTGTAGAAAAAATAAAAAGGTATAAACTGCATTAAAATGCTGGAAGCAGGAGTGAGTTATCTTTTAAATTACAGCATAAGATTCATTGGAAATGACAGAATTTGCAGAGGGTAGCGTCTTTAGAAGGAGCATTAATGTGGGGCTGGGGGAGGAGGGCTGAGGTGGCAGGAGAAGTGAAAGGAGCAGCTGGGTAGCACAGAATGAGCTCTTACTTATTGGACAGGAGACAGAAACACAGAATGGGGAGCAGCAGTGGTGGGTGTTTTTCCCTCACCAGTAAATGTCTAGCATGGCTGGGGAGCCCCAGCAGGATTCATGTGTCCCCCCAGCCTCTTCACGTTAGCTGTGTCAGGAACCGGGAGCTAATCTGGCTCTGCAGCAAAGCAGTTTGCATGGCATTTCATCTCCTGACAAAGGGTCTTTTCTGGATTGGTGGAGGAGCTGAAATTTTGACCTTGACTAACTTGGCAAAAACACTCCCTATTTTTGTAGGTGAGAGATATGAAAGCAAGGCTGTTGTTCTCGGTGTGCTCTGGACTATAGCTAGCAGCTATCATTCTGGTTCGAAAAGACCACTAAGATCATCTAGTCCAACCACTGACACATCCTCACCATGCCCACTGACTGTGTCCCTCGGAGCCACATCCACACGGTTCTGGAACACCCCCAGGGACAGTGACTGTACCACCCTGGGCAACCTTTATCCTGTTTTACTCCATTTCACTTAGGACTCTGAAAATGAAAGGTTTTGGGGCAGCCTGGCATGGGCTGTCATTGATGCAGCAACAAAGAGATGATTCAGCTGAAGATAGGGCCACTCTTTAAAGACAAACCTAGATTTCTCCTCAGTGTTACTATTCAGAGATAAGTTTTGTTTTTTACCTTGGCTGTGAATAAGAAAAAATAAACAAACAATCACTAATTGGACTAACTGCGATTAAAGCTGCTGGTAGGCACCAACTTAGCATACAGCTTGGGTTTCCTCAGGGTTTTAGGACCTCTAGCATTCTTATTATTCCTTTCCAATCAATTAAACTGTATGAGAAACAAAAGAAAAACAAAAGAAAAATGTCTTCAAAAAAAATCCCACCACAAACTAAAACAACAAACCCACGGATGGGTTTGGCTCTTAGAGCCATATGTTGTTCTTGCGAAAAACACCCATATTTTCACGCAGTGCTTTAATTCTAGCTGAATAATCTTTTCGAAGCGTTCACCTTAAAGGCTCAGAGCCCAGCTGTATCTTAATAGCAACTAACACCAGCTCCTCTCACACTGAGGTAGCAACTCTCTAAAGAGGCACTTAAGTGCCAGGGCAGCTTTTGTTTTCTGAACACCTTGTCTGCTTTCTCACATCAAGACAAACCAGGTAGTCCCTCATTGTTCGCCTTTACTTTGGATTCAGACATTGACCACAGTTCAGGATTTGCTCAACTGCAGACGGCACTGCCCATCAGGACAAAGAAAACACTGGAATGAAGACATCCAAGGTGATGGAGATATTTGTCCTTGCAAAGACCTTACAGACAGAGTAGCTTTGTGTCTCACAGTGTTTCAGTAAAAAAGTGCTAGCTTCTATTTTAATTAAAAATAGTGTGTGCTTCATACTTATATGGTAACGATTTGTAAAAGTATTTATGTTTCCTAAATAAGCAGTAATTAAAAAAATTAAACAGCAAATCTGTGGCCCTTTAGGAGCTATTTCCTGCCACTGTGCTATGCACCAGGGATGTGTGAAGCTTCCTAATCATAGCTGGGGACCAAAGCAGATTATTTTTGCTTCAAAGGCATCGGTCTGTATATCCAAACTATAAAGTACCATCCCTGTGTTTAAGTACAATTAGTGGCATCGGGCTGAGAACTGAGTAGTTGTGGTTCATCCTAAAGGGTGAGAAAATCTTGCCCTCAGCCTGTCTGAGTTAGTTCATCATTCTTACAGCACATTTCATGTGGAGGGAGAAGTTGCTATGGAAGGCAGCATGGTAAGAATATTGACACAAGAGGATAGCATCATATTCCTTGAATTACATTAGAAAACTGTTTGAAATAGCACAGAAACACCACCCAGCATTTTAAGAAAGGATGAGTAATTAGTTCAAATAATTTTGAACACAAATTGGCATTAAAGTACAGGCACGATTTGGCCAAGACATCAGATTAATGTACCTTGCCAAAGGGTTTATGGCATTAAATATCTAATCTAGCCATGCTTTCAGTGCTGAACAAAAGACCAATTCTTTAACTCAGTCCATTCTGTGGGCCCACTCCGTGAGCCCTGGGGTTCCAAATGCAGTTTTGTTTATTTTTTCCATAAATACCAACCTTGAATAGGCACAATGTTTTCCTGTTTCTCTGGCATGCAACCTAAGACGTCTCACCATGTGACTCAATTCAGTTGCCTGATCAGAAATGTCAAGTTCTGTTTAAGATGCCCCGTGGTGTCTGAGACACCTTCCAAGGCTTGCAGATGTAATGCGTCACTAAAGGGACACTCATGCCTTTTTGGACCAGGAGCTACTTCTTGTCCCAAACATATATTGGAAATGCCAGGCTGGTGCTGTACTGAAGAAAGAGTACGTTTGAGTTCCACAGTGATAGCCAGTTTCATTATTATCATGCAATGCATTTTTTACTATACTTGAGTATTTTTTGTTCTGATTCTCTCTGAAAATTTAGGACCAGATGGAAAACGGCTTTTCTGAGGCTACTACATCTTCCTGGAGAGTTACTGGGGAGATGAGCTGGATGATTATAATTTGCAATTTGATTCCTGAAAACTGGTTTGATTCCAGGTCAGTCAATTTTCTTTTGATGCAGACTGATAGCAGAGAACAGAACAAAACTACACATGTTCTTCTCTTTGTCAGTCTCAACTGATAGATCATTTACACTGCTGATTTATCAATTCACACATGGAAGACTGTGTGCAGGTAACACAAGACTATGCTTATGCATTGCAGGCTAATTTTCTCTCAGTTATATCCATTCCACTTCACTCCCTTCATTGAGGGTGACAGGTGTAAATAACAGCAGCCAATCGTTTCCCTGTGACCTTATGCAAAAACAAATGAGATCCTTCAAGACTTGGTTGTCTGTGCATTCATAATAATAAGGTAAGTGCAGCAATGATATAATGGCTTCTTTTTCACTGCTGCCTTGGGGAACTAGCTCAGCTCACACAATTGTTAACTGGTTGCTCAACTACCCAGGTCAAGCTTGGCCTAGGTTAAAGCTGTGGCTGTGTTGGTTAACCCCAGTGTTGTTTGGTATATGAGTGTTATGTTCTTAGTGAATAGAAGTAGCCTTTGGGCTTATGGCAGGCACATGTCCATATCTGGAATCACAGAAGGCAAAATCAGTTCATTAATATCCCACACCAGCCTCTGCAATAAGGCTTGAAGCTGAGTGGGCTCTGGAGCTGAACATCTCACTTCCTCTTTGCTGAGGTTGAGGCAGATGGGTGAATCTGTACTGAGACAGGCAGCAGACCCATGCTACACCTGTGACTCTTCATTCAGGGGTCTTCAACAGCTCTCTGAAGTCTGCACTACATATGGAAAACTGGATGATATAAAGGCAGAAAGAGGCCAGATAAGGGGGAAATTATGCCTGCGTCTCAGCGATTAATTCTTGTACAATACTGATTGAAGCTTTCTGCTTGCTTTAAACATATTATTTAGAAGCATCTCTTGAGAAAGTGTTCTTGTTATAAACGTTTCAGGCTGCAGAGACGTTCACCACAACCAGAAATTGTAGCATGTAACAGGCCGTGTCACTCATGAACTGGATGAATAAAATAGCACATTAAAAACCATCAACCACTACCAAGTCTTATGAGCTCAGAGGTCTTCTTTTGCTCAGTTTATCATGTGCTTGCTCTGGAGAGCAAGAATCCATATATCCTGCTTGTGTGTGGATCATATAACACAGCTTCAGGTGTTCTTTGCAGGACATCATCCATTGTAAGAGTGTGAGAACAGGAATGCATGCCCAATTACAACCATCAGGTACAGTCAAGAAGGCAGCAAAAATATTTCTATTAGTTGAGTGAATCTGTCACTTATCCTGATAAAATGTCTTTGGAAGAGGAGTATCATCTGACTAAACCTGCCAATCTTCAACATTCTAGAGAGAGTAAGCCTCTGACCCAGTTAGACAGCAGAAGAAAGAATGGGTGTTCCCAAAGTGACTGAAGACACAGAGCTCATAATTACTTAAATGATATACCGGTCCTCCTAATGATCACAGTTTGGATGTTTTGCAATCAAGAAGTTCCTCTCCTCCTCAGGCAGCACCAGTGCATCGTCTTTTTGTTCATAAACACAGTTGCAGTCTTATTATTTATTTGTGTATGTATTACAGCACAGTAGGTAAATGTCACTGAACTGCTTAGTGACAGCATAATATAATGAAGAGAGAAAGAAGAGAGGACACACAAATTAATGTACCGCTTCAGCAAGACTCTATACATAAAAAGAAACTGGGAAGAAAAACTTAAGCTTTGTTCTTTGGCTTTCAAGATCTGGAGGTGGCCATACAAGCCATTCTGATGTGTTGATTGCAATGTGTAAGATCTCTGAAAACCACAAAAAAATTCCAACAGAAAGTGTGTGTGCAGGAAAGAAACTGCAGCAGCATCAAGTCTGGTATTGTTAGGCATTTATTTTTATTTTTTAATTAAAGATATGTCTTAAATCCAGTGTGAGTTTTAACCCTGGTAATATGTGGTCCATATTTGAAACCAGCTTGGTCAGACTTTCAGACCAAAAGAATTAGTGTGATGGGAAAGAGAGGCATGAAGAAGTGAAATGATTGACTGACAGGTACAGAGAAGGTCAGATTTGTGCTCTCATTTCTTAAACTGAAGCAATACTTCCTTTCCTGTCTGTCTTTTCTCCATGACAGAAATAGTCCAGATGGACGTTTTGACTTCAACAATGGTTGGCAAAGTACTGTTCAGATAATGTGATGTTAGCAGCCTGTACAGCTAGCTGTAAAACAACATGGACTGTAGACTGCACCAAGGTTTCCCTCCCAGTGCAGTGCATTGATTTCTTTGGTGTTCCTTAGATGCCTCTAAATGCCTGTTAGAATTTCCCTCCTACTTTTTCCTCATCTCATTCATTTCACAGGTCGCATCTCTTCAACCACGTAATTCAATTATTGAGCATGACAATATTTCCTCCTTTATTCTGATTGTTCTGTGTCTGATGATAGTGTGAGGTGCCATGATGAAGTGCACTCAAGGACCTCTTAGATGAGCCTATATATTTGCATTGCTAATTTCCTGCTTTGAGAAGGAAGGCAGTGGTTGACTTTGTTTCTTGTTTGATTCATAGATCTGTCTCATTTTACTGAGGATTGATTTGTGTGTAGGAAGGGAGGAGAGCTGGATATATGGTCTGTATTGTGAGCACTTGTTCACAAGTGAAGTACTGCTTGTTTGCAAGCAGATACTGAAAAACAGGAGAACGATTAAAATATAAAAGAATTGCTGAAGTGTCTGAGAGGAAGCTCAGAATGTAAAGGCATGCACAAAGGGATACTTCTCGTCTGTGTGGACCAGAAAAGGGAAATGGTTCAAGGAGAGCTTAGACTGGATAAATGGTTAGTTTGAAAGATCTGGAAATTATTGATAACACAAAAATAAATGCTTAGCCTTAACATCAGACTCTCACAATACTAGCAGGATGCATAAAAGCCATAAATCAGCGGAATGCTGAAAAGAATAATGTTTCTTTAACAAGTGGTATACGACTTGGAGGCTTAGCCCAGACCAAGTACAAAGTAGAAAGCCTCACAAAAAAATAACAGAGGTCCCTGCAAAATATTTCAATTTTTTATTGATTGAAGGCAATTATCCCTTAATTGCATATTTAAATGAGGTATTAGGAGGTTTAACTAAGCAATGCCTCTTAATTGCTGCTGCACACTAGGTGTCACAGATTGTGTTTATTTCATATGTTAATTAAAGAGAATGGGTATTTTATTTTATTGACTAGAAGGCTCTTCAAGGCTGTACTGCTTAGGACTGAGGATGTCTCAGGTGTCCACAGGACCCTGGGAGCTAATGTAATCATTAGAAAGGTCCAAGTTTTAAATGAAGAGGTATATCTCCATTTCATGGATATTTTCAGCCACTTAAATCATATATAAGTTGTGAGAGAGAGAACCTGAACCCGGGTAACTTCAGCAGAAACAGTACAGAAATGTATAAAGGCAGGAACGATCGTAGCAAAGGTGTACATACTGGTAGCACAGGTCTTCTGGATTGAACATGCAGCTCTCAGATTGTGAAGCAGGATCTAATGGGGCTGAGATCTGAAATACCTGGAATGATTTCCAAGCTGTGGCATTAATCTTTGAGGTTCTCCTGTACAGTCATGTGGGGTGCATACCTCAGAATTAGTGATTCCATCACTGCAAAGCAGAAGAATCTGGATAGTCCATATGGAAGTTCCAAGCTCTTTATTGGTAATAGCTTTATATGAGCAGTAAAGTTTTCTGTTGAAAATTATTGTCCGAATAGCTGTGTAGCTGCTGAAAGAGGGGCATTATGGGTAGAGCCAAACTTTAGGGTGGGATGGAGTTGTGCACTGTTGTGTAGCACATGCCTACAAAGTGCAGAGCCATACACTTCAGGCTCTGGTAACATCCATTTCTTCTATAAGAAGAAAATAATCAGCTGGAAAGTGTTGAAAGGGTTGACAAGGTATCCTGTCTAATCACAGGAATACTGTGTTATATCTATATGGAAGGGGCAGATGGATGGATACTGCAAACTGGCCAGATTATGAACTGTCTCCGGGACAGAAACCATACAGCCGTGTTAGTGAGGTTTGTGCCGGAGCTAATAAGGCCCACTGGGAGGCAGAGTGTGTTAATTCAGGAATAATATAACACTCACACCATCAAACAGCTTCTGGATCAGAGCAAGCATAGCGCAGAGCATGGACAAAGGGGACATGTCTGTCTGCACACAGTGTAGCTCACCAGCGTGGAGGGGCTGGTGGGAAAGCGAAGGTGGTTTCAGGGCACATCAGGCATGTGCCTCTTTGGGGCATGATGAAGCTCTCAAAAGTATGTGTAAAGATGAGCAATTCCGGGTTGGAGATGGAGAAGAGAGGAGCTGCCAGAATGACCGGGGGAAGCAGCCTATCTCGTTACAGGAAACCCAGAAACATAGCTTATTTTGTCTGGAAAAATAGAGGCAGATGGCAGAAGCCTGAGCGATCTTCAGGCGCAAGCCTAGGGCGATGGGCTGCATCCTTGCCTAAGGAGGCAGTGACTGTCTTGCAGTAGGAGCCATGCACCAGATTTGGGACTGTTCAAAGTCAGGGTGCATGCCAGTAGTTCTGGGACTCTGCTCAGCTCCTGTTCTGTTCCCACAGCATCACTGCCCTTCAGTTTGTATCCCCTCTGACACCTCTGCTGGTCAACATTAACAGGAATGCTGTTTCTCTGTTACTGATGTATTCACACAAGTGGTATTCATCCATAAAGATGCTGAAGGATTAGCACCAGGAAAACTGAAGACCCATGAAAGCAAAAAGGCAAAACTCACGTGGGAGAAAATGGACATAAATTGGCCTTGAATCAATTCAGGCTGGAAACTGGGTACATCTTAACTGAACAGCAGAGCAGTGAGCTTCAGAAATGGTCTTCCAATTAGAGTGGTGGAAGAAAGAAGTATTCTGAAGATGGAGCTGAACTGGTTTATTTATAGAATCACTGTTTGGTGTTTTGGAGCTGATAGTGAGTGCCAGGGAATAGCTCTTCTAACTCTACATTTGTATCTAATATTCTGCAAATTGTGTTTCTGGTGTACTTTTCTACCTTTTGCTGAATATACATGGGGTTTTCAAAGAAGCACCAAAATCCCACGGTAGTTCTCTGAGCATGGGGCATCGAGCTTTCTTTTGTGCTTGAAAAACTCAACCAAAGCCAGTAATGATGGTATGATCACAAACATAATTTCTGCCTTCTGTCAGAATATAAAAAAGCAGTACCAGACTAAGAACCATCAGCTTGAAGTATTGACTGGATGGTTAGACTTAACAGTGAATTTGCTCTCTTTTAAATGTGTTAAATCCAACTCTAGATTAAATTTAAACTACTTTGCTGCAGTCTAATTCACCAGGGACACCCTGACTTTCCATTGACTTTAATGGAGCCTCTACTGAACAATTAGAGCAAAGCACAGAATATGCAGCATGGATGTAGAGACGAAGTGGTTAACAACCATTTTTGGTGGGTAATTTCCCCTTTTAGCTCTCACTGTGTCATTATAATTAGCAAAACCCAAGGGTTCAAATCTGAGCTAACAAAGGGCAGTGGCATGATAGTTTGTATGTTGTTACTGCTGCTTATTACATCTATCATTATCATCTCTCTGCGACCTTGGACTTACCCTGCTGGTTTATCATCTTTTCTCCCTGTCTCATAGGCCTGCTGTAAGCTCTTTGGGGCAGATCTGATGGTTTAATGATTCAGCCCTACAACAACAAGAGTTTATTCAGCACTGAGGCCCATAGGAACCACAACAATCCAGCTTTTGGAAAGTGTGCTGACAGATGCACTGTTTGATGGCAGGTCTTTTGGAAATGCTTCTTTGTCAAACATGTCTTCTCCTGGAAGCCTGACTCCTGTAGGACTAAAAAAGGGCCAAGCCATGAGTGCTGACATGCAGCAGGACTGGACCTGCTCAGCCTCCAAATGTGGGCTGCTCTACTGAGGGCAGACAGGCCAGTCGAGCTCGTGTAAGGACCACTGCAAGAAGAGGAGGCTTGGCTGTATGATCAGATTTATCAGCAGAACGTTGCCCTCCAGGACAGACTGGCAAGTTGGAAGATTTGGATTTTGTCATCCTCTGTTGCAATCTGGTACTCTATACCCAGCAGAGATGGAGACCTCATGCATAGGCCTCAGTTGAGTCTTCTGAAAGTAAAGGTAATTTTTGTCTAACTAACGGCTTTGGGCAAATACAAGGGTACATGGTTGGAACATAGCAGCATCTTAATGATTATAGGGGAGATCAGATCAGATGACTTATGACTCCCTTTGACTGGAAATCTGTGGAACAACATGTTGTCCCTTGCTGGGCAAAGACTTCTGAGAAGCTTATAATTTAGTCCATAATATAGAAGAGGTTTAATATCACAATGCTGAGAACAATGGCTTGAAGAGAACCAGATAGGTCTTGACATCACCAGCCTTTTTTTCCCTTCAATTTCCCAGCACAGTTGCTATTGTTTGAGCCTCATCACTAATAGCATTGGAGAGGGATCCAACGCTGGCCAACCACTAGGGCTCTTACCACTGTATCATTATTTCTGCTCCTGATACATGTAGACAGGGCCATGATCAAAATACCATGGGCTGCCAGCAAACTTCTGCAGCCATGAGAGGAGCCGAACCGCTGTTTGTGAGGGGAGGATGGAAATTTCAAAGTTAATCAGGTTCCCATTTCTGGAACCATTTAACTGTGGCACACAAAGCTTTCACAGTACACTGAGGATTCAGTTGTTTTATGCAGGCCAGCCTTTTGCTGAAAAAATTCTGTATCAAAATGTTTAACTTCAAAAGGGGTTAGACTTGATTTCCTGGTGAAAGCTGGAGTCAGTTCTCATTTTAATCTCACCTGCGTGCCTGCCCCTAGGTAAAATGTCATTGTATTACCACGTTTGATTGTAATAATCATAGCCATTTGGCCAGTAACAAAATCACAGGCCTGAGCATACCTGACGATTTAATCCTAATTCAGAACCAGATATGTCACCTGTCCCATTTTTGAAATGAGTGGAGCCATTTATTTGCACCTGGATCATCAAATTAGGATGCATCTCTGTCCTTTGAGGTCCTTGTTTCTATCTTACCTTATCTCCAGCTCCCCAGACAACATTTTTCCCGCTTAAGGCAGCTGCTCCAGTGACTGATTCTGAAGCTGTTGAAATAATGCCGGCTCTTCCCCAGTCCAGAGAAGCCAGCAGTGTCACATTGTTTGTGTCTTGCCTTTCACAAGCAGTCCATGAATATGCTTCCTTAAGTCACTGAAGGAAAATACTTCCAAGAAAAAAAAACTCCTGTCTTGTCTTTAAGAAAAATATTTGGACTGGTAAAATGCATTGTACTATGAAGGATAGTTCCAATTTACAGACTCATGAGCTTATGAGTGGAATAAGCCTCCATCCTTATCTTTATGTTACAGCAATGGCACCCACATACGATAAGTCTTTGCTGGCAGAATTTTGAAAAAGTAATTCCAGTGCAGTGAATATAAAATAAATGCTATCAAGGAAAAATATTTTTTGCTCCCCTGGAATAGAAAACATTATTGAAACTGTTGGATGCCTCAGGAGTCTATTCATGCAAAATCTATTTCTGCAGTCAAAATATATTTTATTCTGCAGATATTTTTTCAATATGTGACTGAGATTTCAAGACAGAAAGAAATAGCCATTTTGGCCAGGATAGAACTGGCATGTGGTCTGGTTTTAGGTGAGCGTAGATTTTTGCATGAAAATTATAGTAATTACGGGTATTTGTAAACAGCGATTTTTGCACTTTAATGGCCTAATCGCATGGTCAACAGCTGGAAGTTGCTCTATGCAGATTCTTACCTAACACATAATAAAAGTCACCCTTTGCTGCATTTCCATAAAGAAACAAATTACAGCACAAAAGAGACCTGCCAAATGCAATCTTTCATCCTCTTCTGCTTCTTAAAGAGGATGTTTGAATATTCTGATTTTTTAAAAAGGATAAAACAAAAGGAAAAATAATTTATGTATATCTAAAATGCATGTCTAAAGGAAAAAAAAAAGAATGGAAAATGCTGATGTGTATGTACTACTTAGCCTTTTGTTGTCAAAAATGCATTTCCTTTGCATTTGAAAGTTCATATGTCATGCATGGTATGCATCTGTTCCTTTCAATTTTAATTCTTTCTTAAATACATATTTTTAATTTCTCCCAATTGTTTTCTCAAATGGTTCCATTACAGCAATATAAAAGCATATCTAGCACACAAAAACATAAAATGATTCTTGTCATATTGAACATCTTGGCAACCTGATGGAGGATTTGCTGTCTAGCAGCAAGAGGAAAAATAAGAAGCAAAAAGGAAAAGAAAAAGAAAACAAAGGAAGAAAGCCATAACAAATCTGACCAAACCTTTCTTCCCTTTAGAAGGGTAGAAAATACTAGCTTTCTGGTCCTTGAATGTCCCAATCCAGGCATACCTCAACCAACTAGCAATTGCACTATCTGGAGTTGGCTGGTATACCTTCATCTTTTTCTTTGCCTTTAGAAGTGTCAGGGAAATAAAAGCGAGTTGCTGTATCTCAGCTGAGAAATGGTAGCTTCAAATCTGTAATTTAATTGCTTGTGATGAACAGCCTTTATCCTTAGGCTTTCTAATAAGATGCTGTCAATATGTATCACTTCTAATCTTCTGTGTCTTTACCCTTGTTTCTCTGTTGAACATTAGCTGACAACTGTATTTAGTATTTTCTATAGCCATGTTTTCAAAAATAACCACATAAAAACTCATGAGACACCCACAGTTTCACCAGGAGTTGGCAGAAATGCACAACTCCAGCCCTCTCTCTTTCTTGCCTTCATAGCAAGTTCCCTTCAGTCAACTCCCTAATAGTTATATAGATTGTGTTAATAAGCATCAAAATGTATAAAGCTGCACACCCATGGGTTAATTTGTTCATGGATACAGTGCATTTGTATATGCAGCTTATAATGTCAACATTAGCTACTGGAACCTCAGTATAAATTTTTTACCCACAGAGCAGTGAGGCGCTGGCACAGCTGCCCATAGAAGCTGTGGTGCCCCATCCCTGGAGGTGCTCAAGGCCAGGTTGGATGGGGCCCTGGGCAGCTGAGCTGCTGGGGGGCAGCCCTGCCAACAGCACAGGGTGGGACTGGGTGGGCTTTGAGGTCCCTTCCAACTCAAGCCATGATATGATTCAATGATAAATTCAATCTAAAATTGCAATGCAGGAAAAATGAATTCTAGGGAATGCAGAAGTGATAATCATGAATATTCATATTTCCAAACATCTACTGTTGTAGTCATCTCCATGTACAGCTAGGGAAGCAGTGAAGGTTGCCCATTCTTTTCCATGCTGTTACAGGGATTTCCCAGCAGTTGACTAGCTTGGAGAGACACAGCTCTCACATTGCATCTACAGGTTTTACCCCAAGGTTCAGTCTTACCCCCTTCTTTACAGCTTAAAGCCATTATCTTTTCTATAAGCAGGTTCTTGGTGTATATTTTGATTCATTTTGCCTTTTCTCCATTTTGCCACTGTACATGTTATTCTTTGTTAATGTATGGATTGCTATGAGTCTGGCTTCACTCTTATTAAATATTGTGCATTTTAAAGGTGTTTAGTTCTTTCACTGCTAGTATTAATCGCTTCACTATCAATTCCCTATTCCCATCTGTTGTTTTGAAATAGCATTATATATTATTATGCCTCTTCATTGCTTCGGCTCTCTGTCACAGCTGACTGCTTGTTTACCTCACCCTCAGTGGAGCTTCCAAAATCCTTTTTCTCCCTTGTTCTCATGGCAGTGTTCCAGTTCCCCGAGTCCTCGTGTGTTCATCAGCAGTTCTGTTTAGTAACCTTCAGGGCATCTTGCTTTAGAGTTATAATGTCTCTTTCAATTTCTCATCCTCCTCCTCCTCAGCTATCAGTCCTAACCCTCTGCTAAAGGTTCATCAGCAGAAATGAGTTCATACCTCTAAGCCAACAACCAGACCAACATCTCAGCTTAAATCACCAATGGGATGAAGAAGCACATCTGAGTTACTGCAAAACCTTCATTAGCTCCACCCCTGACAGGACCTTTTGGATTCCCCAGAAGTGGAAATTGCCATTGACTGACTTCATATCAGATTTACCTTGACTTTGCTCTTGTCTCTTGCTCATTCATTTCTGTTCCTCTTCATCCTTTCTTTCTCCTGTAGCATTTCTGTGCCCTTTTTCTAATTGGTTTCACTGTTTATTACCTCCTCTTTCCTCTTTGCTAATAGCAGCATTTTTTCCAAGCTGTTTTTCACTTCTCTACTAACCTATTTTCTCCTCCAACCATCTAACCAATACATTTTATGGATGTTTCCAATATTCATGACATTAAATGTCATTCCTGCCTGTCATTCAGACTATTTGAATTCCTCCATCTGGGGGGAAAAAAAGAAAAAAAAAAAAAAAAAAGAAAAAAAAAAAAAAGGTATTTAGTTTTTACAGGGACAATAATGTGGTTAAAAAGAATTTGTTTCTACAATCTGCTGTAGGACCTTACATAAATTACATTTCACTCCTTGCAGTACTGAGGGCTAATGATAAGAGATGACAGGATAAATGCCACGTCAGTGTCCCCTAGCACTGTTGTTTCTGAAATCTATTCCCTGACCTTCATAGTGACCTTGTCTCACACTGCCTATATGAATTCCTTCTACTTCTTTCTCAGTCAGAAGGAAAATGTTCTGCATGTTACAGTTTGTATGACTGTATATGTAGAACTGTAATCCATTTCTGAAGGTGAGGGGCATACTTTCATACTTTCTGTTGGAAACATACCTGGAAGTAGGGAACATCAGTCTAAGGGATGGTTAGAAACATCGGGCTTTGCAGATACCATGTCATACAAATAAAGGGGCCAAACTCCCCATTGAAAGAAATTGTCAGGTCAGAGTGTTGACCTTATTTTTCCATTTGGAAAGCTGTTAGAAACTAGGTTAGATCTTTTTTTTTCACCATTTTTAAAAATCTTTTTTATTTCAGGCCAGTTTCTATCCATTTGGTCTTGCCCAGTGGATGGCTCAATTTGACTTACTTTTCTTCCCATAAGAGCTGTTCACACAGCATATCCATACAGGGCAGTTCTGCGGCCTTTCAGACTTCATTTTGCTAGCTGAAGAAACCAAACTCCAGCCTCTCTAGAAAAACAAACAAACAAAAAACTGTTGAATAAGCATCTTTGTATTATTAACTTCATCAATTTAAGTTTGAATTTCTGATTTTTTTTTAGTATGGACCTTGTGTTGCACATCCTTAAGTACTTCTGTTCTTTGAGTGTGCTACCTCAATCCTCTTCTGTATTGACACTTTATCTTAGCTATGGACAATCACTGTCTAACTCAGTGTCTCAAAAGTCATCACCCTTCTTATTCATAGAATCATAGAATCACCAAGGTTGGAAAAGACCTATAAGATCATCCAGTCCAACCGTTCACCTATTACTAATAGCTCATATCCATAGAGAAAAAGATGATCCCAAAAGTGATCCTGGAGAAATTTCATTCATGTCTTTCTTTCATCTCAATGGTTCTCCTTTTAGTACTACCAGTGGTTGTCTTCCTTTCAGGAGGCTCCCACTCAACTGTTCCTCTGTGCGTCCCTATTTTCTCCAGTTTAAGAAATGATTTCCCATTTGGTGCCTTATTAAATGCATTTCTAAAGCCCAGATAAATTAGATCTAACACATTTCCTTTGTCTTGAAAATCAGTAATCTTATAAAAATCCCATGAAGTTATTCTAAGGAAACCTATCTTTAGCAAACTCAAACCCTTTGGTAATTTTTTTTTTAGTACATTCCCAGTTTATCTCCATGACTTAAATTACTTCTTTTTTTCCAAAATTTGTTCCAAAGCCTTCAGACATTTCAGATCTAACTAGTAATTGTCAGATCTTTTATTCTTCTCCCTCTTAACTGAAGGCACTGAGTTTGCTATTTTTTTAAATCCCATGAGTTGGTAGGCTTGTCATGAGTACCTGTGGCTGTTCCTGTAGGTTCACGTGCCAGCTCTGTCTGAATTCTGAATGAGATTACCCAGTTCTTTCCAAACACAGAGGATTAAACTCTTAGATTTTTGCAGTTATTTCCAGTGTGGTTAAACCTCATTCGCATTGTCTGTCTTCCATTTGTCCTTCTCTTCAAAGTCATTACCTTAAATAAAGTTTGATCTGAAGGATCCGTAAGTGGCTCTTTATCCAGCCATGTTGCCAAGAATACAGCTCCAAGATCTTATTAGCATGAGAGATTCTAAGAATCCTTCAGTTTCTTCCCCATTCAAGGCTTGGAGGCACACAAAGTGTTTACTTGGGCAGCAAGGGTGCTCAGAGCACTTAGTCCATCAGAATCTGCTCTTTTGAAATGGAGAACATTAGTTCCAACCTTACTTTTGTTTATCGTTCCATTTAATGTAAACCGAATCAAAACATGATCATTTGAGCCAACACTGTTTAGTCTCCTAAAATGTCTTCATTGCTTACCCAAATCAATGGAAAATTCCAGTCATTCTTTTAATATCCTTCTGTAATAAACACAACTGGATATATTATTTATAATTGTCTTCACCAGCTACTTAATTTCAGTGATGCCGGAATGACCAGCAACATTTTTAGAAGACGTTTTGTCTTGACTGTGCTTAGTAGAGAGGAATAGAGAGCCTGACAGGCAAGAAGAATCTTAAGCATAAGTAGAGATGACTGAAATTTGACTGTGACAAATTCCAGCATTTTCAGCCCAAATTAGGATGAAACAGAACCATGTATATTAAAAGGGGAACATTTCCAGGTCAAACAAATTGCTTGAAATGTTTCATTTTGTCTTAAATCCATTAGAACCTATTCAATAGTCTTTTCATTTGTTTTTTTTTCCCCTCTGGCATTTTGAATTTAAAAAAAAAAAAAAAAAAAAAAAAAAATCTGACCTGCTGGAGATGAAAATTACTTTGATATTAAATTTTCACCTTTTGATTATTCCAATAAAGTTGTTTTTTTTTTTAATTTATTTTTATTTTTATGCCATTTCATTTAAATCGCTGGGTTAAAATATATGCTTATGTTGTAAAAGAAAATAATCAGGAATGTGAGATTCAAGTGATCAGTCACAGCTAAGCAAACTGTGCAAACCACAGAAATGTTAGCTGAATTATTATCACTGTGATGTGGGGTTCTGCTGGGTGTATTTCCACAGTGCATGCTTCTGCTTTATAATCACTGCAAGTTTGGTGGCATGTTTCCTTGGAGGGGACGATGTCCCTCGACACTGACATTATGCTGATGATGGTAGATTTTGAAGCCTTGTTTTCTCCGCAGAGAGAGGACGATCCTAATAAAGAGGCATCTGGGCTTTGTCTCTTTTCTTCTATTAAGATATGTCAGGTGAGGCTCTGGACAGCTGGATTGTGATGGTTTTGCCTCCAGGGTGTTTTGGCGTTGTGCGGTAAGAGCGTGTTGCTATCTCCAGGAGCCAGCAAATCTGAGAATATGTCTCAAGGATGAAACCTGGAGAAGTGCAAAGAATGATTTCATCTTGATTAATTACACAGTATTGATCCTCTGTGGAAAGAGCAATTATCCCAGACACTCTTCTCGCTGAAGCGAAAGCCACCGGGAAAGCCACTCTGATAAAGAGGATGAACATTTTCCCTCTAAAGGGCTCAACTGGTTTTATCCTCAGGGTCTGCAGTGTTAAATTTAGATTCCAAGGGAAAAAAAATGAGCTTCAGTGTAGATGTGCCCAGCTTATATCAAGTGCAGAAGAAGTTGCACAAACAAGTGGTAGGGTTAAAACTAGAATCCAATGGGTAAAGTGTGAAATCTAGCCTTGTGTGTCTTTTCATGAATGGCTTTGTCCATTTCAAAACCTGTAGACTGTCTGTTGAATATTATTATAATGACTATGGTGTTCTCCCTCTTGCCTTGCTGAGCTATGGGTATCTCTGTAGGCATTACTCCGAAGGGTGCCAGATTCTACCCTATGCATCATGGATATAAAGCTTCTTAACCAAAGACACAAAACTGTCATGCTCTAGTTACCTCACTGAGATATGTTGACATTGTCTTCTGCTCTGACCTTGCAAGGAGATGTGCCTCTTGAAATGCTTTTTTGGAAGTTCAGTAGTATTAGTCTGTATTATACTACACCTTTTATACGTCAATATGTTGGTTTGAACTTCATTTTATGCTCAAATTTGAATACATTCCTTTCCCTGATGTCTTCTCTCATTTTTTTTTCCCACCAGATTGTTGTCAAAAAGGACACTCATCTCACTGAAGTAGGCAAAGCTTTAGAGGTAGAACCACCCCCTCTGCTGTAGCAGCCTTTCTCTTTGAAGCCTTGTGGGTCGCACAGGATCCCCTCAGGGATGTTGCCCTTGAGCTAGCTATCTCAGTACTCTTCTCTTTTTCCCTGTTGGTCTCCGGTATGAAGAATCAGTTTTGTTAGCCATTTTTCATGTTAATAAACATAGACAGACTGCTAGCTTGAGTCTGTTTCTTCTATAGCATAGCTTAGCCATCTCACTGAACCTGTCCTGATCCCTTGTCTATTGAGATTTTATTCTCACCCAGCACCTTTCTTTTTCTCAGACAATGAAGGAAGGTTTATAGGCTTTGGGAAATCTCTCAGTCCTCTTTCAGTCCCTGTCATGCCAGCCACATGAAGCACACTTTTTTCCAAGAGCTGTTCCTACCTTTTAGCAAACCAGACACTCTGTTCTGCTCAGACTCTGCAAACTACAAGTCCTATAGTACCATTCAGAGAAACACATGGCTTTGGTGATGTCACTGTCTCATATTCAGCCATGGATGGGATTTGGGGGAAAAGCATTTTCTAGATATGTATGGTATCTGTTGATGACTAGCTTTTGTAGCAGCAAGCTGTATATCACAATATTTCCCACTTTTGTGAAGTGAGTGAAATGACCAATGTGATCATAATGCAAGCCATAAAAAGATCAAAGTTGCAATGCTCTGCAGCAGCATCATCCATTGGAATGTAGCAGGAGCTCGCCGGAAAAAAAAATGCTCATGTAATATATAAGACATTAAAAATTCTGTTACATTACTCTTGCCACAAAGATTGTAATGAAAATGGGAAAAGGCACAAACGTAACCCATTCTCATTACAATCGTTAGATTGTAATCTTGTGCTCTCCTTCTCAAGAGAATGCTAAATGAGATTTTAAAGTATGGAAAATAAAGGAGCAAATAGAAACTGGAAAGCAAAAGAGGTGAGGCATGATAGACTGCTCCTGCATTCTTATGCTCTTTATTTTTGCAGTAAAGTAGAAGAGTGTAGTATGATTTCAGAGGAAGATGAGTTCACATGAAGATATATTTCTTCTTTTTTCTTTATTTCAAAAATACCTATTTCAATAGTCTTATCTCTTTCATTCTCATTTTAAAAAATGCAAAAAAAAAAAAAATAATAAAAAATCAAAGATATAAAGTAACACTTTAGGTATCTACATCAATAGATTTGATTTAGAGAGAATATTTCACCGTTAATCATCATAGTAAGAGCTGAAGGTAACACCTCCCAGTGAGAGAGAAGAATGGTGGGACTTAAGAGACTAGCAATTAAAAATCTGTCAGTCACAGGTTTGGATCTGGCCCTGATTAGACAGTGAATGAAAGTTGTTAATATTAGGTGATGGCTGTGGAAGGAAGTACCTGACCTCCTTCTAATCCCCGTGCCACTGCTTAAATTACATGCTGTAGCTGTCACTTAGTGCTGCCACTGGCGCTTCCAGCAGAAGACCAAGCATAAATGAGTGTAAGAAGTGATCTAACCCATCTCCTTCCCTGTGAAGGCGGGACTTGCAGCAGCTGTGACAGGTACCCTCCCTGCCAAATCTGACTGGATGCAAAAGGCAACGCTTACCTCTCCTTGGACTGTACGTCTGGGACCTCTCAGAACCACTTATTTAAAGAAAGAAAAAAGTCTAGTGATGATTCAGAGGCAGGAGCACGGCTAAGGCTCAATACCCAGCATTTGAGAGTCAGAGCAGGTGAGTGATCATTACATGAGGGAGTCCAAAGGGCTCCTTGGGCACTGAGTCCACAGCCTGGCAGAGTCCATGTGGCACTCACTCCAAACAGCCCTGCAACAATACATCCCCGTGAGCATTATGACACCTCTGTAACAAAAGAAAGGTCTTTCAGACAACAGATTAAAAGCTACAGTAGCTCTATCTTAACCTGCAGAGAAGGTAAGAAAGACCAAAGGCATCAGAAATAATTTAGGACTTTTCAGTTGTACATCTTGTTTGGTGCTAGATTTTCTCTTAACTCACGGTTTTGCTCACCCAATTCATTTTGTCTGGCTATGTTTTCCTGTTTTGTAATTTTGTTCACCCGCTGAGATCATGTTGAGATCCTGCACTCCCCTTCCTCCCCTCCAGTCCTTCTCTGACCTTCCCCAAGGCAGTGGCTGTGGGATGCTCTAAGTGAGGACAGGAGATGGAACTTGTCTCTGTCATACATATCTGTCTAGTTTCATGTATCAAACAGACAACAGACAACAACAGACAAACTATCTGTCATAGTTTCATGTAACCTTCTCTTACTCTTTGCTTAGTAGATATCCTCAGTAAAACAGTTTTGCTCATCTAAAATCTGTCAAGGAATTAAGTAGGAATAAACGATATTTTCATGGGTTTATGCTAGAATAAACTTCCTCTACCCTTGTTGACTCCAAACAGTCTCTAAAGGTAGGTATTTTCTGTATCTACATACAGCTGTTGGAGGTGAGGTGTCAATGATTTGACAAGCTTTCTATTTGAAAACCAAAACTAACTTAAAAAACATACATAAATCTCGCCTGTGACTTCAGACTGACTTGTAGATTTTTCTGTAATCCTGGTTAAAAATGTTTATGTCTGTGATGGCTTTTTTTTGGTGAGAGGGGTTGTACTATATTGAACTGTATGAACTGAAATTCTCAAAAGCCTGGAATTGCAATGGAATTCCTGACAGCAGTTCTACATTAACGTCCAAGAGGTTTAGAGTACCAAGAAAAACCTGCAATAAAGCAGGCTGTACTGTGTGTGGCTTATGATAAATAGAAGACTTTTAATTTCCCAAGCATCCACTTCCTCTACCTCTACAACCCACAAAAATTAAAAATAAAAATTTCATTCTGAAGCTTAAAATTAATTTAGTTTCTGTTGTAGTGCTGCAATAAGCAGATCTAATTTAAACAGTCAGCAGTTCCTTCCATTGGACATTAATTTTTTAAAGTCTGCAAGTTAATCAACCTGTTTTATGGTGAAATGTGTTTTTACACCAAAACTCCTCATTATTTCTTTTTTATTTTTTCTGTTAAGTGTCTGGGATAAGTGAAAATAGCTTCTGAATATAAAAGAATCAATTAATGTTTCAGTACAGGGGAAAAAAATGGCTCCCCAAATGGGTAACTTTTGTTCGGTGCTGCAGACTGTTTCTCCCACAGCTGTCTTCGGAGTGCGTTCTGTCGGTGCCACCTGTTAGCTAGACTGGCCTTTATAGGTATAATATATGATCAGAAAATGATGAAAATCCTGATTTTTCTTTTTCTTTTCTTTTTCTTTTCTTTTTTTTCCTTTTTTTCTTCTTCTTTTTCTTCTTTTTAGTGTTAATAGTCACTCTGAAACGTAAAATTATTCCCAAGGATTTGAGGAGCTGCGTGCATGCATCTCTTACAGAACAATCAGAGGGCGCACGTCTTGGGTAATGGCGTATGCTACATATGGGTAAAGTCAAGGCCTTCTGCCAGAGATGTCATGCTCAAAGTTAGGCCTTGATCTGGACCCAGTCTTTTTCATATTGCTCGGAAAACATCTGGATACTTGTGTCTGCTGTTCCTACCCATGCTGGAACAGAGGGAGGCAAATTCCTCATCATTTTAAGTAAGATCCTGGCAAATCCAATCAGGGACTGTGAGATAGTGCAGCCCCTGAGAGTAGGGGACAACATGCAGGCCCCTTTCTTTGCTCTAGAAATACAAGGTTCAAAAGTAAGCAAGAAGTGTAAGCTTATCATTTGGCCTCTCTCCTTTGTTTTTACTTATGCTTCAAAATTCAGCAAATGCAGTGCAGTTTCCTGGACCTTCAAGACATCATCCCTCCTTTCTGTGAATCAGTGTACACCTCCATTTGTCTCAGCTGCCGCAATAACTATAATTCCAATCACAAGCAGCCACTTTAATGGGCTTCTCATGTCCATCGGGAAGCGCTACCCCATATGCAGTCAGCTTCCAGCACCTAGAGAAAGCACAGTCTTTCTGCCACATTTTAAGGAGAGCTGCAGTTCTGTGGTGACATTTGAGAGCTTTCATTATCTCAGCACAGGGATCTCCGGGGCACACTCTGGTCTCTTAACATGTCCTTGTTTAACAGCACTCCTTACCTTTGGCTGCCTGTGTTCAGCTAACCAAGCGGTGGCAGAGATGTGTATAGTCCCTCTTAAATCATTCTGATTTTCCCAAGTCCCTCTGCAGTTTTTTGATGGAACATATGGCAATGTTATGTCTATTTGAAAAAGCCTTTGCATCATATGTTTATACAACTGCTCACTATCCCAAGACAAAAATTCTTTCCTGTTATTGCCCATTTGCTGACTAAAGAAATTATCCTCTTTATGTATTCTGGTACTTTACCTTGATACCTTACATGTTTAATTATGTAGTCCTCGGTCCATAATCCATATGATTCACTCACTATATAATACAACTCACATCAGTTTTACTTGTTTTAACCCTTGCCCTTCCGTGCATGCTTGCTTTTCTTTGTTGGCCTTTTTGTATCTATTTGGTTTGGATCTCTGTGTGACTGCCATGAAACTTTGTCTCCCCAGTGACAAATTAGTCATCAAATCCAATGGTACAGCACTGGACCAGAAGAACAAAAACTGCTGATGGCTAAAGATCCGGCTTTAAAAAAGCAAAAAGAATCAACACAGCCCCATCAAACAACAACAACAATTAAACCAACAAAGGAAAAACAAAGGAAATTCCATTTTTGAACCATATGAAGAAATAGAACCAGAATGAAGAAAAAGGAGCTGATTTTGAGGCTGCAGAAATGAATAAATAGTGCTCTGTTGGGCTCTTTTTCCTTCTCATTTTTTGTTGCTGGACAGTGACTTCAGTCATCCATGGAAATTAGGGATTTCCACCATTTACTGTGCAAAGTGAGTTGCACATAGGATCTTTCCATTCTCCAATTTCCAGATCAGCTAAGTAGGAATAATGACTTTTTCCCACCCTACGCTAGAGGTGGGTGGGGCCACTAAAAACCTGGAATCATTTAAGGGTGGAAACATTTTTCCTCTGAGGTCTGATTTTAAAGTAAAACAACAAACCAACAACTAACCTGTACATAAAGCATATGGCTATTTTTTTCCCCTCATTAGGATCAATGGAATAATTTTTAGAATAATGCTTAAAATGGGCTTTTAGGATTGAAACCCATTCCCTTGAAATGCTTTCTACAACCACTGACTACTTCAGATGAAGTAACTTTATTTCAAAACATGCGGTATGAGGGAAATATAAGTGTAATACACTCTAGATCTACACATAATGGGTTTAAGTTCTGTTGGCTCTTTGTATCTTGACACACTCAGTGCATCTTAATGGACATGTCTAGGAACTCTACTCATCTTTTCAGGCTTTCTAGAAATTTAAAGGTTTTCTGTGTCTGCGCTATTATGAAAAGTATCTATTTACATGAGATTCTCAAGGGCTACTAATATAACTATCCTCCTTATTTACAAGTTGATATCATCTCTTCCTTTTTTAACATTTTTTTTTAATACTCTTATTTTAGGAAATAAGTCAATTGGCAGGAATCAAATGTGAGTCTTTTTGTATCTGATGTATCCTATCTCTCATACTAGGTGTATTTGTCACGCTTAAATAACACATTTTTATTTACCCATTGTATATATAACTTGCAGTCCTTCCAATTATGGTTGTTTTTTTTCTTGTTTGTTTGTTTTTTTAATGATTGGTTCATTGGTCTATTTTTTCTTCCCCAAAAAATGCGTGTTTTCAGGAGGCTGGAAGAGCTTCATGCTGACTGAGGTTTATTAAAATCATTTTGATAGCCAGGAACAGTGTAGTAATATCTGCAGTAAAATGCTACAGAAACATAATGAGAGGTATATAGGCGGTCACACTAGCTCTGGTTTTACCAGAAGATGCTAAAAAGTGGTACCAGGGCACACATTCGTGGTAGCTCGGCTGATTGGAAGAAAAGGTTTTGTGGTGAGATCCAGAGTGGTTTGCCTTACAGCTGCAATGGCTCAGATTGTTTTGCCCACAGCATCCACCCCATTAGCACTGCATAGTACTTACTTTCTCTTGGCAGATATACAGTCCTATCTGAAGGCAGAGCTACTGAATGGCTCTGGAGGGCCTGGACAGAGAAGAGAAAATATAAACATCCTGATTGACATCTGAAAATGGCAGAAGGGTTAAACTTCCAGTACTTGTGGGGGATAAAGGAAATATTACTTCTCAGAAAGGGTGGTCAGGCACTGCAATGGGCTGCCCAGGGAGGTGGTGAATTCACTGACCCTGGGGGTGTTCAAGGAGCAACTGGATGTTGTGTTGAGGGACATGGTTTAATGGGAGCTATCAGTAATAGGTGAATGATTGGATTGGATGATCTTTTAGGTCTTTTCCAACCTTGGTGATTCTATGATTCTAAGGAATTTTAAATGATGATTTCAGACTCAGTCCTGGGAGCTACTCATTGTAGGTGGGCTTCTGCACATGTGCCCAGCACAGTCACTGTTGGCCATGCTAAAGGGATGGTAGAAAGCAGTTTGGACGCATAACACGCAGGAAAATGCCAGAACATTAATGTGTGCTGCTCTTCTGACTTGGCCTTTCACTCTTCCTTATTCTTGGGCTACAGTACCATACAGTTTCTCCTAATTGACTTGATGGTCTTGCTGGAAAAAGTGAGTTGCAATGGCTTTTTTCTTTTCCTGAATTATTTACAGGTGGAAAATATCTGTCTTCCTGGATCTCACCCAAAAGGCACTAAAATGTGTCTTGCAGCCTGATACTATGCTTTTCTCCGCTTTTCATTTGGCTAGCAAAAAAAAAAAGTTTCAGTCTGATCTGAATCAAGTTTATTTTCTTTTTTTTTTTTTTTTCTTTTTTCCTTTCTTTCCCCTTCTGGTTTAGGGAACGAAAGAATTATTTACACCACCCTACTTTTGATAGCAACCATATGTCTGGAGTGCACTTGCAACAGACCTTGCAGTCCTACTTCTGGCAGTTGTCCCCAGGCCACGGTGGCTTTCCAAAGCACTCCTAAAGGGAGAAGGTGCTTTGGAGCCCTTTGCATGCCATGGGCACTTTTCAGCCTCCAACACATTACCTCATTTGCCACCACTGCCCACCAGCAGTTGCAGCCAGGCATCTGATAAGCTGTGTGGCACAGGTGATGTTTGGAAGCCTTTCCAAGGGCTATGATGCTAAGATGGGTCAGGGATTAAAAAAGCAGAGCTGCTGCGTGAGTTTGACTGCCAGGCTTCCCATCAGCTTGGAGCCTCTGCAGAGCTTGCCTGCAGCCCCTAGAGAAAAATGTGATGCAGAAACTCAGCCTGCAAGAGAGAACTGAGGAACCTGCTGTTGTCCTGGCTGGGGCTCCCCAGGGAAGGCAGATAGTGTCAGGGAAAGGCAGGAGGGAATCACAGAATCAGAGAATCAGGTTGGAAAATACCCCTAGGATCATCTAGTCTAACCAATCCATCCACTAACCCATGTCCCTCAGTGCCATGTCTACACATTTCTTGAACACCTACCTTGGGCAGCCTGTTCCAGTGCCTCACCAGTCATTCTGAGAAGTTTCTCCTAATATCCAACCTGAGCCTCACATCTAGTGCAACTTGAGGCCATTCCCTCTCATCACTGTTACCTGGGAGAAGGGGCTGACCCCCACCTCATCACAACCTCCTTTGAGGGAGCTGTAGAGAGAAATGAGGTTTCCCCTGAGTCTCCTCTTCTCCAGACTGAACAATCCCACAAAGAAGATGCAGCCTACAAGCTTGACAGGAGGCTCTGAGAATGCCCTGCCAGTTTAAGGCCTTGCAGTGCAGAAGCTGGCAGGACTTGTCTCTTGCTGCTGAGCTCAGGTATGATTTCTTCCAACTGGATGGTGTAAGTGGAGCAGGATGATTTCTGCCTTCTGCAAAGATGCTGAACACAACCTAACGTGAGCTCTGCCTTGGAAAATGAGATAGGAAGCTGCTCTGCAGAGCTTTTATCAGCTGTGCAGATCAGAAAGGGAAATTTCACACAGTTTCCTCCTATTTCTAATGCAGCAATATTTCAGCGTTGCGCTTCAACCTGCAGTTCACTGCTGAGTGGTAGTTTCATGATTTTATGAGGCCTCAGACCACAGTGTCTTTAAATGTTCTATAAAATACACAGGTTAATCACCTGACTCCTGCAAACTTCTTGGAAGAAGTTGTATTGCATTAGCTAATGCATTGCAAACTCTTAGTAGAGCTGCAGACAAGCAGTTTACATGAGAAGTCAAGCCGTCAAACTTGTAGCTTTGCTAACTTTGCACAAAACAGAAAATAAAAAGCCCCTTAACCAGTGAAAACAAGATAAAACCACAAACTTGATGGCCTTTTGTGCAACCTCAATTGGACATTGCAGCTGTATGCCATAAGCTCAGAACAGAGGCTTTATCATCTTGGGTGTACTAGCATTGACCCATAACACAGAGTCTTAAATAAAAAGCAAACCATATTGTCAAAGCAAAAGTCAGTATCTCAGCAGGTCTGGCCTCAAGTGTATGAGTGTGAAGAGAGAAAACAAAGGCTCAGAATAAGAAGAAAGCTGAATAGGTCTGAAGGGAAAAAAATAATAAAAAAAAAAAGAACAAAAAACAAGTCAAGAAAAATAACAGGGTGGAGCAGAAGTAAAAAGGCTTTGGACAGGAAAGTCCCTGAGGATTCCAAAGTGTGAGGGAAAAAAAAGCCTGACTCTTGCCACATCAATACCTGGGTGGATGTGCATTGGCTGTGGTGGGAGAAGGGCACAGGGCCCTGGTTGGAAATATCTACACAAAGGCTTTCCAGTGAGGAGTTGTGGTTGAGATGGCATTTAGGAAGATGTGAGCTGGTCTGTAATTGGTGGGAAAACTACTCTCTGGGGCTTCTGTCTATTGTAAGGCAAGCAGATATAGATGCAGATGCATGACTTGGGGCTGAGGATGCTGGCTGTGGATAACCCACAGTTTTTATTGAAGTACTGGACTGGGTGGGGGGGATACAGCATGCACTTCTCTCCATCCATGCCCTACTGTATGGTTTGCTCCCATCTCATGTCCTTTTCCTCTCAACAATGCAGTCAAGTCTTCCACAGGAAGACATTTTTCTTTCCATCCCTTTGTGCATCTCAATGAAATCCAGAAGGGACCCAACCTCCAGCCAATACTTGGAAAAAATATTGGCTCCTGAAGAGTTTCTCACAGCTTCGTGAAGAGCTATCAGTGTTCAGACACTGGAAGGCTGAAGGAGTGCTGAAATGCAGCCTGTGGAGAGTGAGGTTTGGTTCCTACTGTGGAAAGCCCTTTGCCTGAGAAATATTCATTAGTTCATACAACTGAAATGTGTTTTGACCCCATTCATATAATTTCATGGTAGGATGCCTTGTTTCCTACTTCAGTTTTTCTGCGGCAGTTTCATAATAGTCATTAAGCTCACTTTAGAAGGGAGTTTATTGATCAGTGGATTGAGCTCACCTGCACAAACAAACATACACATACATACACACAAACTAGCTGCATCCCTATGCGGAAACAATGGTCATGTACCTGCTTTGTGTATTTGCTGATATCTTTCCTTGCTTTGTCAGCTTCCTTGGTCAATCTGTTAGTTTATCTCTACATCCTCTATTTTTCCAGGGTCAGCCATGCCTGATGCTACCTTTATGTTGAATTTTGGAGCACAATGAACAACTCCCTTTTTGTTTCTAGCTTCCAGGAGTTACTTTTTCATGGCTTTTTATGTTTCTGTTGATGTCACACATTGTGCTTCAATATGGTCCTTTGCTCAGGTCCTGGTCTGTGACTCTCTAGGAAAAACAGTGGGTGTAGGTCCACCTGAAGTCTCATCTGCAAGTGATCCTCACAGGAAATGAAGAATTGAAATGCTAAACTTCCTCAGTTAGATAAGCCAGGTGGAGCTGGGAGTGCTATATCAAACTAGGTGAATGGAAAGCCATGGAGGGGATCACACCAACTGAGTATCATATGATGAATTAACACTGAGCTGTACAGGGATCTCTTACATTGGTCAACTGTCTTTGTCTTTTAAGACTCCTGCTAGTACTTCAATAAAAACAGTATTCATACTGGGAATTTACAAATTCTGTGCTGTGTCTCTTCTCTAAGCAGGCCAGCTTTCCCGAGGGTGCTTTCTGGTTGTGCATCCCACTTGGTACTCCTCTGCTGTCCCTCCTGTGCTGCTCACAGCTGCTTTTCCTGTCAGCTGGCCAAAATCCACCTCTGCCCAAAACAGAAGTTCCAATTGTCTTACTGAGAACACGATTGCAGACTGGTGATACTTTTATTGATAGGCCAGAAGCAGAAAAGACCTTCAAATTGTGTATCTAGCATGTTGTGCCATTAACATTCCCCATGGGGAGCCAACCACATGGTAAATCAATTTGCTCACACTCTGTAAGGAGTCCAAGATAAAAAGGAAAAGAAAGTTAAACTTTACCTACCTCACTCTCGGTTCCCATTTCAGAATTTTTTGCAGATCATTGAATTGCAGAAAAGGGTTTCAGACAGTGATGGGGTTCTACTCTGGCTCAGACATCCTCTCAAGAGAAAAGTGTTGTGGTGCCCAGGTTTCCATATTCCTATCAGATTTTGGTAAGGCACATTTTGGCGAGCAGCAGCAACCACAGCTGCATACAGGTTTCCTTCCCCTCACCAGACTGTCCCATCAGTCTCTCATTTTTATCTCCACTGGAGCCCAGAGGCACAGAGATCTCATCCAGACTTGCTGTGGAAACATCTTTGCCATTCCTCATCCCACTAGAAACCTGTGAGTGGTTTTCATCCAGCTCCCGACCTACCTGGGCTCACTGTATGCAACCCTGAGAGGTAGCACTGGCACAGGGAAGAAAACGTGGAAGCATAGTGCTGGGGAGGGCAGCACTGCATAGGTCCAGTGCAGTTAAAGCAGCTCCAGGCTTATACAGTGGATGTGGGGGAAAGACACTCCAAACAAGGATGAAAGCATTATTATGGTGGTTGGGGAATATTATTTGAAAAATAATATTTCTTATTTTCTCACAGTTTTTTAGTGTCTTCCATGTAACACCAGCCTGATGAAAAGAGAAGACAGGCCTGAGAAAATGGCTCTTGCGTCAAGGGTGTTGATAATGGACAGATAAATAACCACACTTCAGCTGCACCTAACCCTGGAAACATAAGCTGCTTGCACAGAACTGTTTCTTTTAGTAACTATTAATTTTGCATAGTGCACTCATTTTGTCCACAATGTTGAATATAATCTTATTTATCTTTATTTATGAAAAGATCTTTGAGGATGTTTTTGCATTTGTAGGTCTTTTTTTGTGCAATCCATTGAAATGCTTCTCATCACAGCCGTAAAATATATATACTGAAGGTGATAAAATCTAGCCATGCAGTACAGTAAAAATCTCCACAAAATATATACTAAAATGGACATATGAATCATGGTAAAATCTGTGCACTTCTATGCTGCACAATCACATGCATCAGAGATGTGCGGTAATCCTGAATGAAGTCTTCTGTGAAAGCACATGCTGTCCTCACAAGCAACGTAATGCAGAAAGGGACAACACAACACAACGCCCTCGCTCTGATTCTGCATAACTGCAATCCAACACTGAGAACTCCTTGGCTGTATAAAATGTTCTTCAGTTCAGCAAACCAGGTTCCCCTCGTCAGCCTCACAAAGGCTGAGCAAAACAGCCCAGAGGTCCTACTGGTGCTAGTATTATTGGCCACTATGAAGGCCACATAGGTAATGGTAGGATCCATGATTATCTAGTAAGTCTGCAAAGCATTACAGGAAACTACTCATTTCATAAGAGGGCAGAGAATAGACATATGGACTTTTCCATGTCTTTAGCAAAACCCTGTATCCCTTCCCAGGGGCTAACCTTGCAGTCCAGTGCAGCTGTGCCTTCTGGACAACAGTATGAGCTTCTTGTAATACCCATAGCAATCTATCCCGCAGCTTTTTAGCTGACAGTCAGTGCTCTTGCAGGTAAGGGCTCCCTGTGAGAGTTTTTGTCACTGATCTCTGAAGTGAGCTCTGCACAGCCTTGCAGAAAAATGGTTTAAAATGTGTTGAATTCTGTCTTCGGCTTTTGCTTACTTTGGAGGTGCAGCATCTCCTTAATCACAGTTTGTTGTTACATAGATAATCTGGACCTTGACCATCCACTGCCAGAAAAGACCTTGGAGAAGAGCAGCAGTAGGACTCAACTTCTCATCCCAGGCAAAGGAGATAGGAGGAGAGGTAATGACCTCAAGTTGTGTCAGGAGATGTTCAGGTTGGATATTAGGAAACATTTATTCTCAGAGTGAAGAGGCAGTGGCACAGGCTGCCAAGGGAGGTGGGGGAGTCATTGTCACTGGAGGTGTTCAAGAACCGTGTGGATGTGACACTGAGGGACGTGGTCAGTGGGCATGGTGGGGATGGGTTAAGGGTTGGACTAGTTGGTCTTAGTGTTTTTTTCCAAACTTAATGATCCTGTGATTCTATGATTTTGTCATTATCTGTGGGGAGGGATGTAGGCAAGAGGAGGGGAACAACATTTGGAAAATGCCTCCAAAAATCTGCAAAAAGTTGGGCACAGAACCCACCCCACCTTGAAAGTTGTTTGGAATTTAGGAAAACTTTCCATAATCTAAATAAGCTGCAATGTCTGAAACAGTTCAGCTGAGTTGTACCAAGTCCCAGCAAAGTGCAGGGAACTGGATGATTTGGGAATACATTCCCTTTCACTAGCCAAGAGCAAATAAGTTGATGGGCATGTGTTTGAGCTTTAGCTCAGCTCTGCTGTGGGGCATTCTGGAGCTGTAATCCCTCTATATTTCCTGGGTTATATATCCCTATATATTTCTCTTGGAAAGGGCAATGCAGGCCACTGGCATGATTCTCTGTCCCACTTTTTCCCTGCATAGAATAGGAATAATGATACCGACTTAGTTCACTGGGGAGCCTGGAAAGGCCAGTTAATGTTTCCAAGGCTCTTTGAAAATAAAAAGGTCTATATCAGTGCTAAGTGTTATTATTCATGTATTGTAATTCTAACCTATAAGGGACTCCACTTTAGTAGGAGATTCTCAGTTACTCAAGAAGCTGAAAGAAGGGTTTCATATTTCATCTTTTAGCTCTACACAGATTAACAGCACACACACACAATTTCATCACAGGCATAAAGATAAAGGTGAAATCTACACCAGTGCTAGGCATGGCAGTGCATTGCCTTGATACAAAGAAAGTGGTTTTCAACATCTGTGAAAGTTTTGCTGAAGATCTGTATAAAGACTTTGTACCATCTGATAAATCAAGTGTTTGTGAGCTTGATCGTGCAATCTGAAATTTTCCATGGACATTACTGGAAGCTGGAGTAGTGCCCAAATCGGAAAGGCAAAGCGTAGGTATTTTATTATGCAGTGAGTATTAAGCAAGGGAATGTATAAATATATAGAAGGTACAGAGTGGTTTCATGGAGGTCTTTTCACTTAGAACTTATTCATGTCTCTCCAGTAAGATCAGTGCCACAGTGTGGCATGTGTAATTCTAAAAATCATAAAAATATCAAGCAGGGTCTTTTACAACATATCATTCGTTTCTGACATATATTGCAGTTCTGGCAGTGACTTATATGTTACACATTTCCAAGATCACTGCTTCTGCTGTTTGGATTATGTTCTGCTCCCAGAGGAGATGACTGCATGTTAGAATCCTGCACCAGGTAGTGGAGGGAACAAAGGACAGGGCTTGCATACAAGCAGGGCATTGCCTTCCCAGCAACGAGTGGGATTATTATTTCATTAAATCACATGGGAGAAAATGGAATGCCCACTGTGAAAATAAAATGAGTTTTTGTGTTTTTGTGAAGTCACTTTGATGTGTTACACAAGAAGATATGCTTCTCTTCATAGAATCACATAATCATAGAATCAGAGATCAGTAAGGTTGGAAAAGAGCTGCAAGATCATCTATTCCAATTGTCATCCACTTGTCACCAATACTGCCCGCTAAACCATGTCTCTAAGCACCACATCTCCATGTTTCTTCAACACTTCCAGGGACGATGACTCCACCACCTCCCTGGGCAGCCTGTGCCAGCACCTGTTCACTCTTTCAGAGAAGAAATGCTTCCTAATATCCAGCCTGAACCTCTATCACAACTTGAGATCATTACCTCTTATCCAATCTCCATTACCTGGGATAAGTGGCCGACCTCCACCTCACCACAGCCTCCTTTCAGGAAGCTGTATAGAGCAGTGAGGTCTGCCCTGAGATTCCTCTTCTCCAAACTGAACAATCTCAGTTCTGTCAGCCACTCTGCTTGTGCTCTTTACAGCTTCGTTGCCCTTCTCTGGACATGCCCCAGGTCCTCACTGTTTTCTTGTAGTGAGGGGCCCCAAAATGAACACAGTACTTGAGGTGTGGTCTCACCAGTGCTGACTACGGAGGGATGATCTCCTCCATGGCCCTGCTGACTGCACTGTTTCTGATACAAGCCAGGATGCTGCTGGCCATCTTGGCCACCCAGGCACACTGCTGGCTCACAATCAGCCAGGTGTTGACAAACACCTCCAAATTACTTCTTCTGCACAGTCTTCCAGCCACTTTGCTCCTAACCTGTGGTGATACCTGGGGTTGTTGTGGCCAAAGTGCAGGGCCTGGCACTTGGTCTTGTTGAACTTCATCCCACTGGCCTCAGCCCAGCTACTCAGCCTGTCCACATCCCTCTGTAGGGCCTCACTAACCCCAGGCAGATCAACACTTCCTCCCAGCTTTTCATTATCTGCAGACTGAGGGTGTTCTTCCTATGTATTTCCATCTAATGAATTTAATACCATAACAATGAGAATGGAAAATAGAAGTGTAAATTTTGGTTGCAGGGAACTATATTTTTCCTTGTTCTCTCCTGTTTTTTCAAGTAGCAGAAAATCAATGGATGTTTATATACGAGGCACATCTGAAGCACAGAAGCTCCCATCCTCCCTTCTTGTATGAATAAATGAATTTGTTTTCTGTGCTGACTAAATAACTGTGCTTTAAAAGAATTACGTTTCAGTTGATTAACTCCAGTGCTTCTTTCTTGCTGCAGACCCTTTCTGTCTTTCCCCCATATTTCCAAAGAGGAATAACTGATGGTATCTCCTATGCAAGCTCCCTACACACCACCTTGTGAATGAAGGAGGGACTGCAGCACAACTGGAAATGTCTCCTAGTACCATATCATTCATTTCTGGTTGAAAAGTTAGAATATTTTTCTTCTTTCCCTCTCCCTAGACAGCAGTTTTGTTGTCCCAGATTTTGGTAAAGCTGCTTACTGTAGCTCTCAGTATGGCTCTCACAGCTATCTACATTTTGAGGTGACATTTCAGAGGTGCTCCTTTCTTTTTTTTTTAATGATGAACTGCTATAATTTTTTTCTCTACTAACAGTAGTTGCAAAATTTCTAGCTTGCTTTACTGTTTTGAAAATCAGGACATTTTGTTAACAAGCATGATAACTGTTCACTGTAAATGACTATGCTCTGTATGACTTTTCCCTGTATCCTGAAACTATTTGCATTATGAGCCACTGATTATTTATGGAGATATTAATAGTGCTTTCCTTGGACATACAATGTAGAGACATCAGTAGGCTGGAAGGAAAGAACAACAGGGTACTCTTGAGAGTGAACTTTTAGGTTTGATTTTACATTTACAGAAGGACTTCTGACCTTGCTGATGTTAGACTTGAGGTGATGTCATCAGCAACTTTACATAATCATGGAGGAAATGTATTTGTGGAGCAGAATTCAGAACTGAGGTTTCCTTGCTTTTGACGCCATTTTGGAGGTTATAGATCACAGGCAGCCCTGCAAGGATCACCAGTCCTGTCCTGCATTGGAGAACATAGGATGCTTTCCATCAGGCAGGTGAATGCAGTGGACACTGTGCATTCTGGTCTGGGTCTTGATTTCAACAAACAAGGCCTTCAGATTGCTTTTCAGATTTGGCTTGATTTGTATGTTGTTTCTAATGTGGAAGTTTGAGACAGTGTGCTTGTGAGAGCAGGAGAGAGGGAATGGCATGCTGGCTAGGGACAGAGGAGCCCAACCTGCTTAAAAGGGAAATACTGCTGGAGAAACATAAATTGGTGCAAGCCACATCATTAGGAGAAAGTTGTCTATCATTAAGCACTACGTTGTGCACCCTCTGTGCCTGAAATAAGTCTCCAGGGGATATGCAATCATGCTTGCCACATGAGTGGAAGTGCTGAGGATGAGGCACCGCACCGTCTGGGTGCCCACCTCCCACCTGAGTTAGCATCATTATGTACACGTTGGGCTGACTTTGCACGCTGAGGAGGAAGATAGCCTTGCCATTCTCTTTTACCATCTGGGTAATTTACTCTGTGAGTTTCATAGAGAGGGAATTCATTAATGCAGATATGCAGGCGATAATTATTCAGATGATGCTGTGGGAGGAAGCTGCACAGAATTTCCAGAGTGTATTCTGCTGATACCCTGCATAGTGCTCTTCTGGGTGGCCTTGTCTGAATAAAATCACACCTAGAACCACCTTGACAACTTCTTACTAGGTCCCAGGTGGCAGCCGCTCCCGACCAACATCAACGGGATCTGTTCTCAGTAGGTAGGGGCAATATTAGAAGATTCCCAGTTAGCATCCGTCACAACAGAGAGGAAATCTGTGGGAAATGCTGATCATTTATATCAAAATTAATGAGGTTTTCCCTTTCTGAATATGAGGGCTGAGCTGTATGCTGACTTCAGGGAAAAGAAATCCATCCATGGATATCTACTTTGCCTTCTTCAGTTATATACATGTTTTTTCAAGGATCTTGTATAATTGATGACATTGCCCATTTGACAAAGGAATTTTCTGAGCACAAAATTCATTTTAATAGCAATTTTTGCCCATTAAACAAACTGTTGGTTTTTTTTCTGTCCTACATCTAAAGCCAAAATCACAGGGCCAAAAGAAATCAGCCTAATTTCACTGTGAACTTTTCTTTTGACATCTTACTATTTTTTTCAAAGAGAATAAATGTGTTGTTACATGACTGCTCTTTTCCAGACAGAAAAGGCAGCGAGATATTTTTGAAGCTCCTTAAATCAGAAGCTCTGGCTCTTTACAAAAGCATCCCCACAGGATATCAGGACTGTGTTTGGAAACATATGTGATAAAAAAAATCAAACCATAAAAATGAACTGGGATCACCTTGTAATTGGGCAGAGAAGACTTCCTGCTGCCATCTGTATTTTTCTTAAAAGCTGAGGCTTCTGCATTTCTCACCTTTTGCTGTGAGAGATTGTACACAAAATCTCTGATTGCCAAGCAAATCAAAGCCAAGGGGGAGACCCCCTGTTTGGAAGAGACCATCCCCCTCCTGTATTCTCTTTTACTGATGTTATGTGGGGAAAATTAGATGTACGGAATGAATCAAAAGTTGTTGTAAAATAAATAAATAAATAAAAACACCACCACTGAAGCAGAGCTATATGGAGGACCCAAAGGAGATCTTAGAGTGCATCGGTTTCCATGTAGAGCAGCAAGCTAATAGGCAGTTCATTGAAGCTAAAGTATAACATAAAACACAAAATTACAGAGAAAATGGCTTAAAATATAATAAAAAATAATTAAAAATCATGTAGGAAAGTGAAGCATCAACATTTGATGTAAATACAGATGCAGGAAGTGCAATTTGTCATTTGAATGCGTGATACGGTTGAAAATGGTAACAAAATTTGTAGAGTTTTATTCTTCTTTTTTCAAAAATTTTGAGAAGGCCCCAATGGTTCCAGCAACTTTCCATTCTCTTCTGTCTGAAAGTGATTTCTGTTCTATGCAACTACCAGATCTTTTAAGAAAGAAATGTTTCATAATTTAAGGTAAAAAAAAATGGAAGAAAACTCGCAGTCATTGGTAGTATATCCTCACCTTCAAATGTTAAGCATGCTATGCATTTCCACAAGTGAAGCAGGAGCCTGATGTCTGTTTTCTCTTGTCCACTGCATTTTGCTTTTCAGTGAAATGAAATTCCAGCATTTTTGGAGTCTTGTGGAAAAAGTGTTATTTTTTTTTTTTTTGTCAGACATAAGGCAAATTGAACAAGGTACTTAGAGAATTCAGAAGTTAAAAATAAGCAGCATTTGTCCTCAGGAATTTTTCTCCAATTATCTGTTGCCAGACATATTTAAAACAGCATATCCCAGCAACCTGTTCATCACACTAACACTTTATTTCCCTCTTATGGACTGGCACCTGAAATCAGTATATGTATAAATGCATGTATGTATACGTATATAAGATATGAATTGAGAAGATGTTCTCAGTTTGATAGAAGCAGTATGTGGCAAGGTGAATTCAATGCCCACCCCTTCCCAGGCTCCTGCGTTCTCAGTACACATACGTAGATTTCTCATATCAGGTGGAGCCATTCACTGTAATGGAGAAGTGTTGCAATTCCAGACCTTGGCAGTATTTTCTCTCTTGTTTCCTGTTGAGCACCTCATCATCCAGCAACATGTTGCATACATGGGAAGCACAACAGAGGAATTGTCACACTCCTGAGTGTGGCCAACATGCTTGTTTTTCCAAATGCAGAGGATGTGTTATTGGCAGAACCCAGAAAATGTGGCCTTCTAAGTGAAAAATAAAAGCACTTATTTTATACACATAGATACATTACAAACATTCATGTTGCCATAGTGCCCAGACCCAAAACAAGCATTGGATTCTACAAAACAAAATACAGCACAAGCTTAGATATAAGTGAGATAGAGCTGACTGCTGTTGATGTCTACATTAGGAAAGGCTTGTAAGCCAACAGAGCTACTTTACTGCAATCTACATATTTTAAAAATAGCTTATTTAATCGCCGATAAAAGCAGGGGTCAGCTTTCTCTGAAAGGCAGGAGGTGCATTGCTTTAAATACCTGCAGTTATTTTGAGAACATGGGTGATTAAAATCTAGCAACTCTGCGATTTCAAAGCGAATTGGAACTAAAGAACAAATAAAAAATACTATGTCACTTGCTCTGAAGATCTTTAGTGTCCTTTTCTTCCTTACGTCTACTTTTATTCCACTGCTATTTGATTTTCTGGTTTTTAACTCTCTTTGCTTCAAGCTTGGTTCAAGTTTCCATCATTCAAAATAAAAGATGTCATGAATAACCATGTGTCAAGCTATAAACCTGTTTATCAACCTACCTATCTTCTGTACCTATCTAAGTATGCATGAAACATACAAAAGCTTGCACTTTACATAGTATTAAATGTATGTCCAAGTTTTAATTACTATTATAATAATTTTCCCAATAACATTTGGAAAGATGTATCCAACTACAAAAATAGGAATAAAATTAAGAAGCATCAGGAAAACATGTATTTAATGGCTTTAACTCCTCACATTGTTTAAACATATGCATGATTTCATCTTCCACGAGTGCCTGAAAGGAACCCAAAACCCACCTGTTAAATGAGGCAAGCAAAGAAACAGGAATTCACATAAGAAAAAACAATATATTAGTGGGAAAGGGAAAAAAAGAGACTTCTGCCTCTTTACTTAAGAAAGATTATAAAAAAATCCATCTCAATGGAATTTTCAGTAATTAAGGAAGGTTTTGAAAATCTCCACAGAGGAAAAGATGTGCAACACAAAAGCTTAGAATGTGGACCCTAATTCTGCCACAACCTGCTCACATTTGACGTTACTTTCATATGTGAGTTTCATTGCTGTTCTACTTTGAGAAAGTGGCTAGAACAGTCTGCCCAGGGACATGGTGGAGACATCATCCCTGGAGGTGTTCAAGAAACATGGAGATATGGTACTGAGTGACATGGTCAGTGGGCATGGAGGTGCTGGGCTGACAGTTGGACCAGACGATCTTAGAGGTCTTTCCCAATCTTCATGATTCTATGATTCTCTGAAAAGCAGAACCATTCTGTGCACTGGAGTCACTCTATTTCATAAAACACCGAGGGAATATGTAAAACTGGGTAAAAAAAGATAGATTAACACTCATGCCACTGGTGTATTTTGTGTAAGGACACTCTGGAACTATGACCAAAGGTATTTGTAAGTTCTAATCAACATCTTATAAATAGATTCATCTTTTTTTTTGGCTTAACTAGTAGCAAAGTGGTCACATTTTGTGCACACACCTTGCACATCGCAGCACTGTAGGAGAGGACAGCATGTGACTCCCCCAGGAGCAGGCAAGAGTAACAAGTCTATCTGAACAGTGCCACAACACGGTCGCATATAATTAAGTAGAATACACACTGAAGGCTAAACAAGGGCTGTCTGCCATTTATATCCAATTGAGAATTCAAGCAACCATGTTGTTTCACCTCACAGATGGTTTACAGTGAGGAAGAGGTGATTTTGTGTTATGTAGGTATTGCTTAGGAGGGAAGGGTTCCTCCTCTTCACTCCTCCATATCTCAGTTCTCCATCTCTGTGACCTGCAGTAGTCTTCAGCCAGTTTGAAGGTTTGGAGAGGAAAGGAGAAGAACTGAAAATGATGTGGTATTACATCAAACTGTGCAGATATGTACAGCAGGATGGCATGCTGTTTTTTAAGATGACCATGGCAATGTGATGATTTTTGATCACAAAGGTGGTTGCTCCCTTGAGAAAGAATAAATATATATATGACTATGTTAGAACAAACAAACACCAACAGCAAAACAAGACCATCCAGTCCAACCCCTTGCTAAAGCAAGTTCCCTACAGTAGGTGGCACAGGAAAGTGTCTGGGTGGGTCTCCAGACAAGGAGACTTCACAAGTTCTTTGGTAAGCCTGTTCCAGTGCTCCGTCATTCTCACAGTAACAAAGTTCTTATTCTATGGAACTTCCTGGGAGAGCACACTTAGGCGAATTCATAGAGGAGATTGGGAAAAGGTGAAACTGGGAAAAAAAGAAATGCTTGTGCTATTTGTAAGCCCTTCTCTGCTGCATGGTGCCACCAACCCCAGGGGTGGCTGCTCTGAGCAAAGATTGTTTTGATGGAGAAACCTTTTAGAGAAGGTGAGCAAGGACTGCAAGCAGGAACAGTATTTTGGTGAACATAATGACTAGGTTTGAGGCAAAGACTTGAAGGCCAAAGTCTGACAGGCTGTCAGGAACTGATTGCCATTTTTCATAAAGGGCACTATGCAAGTGTAAGTGATTGATAGATTGATTGATTTATTTTGCTGAGGCTCCTTTGTAGTCTCCTGGGGGGATTTGTGGCCACACCTCTTTGCCTGAAAGCACTTGCTCTGCTTGCTGTTGCTTTTTTTTTTTATATATATATTTGCGGGTAATGAAAATTTGTTACAAGCCTTCCCTTTCATCTGTACATGGCAGGCTGTCACACAGAAACAAGCCATTCTGGAACCTTGCTTCCTTCCAAATTGCTAAATATTTTTCTTCAAATTGCTTCCCTAATGGGCTGGTATAATAGGAGCAGCATGCTCTCTGCCCACGCTGAAGATGCCAGAGCATTTGTCCAGTGCACATGTGTGCTGGGCACAATAAACTCATTGCCTGGCCTGGAGACAGTGCAGCACTGCTGCTGATCTAATCTATATTGCACGTTCCTCGGCCATAACCACGCGTGCAATGGATACAGCCATATATGAACACAAATAGGTACTTTTCTTCCCTTAGGAAAATGGGCCTCTTAGGGGAGACAGCCAGCTACAGATCCCATTTTCCCACAGAAAGAGAGATGATTGAATTTCATAAGGTGAGATACAATGGCAGGAGGAGGAGGAGGCTGCACAGCCACTGAGTAATCCAAGCGAGCAGTGACAGAGCTGGGCTCGCTAATGGACCGTCCTGGCCAGTTTTTTATTGACTCCAGTTGCTGCTTTTTGGAGGGGCAGACACCAGCAGTCCCCAAGGTCAAACGTTCCATGTGCTCTATGCTAAACTGTTGCTGACCCACTGCTTTATGAGCCTAAGTGCTTATCCAGGAACAGAAGTGAATAGGTTGTGTGTGATAAGAAAATAATTTGCCAAAACTGCAACAATAAAGAAGGCCTGATGGGATCTCTTATGGTATGAATAGCCTGGAGCAGCTGCAGATTTCTCTCTGCTTTCACAATTATTTTCATTTTTATAACAACTAAAAAGGGAGCATTGTCCACAGGCTCTTGCAGCTCTTATTTACATATCCAAAATCTAATATTTCCATATATATCTATATACATACTTCACGTTGCTTATCATTGTGAATAAGGGTCAGACAGCCTTCTTGGACAGGTGGTCTGCTGGCACACCAGTTAGGTCATTCCTCCTTTCTGTTGCTTCCATAGGTGTCGCTCTCTCTGTGTCCAACAGGAACAGCTCATAAGTGCTGGACACGTCCTGTGTTGTGTCCCTCTTAATTTCCCACCAGAACCAGACTGAGAAGTAATTTTCCCAGAGATGACTCTCTGTGATACTGAAGCCAAAGCAGTTGTATCCAGGGCTTCTACCAAAGGTACACCAGGGCCAGGCTTCTCACAGGGGTACCACAGACAGGGAGCCCATGTCTCTGAAGTTCTCCATAGAACAACTAAAACTGCCAGGGATGGACAGACTCCTGAAGTTTCCTTTGCAGTTCACATTCTGCATAAGGAGAAGACCAGACTCTTGCCGTGGATGTCAAGGCAGAGTCAGCCATGCAGAGTTCAGAAAAGAGTTGTATAAAGAAAGACACAAAGAAATGACTCAGATTGTAGCCAACCGCCTTTCTGATTTCTCAAGAGGTCTCCAGTGAATCACAGTGAATGAGCTTTTTGTTGCCTGTGCTGTTTACAGGAGTAGCTGAAGTCAGAGAGAGTTCTCCTGTCTTAGTGCTGACAGCTACAGTACGGCAGGGCTGTGGTGCCTGAGCATATAATGATCAATCTCATTTCAGTTCATTTTGCTAGAATTTAATTTTCACACAGCCCAGTGTGACCACATCCCACTAATTTCCCACTTGGATATATTCTTAAAACATAGAGACCGGTAGAAGATTCTGCAACTCCTGTTGGTGAAATAATAGTAATAATTTACATTTATTAAGTGCTGTTCTTCCCAAAGGACTGTCCAAATGCTTTCCAAAATTTGTGTGTTCAGGAATCCCCTCACCAAGGAGAAAATGCAGCTGTTTCAGTGGCACACAGCAACATTAGCAAAACAGCTTAGGACTGGGGGAAAAGAATAAGAAATGAAGGGTTTAATGCTTATATATCTCTGCATTTCTGCTGCAGAAATACCCCAAAGTCCCAAAAGGGACTAAGGTCCCTCCTGTCCTGGGTGAATTAAGTCAAATGTTTATTGAGTAGAGAACCAGGGAAAGGTAAATGGCAAAAAAGCACACTGAAGAAAGGATAAGAGGAAAAAGAGAATAGATAAAGGCACACACAGTGGCATATATTTAAAAGATAAGGTAAAACTGTGGGATTGGAAGGGACCTGCAGTGTTATCCAGTACACTCTTCTGTCCTAAGGCAGGTTCATTTCTGGCTACTTAATCACTCATAGAAATTTCTGTAACTTGTTCCTAATGATTGCTGGTTGAGCCCTCTCAGGCAACTTCTTACCCTGAACTTTTCACTTTGCATTAATGTGTCCTCACTATAACAAGTGTTCCTCACTATAACACAAACCTCTTCCTACTTGTCCTACGCACAACAGAATCTGTGCAGGCTGTCATTTCTTTCTGGTAGCAGGAGACACATCAGTTAGTTGGTAGATTTCAGACAGAAGGCTTGTGGTGGGGTTTTCTTAACATCAGCATTACAATGGATGTTTGTGATGGGATCCCAAAGGGGACGCATCATATGGGCAGGAAGGCAGTGGCCACAGTACGGGAGACAGAGGGAAGGGTCCCAGTTGTCAGTAGTAGAGGCTTAGCTGAAATTACTTAGGAGATACCCTACAGGCATAAGCAACAGTTACTGGAGGTAGCCTGGAGAAGGTCTCTGAATGACTAAAAGGTTAATGACTTTATAAACAGGTATATGAAAAACCAGACAGGTCAGGAAGGAGAAAATTAGTAGCTCTGTGCTAATGAACCAGCACCAGCAGCACTTCCATAAGGAGACTTTGCTGATACTGGTGAAATACGGGGCTGGAAGGAGCAAAGGTATCCTGCAGATAACAATTTGTGAGTGTTCAGAGAGAATATCTGTATTGATCGGGGGCTCCAGTTCACAAATGTGAACAGATATAGAAAGCTAAAAATCATTTTTTCTCTGTTATTTTCTCCAGCAAGAAAAGCAGTTTTAGGTGTTAATGTCTTCTCTGCTAAGTCTCCTGCACTCCATCTTCTCTGACCCAATTTGAAGCACTGCTGGTTATCCAGGGAGGAAGGGGTTTTCCTGTTCTTCATCCACAGGACACCTTGACAGGGTGCAACTAATGGTGTACAACAGAATGTGATTCTATAGTATTCCTCCAGAGGTTTTTTTAGAAAGGCTGAGTAGATGCCATCAGCAATTTTCACAAACTTTAAAATTCCCCTTCCCTTCCCTTCCCTTCCCTTCCCTTCCCTTCCCTTCCCTTCCCTTCCCTTCCCTTCCCTTCCCTTCCCTTCCCTTCCCTTCCCTTCCCTTCCCTTCCCTTCCCTTCCCTTCCCTTCCCTTCCCTTCCCTTCCCTTCCCTTCCCTTCCCTTCCCTTCCCTTCCCTTCCCTTCCCTTCCCTTCCCTTCCCTTCCCTTCCCTTCCCTTCCTCACCATTGGATGGTGCTTTGCATTTTGCAGGCAGTTCTTAGGGGACAGCATCTCAAGGCCAAGGTGCATCCCAACACCCCAACCTCCTCAGAGACTACAGAGGCACACATTAAAACTGAACTCTGAGCTGACCCATGTCCCATCCATGTCTTTTGCACTTCCTTAATGACAAACTTAGCAAGGCAGATGTGAGATTCACCTCTGCAGACCCAGATCCACTTGTTTAAGTAGAATATTTTTTTGTTTATGCTGCAGGCTAAACAACTAGGTTTACCTAGGGTCTCTTGTTAAAATGAGCCATCTGTGGCAGCTGTGGTAATTATACCCACACTACTGTACCTTTCATGCAGAGCTCTTAGATTTGTGTTGAGACTTTGAAAACAAGAGGAACAGCGGCACAAAGGGAAAGAAAATATCTCCTTAGTGGAAACTGTCATGAGATCCTCCCTTCCCTCATTTGCAACTTTTCCCTGGATTAACCACAATCCCCAAGTTGCTTGACAGTAAGTAATTCCCTGCAACAAAGGGCCACACACCTATCTGAGGGCATGACCAGATGCCAGTCTGATGCAGGTATTCCTCATCAGTAAATGGTTGCCCATGCTGTGCTTTGATAAGCCGAGTAAATTCAGTATTTGCACTTCCCCCAGTGCCACAAAGCTCTCCTGAGGGTCAGTCCCTTCCTCAGTTTGGATTCCTGCACCCATTCCAAATGACTGCCAGCACAACTGCTGCAGTAGCTGCAGGGAGTTTTGCTCCCTCTGTCCCCAGAGCTGTCAGCCTGCTGTGAAAGTTAAGCAGCAGGAATCCCTCCGGAGCAATGCCAGGTATTTCCTCCTCTCCTGTGGGCTGAGCACACTTCCTTGGGGAAAATGAGACCTTCAGAATCTGTTAAGACTCCAGTACCAGCAGAGAGATGGTAGCACTGAAAGGCGGTCAAACTTCTGCATGGCATGTGATAAATCTTTCCACTTTCTCTTCAAGAGTTCTCCATTTAAACCACAGACAGTTTTCATGCAGTAGTGACTGAACGGTGAAGCATTTGAAAACCCACAATAGTGGCTGATGCCTTGCTGAGACCTTTAAAATTCCAAGCTGTTGTAAATGCTGCCAAGTATAATGATTTTAATCTCCAATCTTGTCTTTACCTGAACATAAATTTGAACAGGTGGAAATAAGAAAAGAAAGACTGTGGGAATAAATGTTGTTATCACCTGGAACTGACAGTAGCAAAAGCAGCCATTTTAGAATCGCGTTCTATATTTCTCCTATTTTATATTTTTCACTGTGGATTTTTGTAGTCTGTAGGAACAGTTCAGCCATAAGAGTAAGTCACATTAGTATGTCCAGGAAAGAACAGTAGGTTCGATTCACATCTGCTCTTTGTGACACTGCTGCAGCTGAAAGTCTGCCCGAGTCACAGGGAGGTCAGAGCAGTGCAAGGTTCGCAGCCCTCACTGATTCCCTAAATGAGTACAGGTGATCTGGAAAAGTGCAGCCACCAGAGAAAACAAGGGTGTTCTCATCCTGCTTAGCCCCTGAGCAATTTCCAGATCACTAGCATTGTCTTTTGCAGTACCAGGATGAGATTTAGAGCTCCCGTCTACAGGATCAGTCATCTAATGAGGATCTGCTCCATTCAGTTCAAGAGCAATTCAAGTCTATCATACCTGTTGTCTAAAAAGTCATCGCTAAATAGTCCAATAACAAACAGTATGAAGTAATTTCCTGCACAAACTTACTGCACCTTGGTTTGTACAACAAGCTCAGATTTCTTGTGTGGGCTCAGATTTTAGCAAAGAATTACGGTATATTGCTTTCCATGAGAAGAATTTCCCACTTAACGGATCTCAGGACTCTATTAGACCCTTGGCTAATGGAAAACCATAAACCACCCCAGAGCTTTCTAGAACTCCATGGAGAGATGATAGTGCAGATATTTAGCCTCTTCAAGGGCCAGGGACTGACAGAGGACTCCTTAAAGGAATGCCAAGCTAATAGAAATTTCAAACCATTTCCAAAGGAAGATATGACTGTATTAATACAAGAGAGATTTAATGGCAGAATTAACTCTTCTTCAGTGGTGTTTCGCTCTTTCACTTTGCCTGGTCATATCTGCTACCACACTCAGGGGCTTTTTTGCTGGGCATGGATTTTTATGTCACCTTCGTGTCTTCATAGCCAGGTCAGTTTGGCTGCTAACTTGGCTGGTAGCAGTTTCAGGGCTGTACACCTGGTTGCATATGGTCCCAACAGTGTGTAAAGCAGCTGGACCCAGATGGTGCTCTGGCCACCCCCATTCTTGTCCTTGTCTCACCCTTTACACCATGAACAGTCACAAGTTTGGCTCAGACCTATCATGCTGCTCCTCTGCCACTTGGGAACTCTCCAGTCACTGGCTCCACACAATTCTTCATTGGCATGTTATGATGGCAGGCTCCTATCACCCGTTTACATATCAGTACCCCATCCACAAGTCAGAGTAGAGCAGAACAATGGGTCCTGCTTACCACTCCAAAGTCTCATCAGGCTTATACTATGTATTTCAATTTACCGTAGCCATGGCAGACGTGTGCATCATTTTTCACTGTAGCATATATATGCCACCTAACGTTGGAGAGGCCCTGTCTGCTGGTGACTGCTGCTTTTTTGCGTGTCTGCTTGTAAGCCTGTTTTTATTTTAATATTTCTTAACTCATCCCCTCCTAAAACAAACTCAGATTCATTCATTAAAATTAAGGCACTAAGATTCCATAGAGACAAACCCCGGAGAGGGCTGATAAATTACACAAATAAGCTGTATTTATAATACCTCTGATGCCTCCAAATAGGCATTTTGTAGAAGAGAAGCTCCAGCAAACTGATAAATCTATTCTCTGATACTGTAGCTAAGCTGCATTTCAATACTTGAAACCATCTGTTTGATACAGGAGTACACTTAGCATATTATGAATACCCTAGCACATAGGTACCTTAGCATAGCACATCCCTTCATTTTCTTATAAGCAGTGATTATAACCCAGGCACAGAGAAGCATGTAGTGGGCTGAAAAGGAGGGAAGAGAAGAAACATATAAAGTAGATGATTTCCTCCCCCCCCCTAATCTGTTTAAGTCTGGCAGAGCACATGAACATCTGTAAGCCACGGAGTGCCAGTGAGACAGAGAGACAGACAAAATTATTTCCATTGCTGGGTCTTGCAGTCTGGAGCAGTGGCTGCCTTATTCACAGGACTTTTTTTTCCCCAGACACCCACCCAAGCACCATTCAGCTACATTTATTATTCTGTCAAATACAATGTGCAATAAAGAGCCAGTCTCCCCAATGATGGGTACCTGTGTTCATAGCTCCACTGTGAAACACATAAATCATACGTGAAGGGCAAGACACGTGTGCTTTCTGTTTCTTGTATCACCTTTTATTATCTTAGGACTGAAAAGTTAATAACCCAGTGGGTAATCATGCCATTATCAGTTTACATTGTAGTAAAGCCCATTCAAATGATGATTACATATGTTAATGAGTATCGTTATAATGCACTACACAGTACATTACCTTCAATAAATATAATTGTTTATGCACTTTAATGAGGGGATATAATGCCCCCAAAACTAATGGCATTGACTGAATTGTGATTTATTGCTGGAAAACTTTGCCATTAAGAAAGGAAATCTTACAAACCTTTCATGTTTATCTAACTTTTCCCTTCTTTAAGAGCTGCCACTCACCTCACCCTCCTGCTTGCAAGAAGCAAGTAGCTGTTAGACACTTCAGCTTGTTCCTTGTCAATGCCTTTCTCCACCTGAAGAAGCAGGAGGTGGGTTCATTTAAAGGTCTAATGAAGATCATTATGTTTACCCCTTAGAAAGGCTTAATGCATTTTCTGGCAACAAAACTGATAACACGTCAGAATTTTGGCTGGAAACCAAGCGACGGGAAGTAAAAATGTTAGTTGTTAAACTACAGACTAGCAACAGAAAATGAGCTTAAAGGTGATATTTTGGCCAGTGGTCTTTCTTCTAGATACAGAATAGTCAGAGAATAGTCGTCTCTGCCAAGCCTTCAAAGCTCTCCAGCTGGGAATGAAGAAAACTAGAGGTGAAATGCCACCTGATGTCTTCAATCTCTAGGTCCTTTCCTTTCCAGAGCAGTGAGATAAAACCTTTCTTTGTGGACTCAATAAGAAATGACAAAGAGGCAGAGAATGCTAAACCAGGCAGCGCTGTGTAACCAGCTGAGGGTGCAGTAGGCTGAGCGAGATGAGCTATCAGCAACTAAACTGCACAAGACTGGAGTTTCCTCTTTAATTTCCCTCCACTTGGTTTCCTTCCTGAATGGCACCGCTGTGACATTTCCATTACCGGTGAAAAGTAGTGTGCTTTGTGCAGTAGTCTCTTCTCCTATTGAAGTCGGTGGCGAAAACTCCCATTGATTTCAGCAGCAGAAGCAGCTAGCTAGCTGCAGGGGGACGGTTGCTTCTGCAGAGAATTTGCATGCAGTATGTCCTAATTTTGCTCTCACGTCAGTGCCATAAATTTAAAGAAAAGTTTCCCCGAGTCTTAAAGAATAAATAAAATACTGAAATTTAGAACAAATAATAACAGGAATTCCTCTAAATGCTATTAAAATTCAGATACAACAGCAGGGAATATGAGAAAGCTGCGTTTGAAAGATCGCTGTGAACTGAAGTTGTTTCTTAAGGTATGTTCCTAAATATGTGTACATACAGTAATTACTTAAGAAACTTTCCAAGGATCACAGTCATGTTCCAACTAGTTTGAAAGTCAGTAGTGTATAAAAACTTTGACATTGAGATGCAATTTGTGGTAAGATCTAATTAATTTTTTTGCTCCTAAGAATAATTTATTATTTACACTTCTTATTATATATGTATTTTAGCTTCATTAGTCTGCAATGCTGGAAAAAATTATACCTTCAAGTCCTATTTATCAAATTAATGGTGCAATTTCATAGTGACACATTCCACATTCATTAAACCAAGTACAGTAAAAATGCATTTAAATTAGATTAGTGTGATGTAATAACGATTCCAGTGTACAGGGTGATATTCTAGCAGTAAAGAAACACCCGAATCGAGTTGAAAGCAGCTTTGAGATAATTCTTCAGAATTGATTTTGGCACTGGTTTAAGCAAATGAATGAGGACTAATGCCTCTACCCCAGTGTGAGAGTGTGAGGCCCTGGACGTAACCAAGGAAAACGAGTGTCGCAGTCCTCCGTGTCCACTGTGGTGGAGGAGCCCATGCATGATCTGCAGAAGATGTTGCCAGCCCCTTGAAATCCTGGCTCTCTAGGTTGGTTTCTTTCTTAGGGTGGTGAAGGCTCACATGTCTATGCAGATACCCACCTTCATGCGCAGGCATAGCTGTCTGGATTGGAGACTTCTTGGAGGTATCACCCCCAGATTACTGCTCTTCGGCAGTGTGGGCATTCTCTGGATTGCAGGGGCTGGGTGAGTTTTGCTCCCTTTCTACCAACTTAATCTATCCCAAGGATCCCATCTACCTATAGTCCAGAAGCTCTGGCTGAGTCTTCTCACCCTCAGCACACTGATCCTCCTCTTGCTGTCTCTGCAGCCCAGCAGAGGAGTAGTTTCAGCTGGCTGACACTGAACCCTGCACTGTTCCAATATCACATTAAGGAAGCAAATTAAATCTGAATAGCTCTTTAATAAAAAAAAAATCATTCTTCAGAGTATCCATAGGGAGTTGTGTATTGTATGTATCCGTCTTTCAGACTGTAAGCCTTCAGGGCAGTGACTGTCTTTATTTCTGAAACACATACAGTATTAAAACACCATTGGCACTTAATAAATCAGCAAAACTACAATCATTACATAGGCCTCTCAGTGAGCCAGGAGTTACCTTAGCAGATTAATGAAAGAACACCTATTGCAATTTGGCATGTGGCTTGCAATGGGCATGCAGTGTGAGGGCAGACTGGCAGCCTCAGATTTTGGAAGATTTTGGAGGATGCTCACCAAAGAAGCCTGGGATTACTGCAGGTATTGCTGAAGAGTTATAGAATCATAGAATCATTAAGGTTGGAAAAGACCTCTAGGATCCCCTAGTCCAACTATCAACCCACATCCACCATGCCCACTGACCATGTCCCTCAGTGCCATATTCATACAGTTCTTGAGTACCTCCAGGGTCGGTGGCTGCACCACCTCCCTGGGCAGCCTGTGCCACTGCCTTACCATTCTTTCTGAGAAGAGATTTTTCCAGATCTTCAACCTGAACCTCCCCTGGTGGAACTTAAGGCCATTACTCCTCTCCTATGAGTCTTCCTCATGCTCTTATTTCCTGACCTACAGGTACAGTCCCACCAGGAGACACAAGGTCATTCTTCATCCTAATCAGCTGGTGCCTCTTGATCAAGAGTGCAAATAAATGTGGAAAGGTGAATGTAGGACGGCTAGTTTAGAAGACTTCATGTTATTAGGAATGATAAAATTTTTACACTGTGATGGCACAGAGTCATACCAGCCAGACCTGGTACAATCTAAAAGTCAGGGACCTGTGATCATTTTGGAGAGGACTGAGCTTGTAGCATATATAAAAAAGAGCTGGAGGTGAGCTGGTTTTAAATCAAGGAAGTGGGAAATGGCAATAGAGTAGGAAATTAAGAATCTTCTGCATTAGGTTGTATGTGAATTAATAGCACAGGAACTGCTGCATTTTCAAAGTGCTACATCAGCCTTTTATAAACCCAAATGTAATTTGCAGACATAGGCATAGAAGAACCCTTGCCAAAAAGAAAAGGTTTTTGAAAACTTTCCTTTACAGATCTGCTAAAATGGTGGGTTAAACCACTGTGCACAAGATCATGTATTAACGTAAACAATTAAGCTTGATTAAAAAGAAATCAGTTTTGCCTTTGGACTTACTGACCTCGAATTTCTGAAGGCTGCTTTTCCCATCCTAAGGGCCAGAGCTCTGTGTCCTTTTGACTTCAGTTTCTCAACCTGTCATCCCCAGGCATATCCTTTCTTTCCCAATCCCCCCTCCCCTTCTTCCAATGGAGATAGGCTTATTTAAACAATTAAAGCTATGTGTCCCTACTGCCTTCTGCAGAAAACGAGGGGCAGGATACATTCAAGTCAGCTTGAGCTCTCAGAGACGGGGAGAGCAAACCAAACAAAATGAATGCTAAATAATAATAGTAATAAATTGATGCTAAGCTGAAATTTGCATTACTTCATCTATCTCAATTGAAGATTTCTGCTACCATGTACCATATGGTGCATTGTGAGGCTATAAATACGCTACACTCCCGGACCAATTTCTAATGGCATTTCCCATCAGTAAGCAGGTGCTCCTGGCTTCTCATGTGCCTCTGATCTCAGAAAACTTGAGCAGGTACCTCTGTGCATCTACGAGAAGCGAATTCTACTTGTCGGAAACAGGATTTTCATGATGTGTGCAGGGCATCAGACACTCATATTGCAGTGACCAGCTGAGGCAGCTTCAACCCTTGCCACTTTCCATCTTTATGCTGATCAGCAAAGATGACCCAGTGCCCAAAGGCTCCTTTTGTGTGACTCCTCCACGATCTTGCCGTACTGAGAGCCTCAGGATCTCCATGGCAGGGCTGAGTAGGTGTTTGTTCCTGACTGCTCTTCTGTTATTTATTCTCTGTAGGGCTAATAAAAAGGGAGTAGCCAATACACCCCACAGGGGAAAGGTTTTGCCTCAGGGAAGAAACTGAGAAATATGTCAAGAAGCATGAACACCATCTGGAAAACCTGGAAAGCACTTGCAATGGTCTTAACGAGGTCCTTGGGCTCTACCTTTTCCAGTGACAAATCATTCTTCTGTAGGACCCTAAGCGTAGGGATGGAGCACTACACCGTACTGCAGGCTGTTGCAGACTGTTCATGCCCTCTCTGTATTTGTTTAATGGGCTGGAGTTTGGTTAGTGGTCCCCACACACAAGAAGAAAAGGGAAGCATTGTTGATAGCACTGGGGTATATATTATGAGGCTAACCTGAATATTGCTTTGCAAAGGCATGAGCAGCCCATTACCTTAAACTGGGGACAAGAGCTCAGGCTATTCATGTCAGGTGGCCATGTTTTCAAATCCATTGCAATGGTTCAAGTATATCCAAAAGGTCAATATATTGTTTATACCACATCAGTGATGCTGGGGGGAATAACAACCTTCAGTAAATCCTATTATTTTCACAACTATACTAATAACATGAGAAACTATAGATATAATAAAAGTTTATATCTATAGTTGCTCTGCAGACACCTCCTCTGGTATGGTATAAATATAATATATGAGACTTGGTGGTGTAATACAGTTTTTATTTCAATTTTTTAGGGATGGCCATGCACATCCATAACTCATGAAAATAAAAAGTGTATTACACTGCCAACTGTTACATATTCCCTAGTAAAGCAAAAATGGCAAGATAAATTTTATTTTTCTCTTCTCCCCACCAACAAAGTGTCTGGCTGATATGGTGATGATGAAATGATAGAATATTCTCTTTCTGAATGGTTTCTATGTCATACCCATATCTGTCCTGTCTGTTTGTCAGTCCTGTCTGTCTATCAAATGATAGCTGCTTTGTATTTTCCCTGCATGTTGGGTTTGGTTTTAATTTTATGCTGCTATACTTGCTGCTATTATCCTTAGCAGTGAAGGGAAGAGAGATTGCCTCTTTCCTTGCCCTGCTCTTATATTTTCTCAGTCACATTCTCTTTGGGTCTTAAGAGCTCTAACATCTGTGCAGGACATGTGTCTTGGCTTGGTAGCATAGGCAGGACTTCTTAAAGATGTGCAAACAGTGTAAATGAAGGAATATTCCAGCTGTGTGTTATGCGTAAGTGGAACAAGAGGTGAAAAATCTTATGATTCATATGTAGGGATGGGGAAAGAATTAGAAACTTGAGTGTAGTAGGCTAAGACTCCTATGCATAAGAGAAATTGAACAAATGTGTCACTCCCATACTATAAAAAGGGCAAAAGCGAGAAAATCCTGTTTTACAAAGATGGTATTATAATTCAGTCAGCTATTTATCCACAAGGCAATGAATCAGGTGGTAGATTAACTGTGCCAGGATTGTAGGGACACCCACAGAGGTACTGTGAAGAGCAAGAGCAGCCCCAGGAGCAGTGGGGGTGTCATGTGGCAGCAGGGCTGGGTATGGGCCATCCAAGCAAAGAGCTGGCTGCATGCAGTGCTGCTGCTGGCCAAGCTCAGCTACCTCATGCAGGGCTTGCTATGTTAGCTCTGCCTCCTCCCAGCTGAGAGAAGGCTAAGGAAGGGTGCCTCATTTGAGTTTTGACCACCAGCCTTGAATCAGAGGGCACAAAATATCCGGCCAGCTGCCCCCACGGAGTGGGCACTGACCTCTCTTCAAGGCTGGAGCAGGAGCAGGAAACCTTAATCCCTGGGAATGTCCCCTTGGTGACCCTGGCGCCAACCTCCATTTTCTCCCAGCAGATCTTATTGATTAACATAATCAAATGGAATCAGGCAAATGTTCTCAACGTGCATTTGGTTCGATGTTTGTTACTTCTGTGTCAGATGTGAAGTAATCTGACGCTTGTCAGCTTTTCTTAAGGGTGTGGATCAGCAACTTAGATTTATGGCTTTCACCTACATATTTCAAATCTTTGATTTTCTCCTCTCCTCTCCTCTCCTCTCCTCTCCTCTCCTCTCCTCTCCTCTCCTCTCCTCTCCTCTCCTCTCCTCTCCTCTCCTCTCCTCTCCTCTCCTCTCCTCTCCTCTCCTCTCCTCTCCTCTCCTCTCCTCTCCTCTCCTCTCCTCTCCTCTCCTCTCCTCTCCTCTCCTCTCCTCTCCTCTCCTCGTATGCTACAAAAGCACAAAGAAATACCCAGACAAAGAGAGAAGATTACAGAAGATGAGGAAAATGCAGAGTTTGACACAGCCAGGCAGACATTTTTTGTTACACCCCCGGCATACTAATAACAGACCACCACACAGGTGGGAAAAAGGTGCTTGAGGGCCAGTGAGCAGAGAATTGTATCAATGTGTCACAATTACAGAAACACCTGTGCTAAATAACTCTGAGCGTTGATCCACTGTGAAGAGTCAGTGCTCAGTAGCCCTCAAAATTTCTCATTTCTTATCTGCAGTGGGGTGGTCTTGTAGTCGAGCAGCGGTTGTACAGAATTTCCTAAGTGTTTTTCTTTCTTATCCCTGAGGATGCCTGTCGCACACACGCGCAGTCCCTAAATTGCCACCTTTCCTGTCTCTGTATTTTTCTTTGCGTTTCTGTTCTTCCTGTACGGTGAAAGACATTAGAGACAGGGTGATAAAAACACATAATAAAACAGCATCACTGGGGAGATCTGTGACTTGGAAATACTGGGACGAAGCCTGCACTCAAAAAAAAAAACTTTCCACTGATGAGGGCGGGTTATGCCTCATGACAAAAGGCAAAGGGCTCCTTAAAACTACTTGCCTAATTAAGGGCCTGGTTCAGCTAGAGTGCCTAATTTAAAACAGATGACTCAATGTTGATGGCGATGCACTTTAAGTTGGGTACCTGCCTAAGTACTTGGCTGAATGGAGGCCCAAGCAATGTAACTTTAAATGAAATAGCATTGGAATACAACGGCCATTCTAACCACTATATATAATTGACCAAAATATCAAATCACTGGAAAAGGTGCTGCACTTACAGTGAAAAATAATAAATAAATGACTTACGGATTGCCAACGTGACAGGCTACAGCAGGGAAGAATTCAGCTCCCATTTGAATTCATGGGAAAGCAGGGACTTTTGAAACTGCTAAGTTAACCAAAAATATATATTGTTAAAGCCAACGAATTTATTTTCCTGTTTGAAAGTCCCTGTTTTGCTGTACAGGGGAATGGGATCTGAATTCTCTGACTCTTCAGCATCATAAAATCTGGAGTGCCTGCTTGGGGAGGTGTCAGGAAAATATTGGTTCCCATTCTAGGCTCACATTATATTTATACTGTGGCTCTCTGAAATACTAAAGCAGTAAGAGATATTATAATTAACCTCTTCAATTTTTCCCTTAAGAAGTATCTGGTTCAATGAACTGTCAATCAGCTCTCCCACTCTCTATTAGAATGGGTGTGAATACGCTGAACTGATAAATTGCTCCAAGTGAAAGAGGGGTGGTAATAAAGGGCTGTGGATCGTAAACAAAGGTAAATATTAAGTGCATTTTACGTAAGCACAAATTTGCAAAGGCTCTGCAGCTGCTTTTCAGCTACATTAGCTCTCTCTTTCTGTGCCCCTACTTCTCAGGGTGCATGTGGTTGTCAGTGCCACCACATGCCCGCTCCTGTTATGTGGGAGCTGTTTAGACCCCTGGAATTGATTTGCAGACATATGAATGTGACACTTGAAGGCATGCAGGTATGTTACTGTCAGTGATGTGAGAAACCTGTGCTAAAAATGAGATCACTGACCAAATCCATTCACTAAATGCTAAAAAGGTCTGATTTGTACACTAATCCTGTGCCACAGCTCAGTGTTTGAAACATTATCTCTTCACCTTAGGATTTCAACTTTTATAAATGTAGGTCTATCTACAGTCCCCAGTGCTGCAACTGACTGCATTATTTATTATTTATCATTATTAATTATCATAATGTATTATTTATGCCATGCAATAGGTATGCACAGCATTTTGCCAAGAAACCTCCCTCACTCTCACATTTATTCATTTCTAGAATACTGTTACACTGCTTGATTTGGAAATGAATCGAAAATACCTAGATAATAAAACGAGTAATTTTGAAAAGCTTCAAAAGGTCTCCCGTTGTCAGATGTGAGAATTAGGCAGCAATTTGGGATTCTTTTTGAGGTTGCTACTCTCCTCTCCAAGCCTGTGTGCTAATCCAGCAGAAGGAGCTGTGCAGCCTTTGGGCTCAGCCCAGTGCCCCAGGACCACTCTCTTGATCCCCCTGAAGCCACAGCTCAAAAGCCAGCATCTGGGCTGCAGCTGAGGGTCACTTGTTGGGCTCGGAATTAGCTGATATTGGGCAGCCACTTCCTGCCATTACTACTTCCCTTAGGTTTTATTGTTTGCTAACTTGTGCCCGATATTTCTCAACAAGAAGAAGATGTGCTATATTGGATTCTGTACACATATGCAGTAAGAATAGTGGGCCTGATGGGTTTACAACATTTGTAAAGATTAATATTAAAAGAGCTATGAATCAATAAAACAAACAAAAGCCTCCAGTAAGGTTGGATTTTCAAAACTGCTCTGGTCCTGTGATATGCCTACATTTGTAAAGCACTTTTGATAGTCTCATATTGTAACTCAAATAGATGTTATCTATAAATTTATTTATGGCTAATAAGGCTTCCTTATGGCCACAGGTGAGGTCTCAAACAGTCTAACATCAAGAGCCAAATATAGGTTGAGAGGAAAGCCCTGGAGGTCCAAGGCCTGCAAAGCTTGCCCTTTTTATTTGTTATTATTTCACAACTGTGCTACTTAACGACTTACTTTTTAAGCAAGCAAAACACAGTTGTGCATACAGACCATTCCTGTTCCAAGCAGCTCACAAGGATGTAGCAGCCTGCTGAAACAAATGAGTACAGCTGATGAAGCACATGTACAAAACTGTATTGAAGCTTTTGCAGATACAAGAAAGCAATAATGTAAAGCAAGAAAGGTACAAGAAAGCAATGTATTTACACCGCTACTGGAAATCAACATCATTGTCAGAAATAAATGGACTCCTTTTAATGTTTAATAGAGTTTTACTGGTATAACCTTTCAGATGAACCTTTATTTGATGTTTTCCAGTTTAATATTTTAATTTGTAATAAAGACCACTCGTGAACCAATGGCAGAGCCTTCAGACTTTCTGCACTTCTTCATCTGACGTCTACTCCAAGATAGAGAGCTAGGGCCAAGTTCTGCAATGACGTACCTCCAGGCCAGAGATTCAGCAACCCTCCAGCAGTACACACACTGAGTGCAAAGGCTGCATCACTCATCAGGGCTAGGAAAAACAGGGGCAGAAGTGTGAGCTGCTGCCTTGGTGCTGCCATGCACTTAGTGAGGAGCCAGGTACCCCCTTCTAGGCAGAGTGGGGAGGTACCAGGTAAGAGGCAGAAACATTTCCTGCTGACGGCTGATCCCAGAGGAAGGTTGTTATCCCTTGGGCTACGATGGCTCTACGTCACCACCTTTTGAAAATAAATGAAATCAGCATTACAAAGTAGTACCGACTTCCATCTTTGTAAAAGTGGTGCAACCAATTCTCTCTCCCCTTTTCCTGGTGCAAATTAGAGATGGTTCTTCCAAAATCAGTAGCATTACGAAGATGTAAAGATGGTCAAAGTAGGAGAGCAGCACAGTGATAATGCAGTCTCTCCAAGAGCTCAGCAGTTCATTCTCTAACTCCAATAATGACAACATGGGGATATGTTAAAGCAGCAGGGGGCCTTAAACGTCTTTATCATCTGAGATCAAATCTTAATAGAAGGAGTGACTGATGAACACCTCCCTTCCTATTCTCCCAGCTAAAAAGATCACCTCCTCTTCCACTTCCTATTACATATCTTCCCTTTGGCAAAGCAATAGCAATTACAGGAATATTAGGGAAGTAATTAATGCATTTTAGCTGTCTCTTAATGAAATTCAATAGATAGGGAACAAGGAGAAGAGCCAATAAAATGGAACTTGTTATCTCTATCACCTGCCACAGTTTGGAAGCCCACATATTGGAAGCGAGAAAAAAATCTGCACCCATTTAACACCATCAGGTTAGCCTGTCCCATACATTGTCAGCTACATAATGCAATGTGAAGGGTTCACACTTGCAAAAGAAAACTGGCTCCTTATTTAGAGATTTAGTGAGAGAAATGAAGGAATTTCTGTTAACATTACAGCTACGTGAACTTATATTGATTTCTTGGAGACTCCTTCAAGCTCTTCCCTCTTGCAGTTTCTGTTCTGTGTAGGTCCCATTGGAAGCGCTGAAGGTCCAACCACCTGCCTACAGAGATCCTGCCTTATAACACCCTGCCAAAAGGTGAACAAAAGATAGTCAGCTAGGTGGACAGTTCATCTCACTCTCTTTCCCACATGAGTGTGTCAGAGCAGACTTCTGACTGCACCAGTGATACCACTTGTATCATTTATAACTCAGAATTTATTATTTATTATTCTCTGGCAATGGAGGACTTATTTCCAACAATTTCTTTCACTTTCCCTCTAAGTGTCTGTATCACCCCGGGTCTGCTGACCCATGCTCTGTTATCTTAAGGTTTGTACTGAAGCATTTCCGTGGTGTTGCCACTTCCTTCTGCAGAAGTTCTACCAGAGCCAACGGATTCCTGTGCTTTCACATTTTCCGAGGGCTGCCTGCAATGATCTAGATTCCTGTCTCCCCTAACTTGTTTATATCTGAGAAATATGTCCCTATTCACTGCCTGAATGCTGGCTTGAGCCATGCCTCCTCTCAAAAGAGTATTTTGGTGCTGTGCTGTGATTAAACCTATGCACTGCTCTACCAGTTGCTCAGCAAGTATGTGACATCCTTCCCTTTCCCCCAGCATATTATCTAAGGAAACCAAGCACTAATGACTCATGTTTATTGGTTTATCATCAGCAGGGTACTTTTCCCTCTGGTGTCCAAAATATATAGACTGTATGTTGCCAGCACTTGGTCATACTTCTAGTAACATGCCTTATCAACATTGATGGAAATATCTTGCAGCTGAAACAAAATCCAGCTGGGACCTAATTGGTCATCAGTCTGATAGCATAGCTGCAAATGGCTCCATTCTTTCCTCTGCCAGGCATGGTAATTGAGTCTCCAGATTTGTTGATAACTTGTTGGTAGGCAAGCTTCTTTCCACTGGGCAGCTCTATGCCTTTGAGCTTCTGCAGGTATTTTTTTCCCCCACTTTTGAGAGTTGTGACATTCAGACGTTACATAGCTATTTCTAGTTTTCCCGTTGCTCACAGACAGAATATTTTCCCGTTTCTAGCACTGCCTAACACGATGTTTATGCTGGGTTACATGGACAATGTCATGTTGGCGTCTGTTCGCTCCTCCAGGAGCTGGGAACATCAGGCTCAAAGAAATTACCGATAGCATCTTTATTTTCCTCTTTATTTACCTCTTTGTTAACATTATTGCTGCACAGCCACATCTATAGCATCATCACGTTGAACATGTAAGTTGATATCATGGTTTCTCTTCCAAGCCTATGTTCCTTCATCCTGTCCATATTTTTTCCAAATTATAGAGGGGCTGGTATGTGCCGTACTGAAGTGAGACTTCTCTGTTTAGTTTTAGGTGTTCCCTTTTTCAACTTCTAGGTCAGAAATACATGTTGAGATCCACTTTTTAAGAAGGGAAAAACAAAACAACAGCTTGCAGTTCCTGAGGAAGGTGCATAAAACAGAGGCAGTGAGCTGTACTGCAGAAATGCCAGTTTCCTCCCTTTGACCATAAAATATACTGAGATAACCAGAGGTACATCTGCAGTATAAGTGCTGAAAGTTTGGTGGGATGAATTCCACTCCTGCAACATTTGAAAGAGTATAGACTTCCTTCTATGTAAAGATATCTTTACTTCTTACCTTCCTTAAGCTTCCAGTTTCACACTGATACCTGTTCATATGACAACATCTATAGTGAAACAAAGCTGCAAAATTGAAAAATGTTGAATCTACTTTGATCTTGGATATTCCTGTGTGCTGCCCACTGGACCAAATGTTGTGAGAACATGGCTTTACCTTTTTCATTCCTAGTAGTGAAAATGCAGCTTAAGATTTGGTGGTGGAAAAAAGGTGCTTTTTTACATGGAAATGTCAACACAGATTAATGGATGGGATTTATTCCAAAGATACCGACAGTCAAAATAGAGAAGATAAACATAGGTGGGATACAAAAGCAAAATTTTGCTTAGTAGCGGAATTTCCCTTTGTAACTCAGTAAGGAAAAGTTTCAAGTATTTCAGGCACTTTCTTCCTTTTTTCTCAATAGCACAAAGTAAAAATGGCCCAGAGCACAAGCTAAGAAATGGAAGTTATTGAAGAGACGGTGCTTAAATGCTACTGTTGGCATTAGTCCATAGAACTGTCTCTAGTCAAGAGTGACACAGCTGTGCAGTGCACCAGCATCCTCATTAGTGTGGGACAGATTTCCCTTGGCCAGCTGTCCTGCAGCAAGCTCTCTCTGAGTGCATTGCTGCATAGGTCTCAGTGACTTTGCATGGAGAGTTTGGGTCTTTTTTCCAAAGGAAAGGTTCTTTCTTCAGAGTCTAAGCTTTGTGGCACTCTGAAAGTATTAAACAGAAATTCCTAGGTAAGTGAGCTACTCTTTGTATCACTTTTCTGCACTTTACCTGCCTAGCCCTCTCTGAAACCTCCCACCAAGACCAGCAGTACTGTGGTAGCCCCTTTAATATAGAGCTTGCATCCAGCTGATGCAAGCAAGAACAAATTTTCAGTGTGAGAGCAAATCGCCTTGTCTGCATGGGAGTTCAGAAAGGAGCTATGGAAAGAAATTATGTATCTCAGTTCTCCTGTTCATATAGTTGAATTAAGGTTATTAATAAGTCAGTGATTGTTTTTCCACCTTAAATCAGTGCAGAGTTTCATGGGCTGTGCATAGTTTAACCTTCCTAGTTTGGCATCCAAGTATGAAATAAGATGAAGGTGAAGTTATAAGTTTTTTTCCTAACGGTTTCCATAAATACAGACACATTCAGTGAGCAATTCTCCAAAAAGCAGAACAAATATTTTTAAGCAGTTGAAAGGATGTTATTAGCAACTCTCAAATGATCGTTCACCATCTAGCACTGAGCTGAAAGACAAATGGAAGTATTGTGATTTGTTGTTATTCAAAGTTCTCCCTTCTGTCTTCTAATGTAAAAGACTGACAGTGGTTTAAAATTATTTAGGTAAGGGTGTGTATATAAGAACAAGTAGGGTGCAACAACACTGGAGGTATCTGTGGTAACGAGTACATTCAGACCCAGCAAGCACAGCTATCTGTGCAGCCATATCAGTTCTTATATTGCCTTCCAAAACTTCAGTCAAATCTCAGAGACTGGGGAGGGAAAGTGAAGGGCTTTGAGAAAGCTGGTCTGGGCTGAGTATATGCACAGCAATCCCATGCTTTTTCATTCCCATTCCCTTGCTTGCTATCCCTGCTGTGTGGGTTAGAACTGCAGCCTGCCTGCTAGCACCATAGAGAATATGGACGCAGCACTCGTATTTTACCAGCACAAGTTGCTGACTACAAGGACTGCCTGCTTTAAATGTATAACAATGCTGCTCTTGTTATAAATCATACTTTCTTGGTGAGCTACAAGGAAGACAAAATCCTCACGTCTCTGAAGTATGCTTGTTTCATACTGGATCACTGAGATATTTATAGGGACGAGCTGTGTTCTTGGTTATAAAACAATAGACCCAGTTCGTGAGAGGGACATTGAACGTGAAGTCAATATCATTTCCTTATATCTTATTTATTTTACAGTTTTAAAGAGCAGTCATAGTGCTACCTTGCTATGCTTGGGATGCAGTCAGACTGACGTACTCATCCCACTTCACCTGAAGAATCATATGTCCTTGGGGGAGCAGACTGGTGATTCAGAATATGAGAGTAGTTGTTTGGCATAGAAACTGGTAACTCTTTAGAGAAAGGTCCCAGGGAAGGTCAGTCTTCCTGGAAGCTAAAGCCACATTCACAGCAGGACCAAATCTGCACACAGCCAACTTGAGGTCAAAGATATGCTCTAGAAAATCCATTTTATGGGTGGAAATAGCAGCATGGGCCCTTCCAGCTGCCAGTCAGCACCCAGGGAAAGACAGAAAGTACAGAGTTAGGAAAAGAAAAGGCAACAAGAGGCAGCAGGGCTCAGGGGCCTGAGCTGTGTGTGAGGTGGCCATGACGAAAACAAGGGGGTAGGATGGGGTGGTCAGTGGAGTGTGCAGTCAACTCTGAGGCAGCACCCAGCAGAGACCTGGACACTAAAGTCCCAGGGCTTCAGCAATGCTATGAAGAAGTCACTCCCATGAAACAGGAGAAAGAGAAGCAGCTAAAAATGGAGGAAAGCATCACCTTCTCATATACTGGACAAAGGCAGAGTGAGCAGGGAGGGCCATGCAGAGGCAGCTGCTTATAAGAAATGAGTGGGGAGCCGTGGTGGTAAAGCATTTCCATGCCACACTAGTAGGAGAGCAAGCAGTAGGATATGTTACCTCCGCAGTTGTAAAGCCCAGTTCTATCTTGAGCCCTCTCTGAAAGGCTCCTATGCTGTGCAAGTACCTGTAATTCTGATCTCACACCCAGCCATTACAAAGCAGAACAAAACTCTTAGTCACTGAGCTAGATGTTAAAATGTAGGAGTAACAATTTAAGATGAGTAATGCATGAAAATCTGCATGACAAGTATACAACATATTTATTTTTCAGGAGTACATGCAAGGAGATTTGCAGTTAGATAAACTGAATATCACCTGTTCCTGCCTACTTTTCTGACTTGCTATTTTTTAACTTTTGGAAATGCAAAGTATAGATTCACTTTCAAGAGAGGCCTGAAGAAAATAATAGGAGAGTTTCCAACCAGTTAGAAAAATGTCACAAATTTCAGAGATTATATGAAAGAGCAGGTAATAAATTCTGATACTGTGCAGTCTGGCAGATTCAATATGAAACTAAGGAGAGTTTGTCTGTGTAAAAGTTCTTGGTGTGTGTTCATTCATATCTGGAGCTGATTTGAATCAAAACTCTAAAAAGATGTTCAAAACCTTTTCCAACATCCCACCTGCTTCTGATATCATTCTGATCAAACTCCTCTTAAATACAAACTGCCATGTTGCTCTGGCTCTAAATACCTCTTCAAATGCCATTGGACAGTGTCCAATTACGTTATCTCATGCTCATCCCTTTGTCACTCATAGCCTTGCTACGCATCTGCTAGCAATGAGATAGAAATGTCAACAGTTGTCTCCCTATGCCTTGATTTTCAAGTAGTTTCAGAAAGGATGCTTCATGTCCCACCATGCTATTTCTGAAGGTTTTTTTTGCTGCCATGCTTATCTCTTTCCCAAGAAACAGCTTCACATGGGAACAGTAAACTCTTATTCTTTAGAGATCTGTTTTCCTAGATACACTCATTTCCGCCCCAGATACCACGTAAGCATTTCTACAGAGTTGGCCAAAAAGATAAGCTGATGCTCAGTCGTGGTGTGTAGCTCTGCACTGCTCTTGTAGGCGTGGAGAGGAAGAAGGATTCTTTCCTTATCTGATGGCTTGTGCTTTCTGCTGGCAGCATAAGTATAAAGCAGTGGCATCACTTGTTTCCTGTGGGGAAGTGCTCCCATCCTCTGAAGACAGAAGAGAGCTCTCTCTCTCTTGGTGGACAACATTTGTGCTAACCTGAAAGTCAAAGGGCCAGGTTGTAACATCTGAGGAATGGATAAAAAGAGCTTATGATACAAAGGAAGCTATATATAGATAAGGAACCTTGTTTCTGTCTACATCAATCTCTTTTTGCTTGCAGTAAATATTGTGTCTAGTATTTCTCTGTTTTGATGAGCAACTTTTTTCTAATTCGTACTACTTCAGTTGTGAGTCCTGGCTCTCCTTGTGCACAGTACAGAAAATGGAAAGTGTATTGGGAATTTTCAGGACTGTGCAGCAAATATGTTCATTACTTCCATTCAGGGCTAGACTTCAATCTGCAGGTTATAGTGAACACTTGAGCTAGGGGCAGCATTCACTCGAGGGGTAGCTTTCAGGAGGACATGAGAGCAAGGTCTACCTATGCTGATTGGTGTATTTTTCTTTCAGGGCACACATCACTCTTAAAAAACGTTTTCCCAATAAAAAAGACTTGACTGAGAAGTCTTTATCACCCAGGTTTAAACTCAAGCTTCCTCTGCTGTTGGGTCAGCCCTGCTGGTGTGGAACATGGTCACACAGGGCACTGGGCAGGCAGGAGATGGGTTCCTCTTGTACCCCGGTCTGTCTTTCACACAGCCATTCCCCTGAAGTGATACTACTTCTGAGTCTGAGGGAAAAAGAGACAACACAGCACTTTTAGGCTGTCATGAGGAAAGAAAGGTTCCTTTCATTTTATGTTGTGTTATATGGCAGAAAAAAATCTGTCACTTTACAGGATGCTCGCAACAAACAGCTTTAAAAACTGATTAAGTGGCTCAGCTTTACTTAGCTTTTAATCACTCAGCAGCTGTTTACTCCACAATTCATAGGTATGTTTATAATATCCTTTTGTTGAGGTTGTCAGTTTTCTCTTCTGCCAGCCCCCTAATTCCCTGTTGAGTGAAAGGGTACATCACAGCCATATGCAGATCTGATCCAGGCATGGAAATCAGAGCGGTTATATATGCGGCAGACCTACTCCCATTCCAGCAAGCACTGACCACTAATGGTGCTGAGAATCAGAATAAATAAATAAATAAAAGTACAAATACCCTGGAAGTAGCAACTGAAAGATGGTTTTTGGTTCAACAGCAAACCCCTTCTGATATGGGAAGTGTCAGGCAATAATCTGGAGATTACTCTTTTAATCTGGCAGTTGTGGTCATCATCTAGTGCCTCAGTTTAGCCAAGAGTGAGTTGCTGGTTCACTATACAGCAGAAATATGGAGCCTGTAAGGGCTGAAGGGTCGAAGGAATCACAAGGTGCAACAAATCCCTGTCAAACCTATAGGGAATTTCTTCTACCAAGTCTGGCTTTTCTGCGGAAGCCTGAGGTTCCTGGGGTACACACTTTCATCTGTAAATGCATCTCTTAAAACAAAATTCATAAATGCATTCCAGTAATAACTAATGTAACTTTATAGTTGGGCTGCGTTCTGTTTTGTCATGTGGGAGAACAAGGCAATGAACCACCACAGTTAATGGTGCTTCTATCTATCATATTCCAAGTAATGGCTTCACCTTAAAAATACACCAGAGCTCCCAAAGGGAAGGAAATCCCAAGAGCCGATCGTTTTGGAACCTGAAAGGAGTCCAAATGGGTGCTAATATTTCACAAGGGAAGCTTTCAACTGAATGAAATACATCTTTGATATTAATAGTGAAGTCTATGGTTATTACTGCGAAGATCTGCTTTGCCAATATTTTAAACAGAGAATGAAAGCATGTGCAGATTTTAGGGATTTTTTTTCCCTTTTTATTGAAGAAACACACGGCACATGCAAATTAAAACTGCATTCACCAAATAAGACTATAACATTTTTGGCACATGTACTCAGCATGCATAAATGTTGGCTGTATTTAAGTTCTCCTAGACATATATAATTAATGAAATACATTTGTGTATAGCCTCATTTTGCAAGCAGCCTAATTTTAGACTGCCTATCCGTTTGCAATGTAAATCTTCATTTTGGTTGGTATATTAAATGTTAATGCTTGTGCTAATTTTTAGTCTCTAACCTTAAGGCAGGTCACACATTGCTTTATTAAAATAAAAGAAACAAAGAAGATTAATTTAGTCACTGGAGTAAACAATTAAAAGTACTTGGGAGCTTGGACAAAAAAGTAAGGAAATGATAACTTAATGGCAAAAGGCATGTCCTCCAACAGCTAGGCACCATGGTGTGATCCTTATTTACTTTTATAGTGCACCCCATTGTGCCTATGTGTTGGAAGACATATGTCATGTTTCATCCTCAAGGGCCTAAGTGTGAATTTCCTGTTATTTTTTTCACAACTTTAAAAGTTGTTTCAATGAAGTTTTTGTTGGAAGAACTTTAGTAAAATGTGTTTTATATACTGTCTGTGGCTAACCGGGAAAAATTGCAGCCCCAGAGGAAAATAAGGAAGAAAGGCTGCAGACTGAAGGAAAGGAAGGAGAGGGCTGAGCATGGAACGGAGCTGTGAGGAAGGGCTCAGGGCTTGAATGGCTGCAAGGGGTCTGCAGCCCCCACTCACCATATGGAGCTGTGCATCCTTCCCCACTGTCCCAAAGAAGGGATGCTTTGAATACCCATAGTCAAGTGTTCACCAGCTCACACCCAGATGGCTTTCTTGCCCTCTTAACATCCTTTCTTTCTCTCAGGAGTGGACGCTCATGAATTTAATCTATTTCTGACATATTTCACACCAGCTTTGCTGGGGGATGCTGCAAAAGTCCCTCGTGAGTGAACTCCTCCAGTCCCCACAGCTCTCATCAGCTCCTGTGCAGGATCAGCCCACGTGCAAACTTTGAGGTCTATTTTGAGGAGGGATGAGGGGAACTCCATAAAAACACCACCTTTTTATTTTTGATCACTGAGAGCTAATTAGTGCCCTGATTAGTGTAAAAGAAAATGTTAATAACTGTTTTAAGTTCTCAGATACGTTCTTTTTCTTTCTTAGGGTTTTAACTGGAAAATTTCTAAACTTTCAGCAGACACATTACACACTATTTCTAAGATCTCTGAAATCCCCGTCTGGTGCCTTAAAACAGTTTCTCTGATATACAGTTTTTCCTCTAGTTATGCCAAATATAGCAAGGAAATGCATGAAAACAGAGAACGCTCACATTTAAGGCCCCTGCTTTGCAGAAATTACACAGCTAACTTCAGTGAACAAAACTCCACCAATAAAGCTTTTCAACACCAAATTCTGTACAAATGCCTTTTAAATGTTTCAAATTTTCTAGAATTAGACTGTCACTTTTGCAAATGTTCTGTGAAATTTTAGCAGCAATTACTACCAGGCAAAACGTTTCAAAGAGAGGAATTCTAAAAAAGGAACAAAGATAAAAAGAAATAATCTTGCAATACTAGCTAAGGAGTCAGAACTCTCTTCAAGTGGAAATTCAGCTCAATGCTGTGTATGAGGAACCACGTAATATAATGGAGTCGACACAGGAGCATTGGGTCACCATACGGGTCTGACCAGTGACCCTGCCTTAACCATGCACTATCAGCTTCCCTGATGTAGGGGGCATCCACACGAAGATGATCTGTTTCCTGACCACAACTCTCTCTTGGCATTACCCTGTTCATAAGGATAAATGAATAAGAACATACTGTATGATGGAAGTAGAAATGGCATATGGAAGAGAGGGAGGTGATAACCAACTTGTCTTTATCAAGGGCAGGTCCTGCCTGACCAGCCTTGTTGCTTCTTTTGATTGCACCACTGCATCTGTGGACAAGAGAAGAGCCACTGATGTCATCTATCTGGACTTCAGTAGGGTCTTTGACACAGTACTCCATAACATCCTTTTCTCTAAATTGGAGAGAGATGAATTTGATGTGTGGACTGTTTGATGGGCAAGGAGCTGGATACGAGATCGTATCCAGAGAACAGCGGTCAATGAATCACTGTCTGGATGGTGATCAGTGACAAGTGCTGTCCCTCAGGGGTCAGTACTGGGACATTAACACGTTCTTTAACGTCTTAATCAATGACATTGACAGTGGGATTGAGTGCACCCTCAGCAAGTTTGTGGATGACACCAAGCTGTGTGATGTGGTCAACACATCCAAGGGATGAGATACCATTCAGAGAGACCTAGACAGGCACAAGCAGTGGGCCCAGGAGAACCTCATGTGGTTCACCAAGTCCAAGTGCAATGTCTTGCACCTGGGTTGCAGCAACTCCTACTATCAGTACAAGCTGGGGGATGTAATGACGGATTACAGCTCTGTTGAAAAGGACTTGAGAGTACTGTTGGACGACAAGCTGGATGTTCGGCAGTCCAGAAAGCCAATGGTATCTGGAGCCACATCAAAAGAAGCGTGACCAGCAGGGCAAGGGATGTGGCCCTGCCCCTGTACTCTGTACTTGTGAGATATTACCTGGAGTACTGTGTCCAGATGTAGAGTCCTCAGTACAGGAGAGATACAGACCTGTTGGAGTGTGTCCAGAGAAGAGCCACAACAATGATTCAAGGGATGGATCACCTCTCCTACAAAGACAAGCTGAGAGAGCTGGGGCTGTTCAGCATGGACGAGAGAAGGCTCTGAGGATACCTCATAGCAGCCTTTCAATATCTAAAGGGGGTCTGTAAGAAGGAGAGCTACAGACTCTATAGCAGGATCTGCTGTGGTACGACAGTGGGAAATGGTTTCGAACTAAAGGAGGGGAGATTTAGACTGGATATAAGGAAGAAGTGTTTTACAATAACCGTGGTGAGGCAGTGGAACAGGTTGTCCAGAGAGGTGGTGGATGCCCCATCCCTGGAGACATTCACTTGTTTCCACATAAAATCACCTCTCCCATGGCTAGTAGAAAGCTTTCAAAACAAATGTTTCATACTGCTTTCTCCAAGATGTTGGTAGCAACTATCACATTGACTTGGTAGCATAAACCTTAAGCAGAAGCAGCAAACACAAGAAAAATAGAATTATATATGAAAATAAAAAGAAAATAAGAAAGAGTCCAGTGGCCTTTGTATGAAATGTTGGCTTCAATCTGTACAGCCAGTGGTAAATTACCCACCTGTTTTCACTTACTTAACATTAAAAAGCACTTACACATCATTACACTTTTGTATCATATTAGTGAAAATGAGTGCTAGAGCAATATGAGGTAAACACTGCTAATGTGGGAGAAAGTTATTTATATCTTCTAGTGATAGGATTAACTATGGTAGTGGTAGATTCACTGTGCAGCTTTGAATCCTGGCTCACTTGAATTTGCAGTGATGCAAAGAGGCCTAATAGGCTAAAACCTGCTTTTCTCTTGTTTTCTGAGACCATCACAGTGAAGCAGTGAAGTTCTCTGAGCACCTCCTGAGGATCCTGAAGGCTTTGTGCATTTGATTGACTTGCGTGTCCAAAGAAAGGCGATGAAGCTGTGAGGGATCTGGAGCACAAGTCATATAGGGAACAGCTGAGGGAACTCAGATTGTTCAGTCTGGAGAAGAGGAGGTTTGTGGGGGACCTTACCACTTTCTGCAGCTGCCTGAGAGGAGGTTCTAGGGAGTTGGGGGTCACTCTCTTCTCCCAGGCAACAGTGATAGGAGGAGAGAGAATGGCCTCAGGTTGTGCCAGGGGTGGTTCAGGTTGAATACTAGAAACAATTTCTTCTCACAGTGGTGATGCAGTGGCACAGGCTGCCCAGGGAGGTGGTGGAGTCACCACCCATGGAGGTGTTCAAGAACAGTGGCTGTGGCGCTGAGGGACGTGGTCTAGAGCAGTCACAGGCTTGGGCTGATGGTTGGACCAGATGACATTATCAGTCTTTCTAACCTAAATGATTCTATGATTCTATGACTTTTATGTCACTTTCCGCCACCGATTTGTATTTTTCTCTCTATGGCAGCTGGAAAGTAAGAAAAAGAAACTTGTTTTAGAAATATTTTTGCTAGTGTACTTTTCACAGCAGTTCGTGCCATTCAGTGAAGTTTGCCAGCCTTTCTGCACCTGACTGGAAGTGCCTGTGCCAGGTCTACAGCATACCACAACAGGCCTGAATCCAAAGACCCCCTGTGCCAGCATAACAGCTCCTATTGAATTTGTGAGGTGTTTTATTGGACCCATCTGTCTATAAAATACACACACAAATAAATAAAGTAGCAAGGAGAGGCATAGCCTCTGGGGACCCCAGTGCCACAGGCCACTGAGGGACATCCAGGCTATCTCGTGTCCTGGCAGCCTAGCCCCATGACACAGAGGGGGGGATTTCCATTTTCAGGCTCTGCCTTCCAAGTGCAAGGACTCTGGAAGGTTCAGGCTAATCTTCAAGGGAAAAAAAAAAGGCAGCCTATCTGAAAAATGTGGAAGAGATAATAACACTTGTGGCTGTACAAGCGAAGATAACGACAAAAATAATCAAATCTCATGCTCCTGGGAGGAAACTAATTGCACACAGGGGTCAGGAAGACATTTTCATCCACTGTAGAGCACTGCACAGTTGGCTGCTGCGTTGTTATTATGAAAGAGGGAGGTAGAAGGAGGAAGGGGGAGTTTGCTTGGCTTTCTTTTTTTTTTTTTTTTCTTTTTTTTTTTCCTTTTTTTCTTTATTTATTTTTATTTTATTTTTTTGCTGAATTGATGAAGGGACAGACGAAAGCTGCTCTTGTTTGCCCTTAAGCACCAAGTGCTGGCTGGTGCTATAGGCATAGCACTGGGCTGAGTAAATACAGTATGGCAACGCCAATGTGTCCAATGGGTTGAGAAAGTGGGATGCATCTCTCCATGCGCACACATCTGCTATCCCTCACTTGTGAATGTTACTCCAGATGGTAATCAAGAAGGTGGTTTTATAACCCACATTAAGAGGACTGTCTGCTGACAAGTTATGTGTTTTCTTCCCTTGTGTACATGCTGTTAAGATGGATAAGTGCAAATGGTTGAAATTTGGTTGTTAACTCTGAATAATAATAATACTTTGCATTTCTATTGCATCTTCCATCCAAGGATCTCAAAGCACTTTGAAAACACTAATTAACAGCATCTTACCACACTGCAGTGAAGCAGGTAATTATTATTAATTTTTTTACAGGAAAAGAAGCTTGTCATAGTCAAAGAGAGCTTCTCTGGGTTATCAAAGAGCTAAAACTAGTTGAGAAACAATGATCTCTCCAGGCAAATTACAAGCATTGCATTAATTTCTTGAAAATTAATTTGATTTTGTTTTACTTTCCAATGTATAAAATAAGCCAAGCTTCACACATTTCCAGCCTTTGAAATCTTCCTTTTTTGGGGCTAAAACACTAAAAAGAAAGTACAAACCTTGCACTTTTCACTTGCTTGCTCAACAACCAAAAATAGCAATCTTGAATGAAAATTGTCTACAGAAAGAAATAGTTTGATGATTATGTTTGATTAATACCAAGAATATGGTGCAAACCCGTGTCAGCTTCAGTGCTAATTCCCAATCCTTTAAGCCTCATCAAATAATTAATTACACTATTTCCCGTCTCCTGGAAGTAAACGTAACCTCTTTGTGAGAACTGCAAGTATTCTGCTTTTCTACTTTTTATTCCTTCCTGTCATCTGTTTAAAAATACCCTCAAAATTTGTGGCTGAAGACTGTGACTTTGTAGACAATAGGTTCATAAGCTTGCATAAATGAGAAAAAGATATCAAGGCCAAGTTTCAGTGTTGATTTTTGACACTGAATAATATTAATTATTTGATTTTCAGGCCCAGAATCCACCTTTAAATTACAGGAAGATGTTATGGTCCCATCAAAGAATCGAAGACAAATTCTGCTAATCCTTCTGAGAGGCGAGATAATGGTAATAGGGGGTAAGGAATGATGTCTGGGTGGGCAATATTGCCTGTTCATTTCCTCGGCTTAGCTACTGATTGTCACTCTTGTGCCTTTGAGATGCCCATAAGCTTCCAGGGAGACTACACAAAGGTACAGTAGCTTAATTATGTAGGCTGCTATTTACTAGGTTTCAGCTGAATCCATCAAACTAACTTTGCTTTAACCTGAGCCAGATTTGATTAGGAAGCCAATTTATTGACTGGTTCCCCCTTTGGCAATGCATCCTTTGATTTAGATACACGTACTTACCTACTTGAAAAGTAGCAATGTTATGACACAATTTATATTTTAAAAAGCAATATTACACAGAACATAATTTAAAACAAACAAACAAACAAAAAAGCAACAACAAAAAGCCCTTTGAATCTAGAATAATGGCTACCTGTAAGGCAGTAGCTCACTTGAGAGATTTTGCTCAAGTAACTTATAACTATCAGCAGAACCCCCTAGGGAATTACCGCTGTTTTTGCAGAAGCTGTTTGCAGTGGAATAAACAGACAAGTGCTCTATATATCATTTTAAGTAAGACAAATAAAGTTCTGCTTCCTCCTTACAACGATGTCATTGTCACTTATATAAGAATAATTCTGTGTGACTTTTTATGAATCTTTCCCCTGTGCAGAAGTACAATGGCCTAATTTCCTACACTCCGTATTATAAATAAACGCCCTTCTTCAGCGATCTATGGCCAAACTGCAATGATCTTACAACAAATGGAGTGGTCCAGAAGTGCTAAGGTGCATTGGAGCATCAGTGATGGGTGGAGGGAAGACCCACCACCCCAGAACAGGGTATGTCAATTCCCATTCAATCCCTGGAAGAATGTTTCCCACCCACCTTGCTCTTGCCCAGGGATCAGCTGACAGGAAGGCCTGGGGAAGCCACTCCTTTTGTCATAGATTCCCCTTCCAATTCATGTCATGGCTGGAAGACCATTCATTCTGGGGGGTTCTCAGACACAGCATCAAATGCATGCCACTTGCACGAGTGGAGGAGAAAATAGTGCAACGCCCTGCTTCCCCCGTGACCACTCTCTACTATTGCCATGAAGAAACTCTCATATGGTAAAAACACGTTAAAAAATTAATAAAAAAAGCTAGAAAGTGTTATTCAAAATGTAATTTTAACACATTGTGAAGGGCTTTTAAGGGGAAATCTGTGTGGGGAGGGCTCTTATCTCTCTATGGCTCCAGCTAATGTAACTGGCTGCCCAGGGGAATGCCAGAGGGAGAGAAAATGGGAGAAATGATATTAAAATGGTGGGAACGTTATTTTATAACTTAAAAAAAATATATTTGTTTTCCCCAGAGTCTTTCAGGTTGGTTTGCTCTTCTGGCTGCATTTGATCTGCCAATAGCAAAGCCCATCTCTGCAGTGATTGCAGAGCTCTGTCTGATATTCCCTGCGTGCCGAGAGCATGGGGATTTCATTTCATACATCATTTCCAGTGAATACCCTCAATACAAAGTACAGAAGAAATTTCTTTCATACACACATGCACACTCTCTCTTCTGTGTGTGCACGCGTACATGTGGATGTGTCCACATGAATCAAATCACGCTCTGCAGAGAGGTACCCTGTAGCTCTGGATAAATTCATGTGATAAATTGTATTTACCGTGTGTCTTTCATTGCCCCACCTGCACTATCCTGCCTGTTCATTTCTCTGCCTGGATTTGTTCCTATGCTCTGAACCTCTGAGAGTAGCTTCTGAAAGGTTACCACTGAAACAACAACCAAAAAAATAAATGATCAGAGTAACAATTCTTTTCCTCCTTTCTAAGTGGAAGCTGCTTTTTTCTTCCTCACCACCTCCAAATAACAAAACAAAACAAACAAACAAACATATATATATATATATATAAGTGTATATATATATATATATATATAAGTAAATAAATAATAATAATAAAAAATACAACCAAATCAAGCCCCAGGACAAACCGCGTACTCAGAATGACCCATTTAAGGTCCAGTGTTTTACAGCTCATCTGGGCTAGAAAGGGTCTCTGAGCAGTGTGCTGGAAATGGAAGATTTCTTAAGGGGCACAGTCAAGCTTTTACTTCAGAGGTGTCATACCTTAACACAATAATGTTTGGTACTTTCTAGAGGTTACTGCAACAGTAGAAGTTATGTTTCTGAGTTCTGCACAGCTAGAGATGTGAAAACTAAAGGGAAACTCTCTTTCTAAGTGAGTAGACACTGTTACAAGGAGACAAAAAATCTACAAATGCCCTTCATAATTTGTGTTTAGAGAACTAAGAATGGTACACAGCCACCGGAAATATCTGCTGTTCCTCTTAAGGTTATTTGCATGCTCTTTTGCTGTTTGTAACTAATCTGGGCATCCTAAATTAACAGCAAAGATGCTCACAAACCTTGCCTGCCAAGATTTTCCTGCATTATTTTAAGGTATGTTGAAATTCCTTAATGAGAAATTTCTATGTGACTTCACATGTAAGGCTTCATTTTTTATTTTTTATTATTATTATTTTTTTTTTGGTAGGTTGATCTGTTTTGTCCATACCTCCAGGACTTTTGTTGCTATGCTGCACCACAGCATTGAATTGATACTGAATTGATACTACAACAATCTTAGCCCTTACATAGTAGAGTAAGATATATAATTTATAGGCCACTGGGAATCAATGACAAAGGACAGCAAGAAAACTCTTGAGTTATTTAAATCCTCATAAATGTGTGGAGACTGTAGGAGTTGCTGGTGAGCCAGTGTCACCCCTCTGCTGCAAGCAAATACCAGTTTCCTCACACTGTGATGGGCGGAGGAACACATGACATTTGTCGCCACTAATTTCAAAGGTGGCTTATTGATTTAGGAGAGCTGATGGGGCTCAAACTGACACCTCCACTGTGAATGACTGTGCCATCCCCTTCTGTACAAAGTGAAGCTTTGTTTGCTCTCACTCATGTCACATGTGAGGTGATACTCACTCAACAGCCCATTTTAATACTCAGTTTGTCTGTTGAAAGGAAAAAAAAGTGGTATCTAACCTAAAATTTTTCTGCCTTTGTTTGAGGCTGCTGCTTCTTGTTCTACCTTCTTGTACTAATGTGAAGAATTCCCTTACTTCATTAAACTCACTTCTACATAATGGTAACGTCCCCTGTGAGTGATCTCTATATAAAGTCAGTTTCTCTGATATTTTCCAGTATTTTTTATACTCTGATCTTTGTATCACTTTGGTGGTTAATCTCTGTGTCTTCTCCAGTGTCACATCTACACACTAAGAGAACCATAAAGTGTTTTGGGTGGCATCGTCCTAGATTTGCAGAGTTGCCATATCACTCTTCTACTTTTACATAAGACTTCTTTTTAATTACATACAGGAATACTGCTGCTGTAATTTACTTTCGTTAAAGCACAGACATATGTTTCATAGAGTAGCTAAAGTAATAGTCTTAAGGTCTGTCAATCACTAGTTTCTAAGCAGCCTCTCTTTAGCTATCTCTATTTTACTGACACTCCCAGAGTATTCTATCTGTTAAAATCTCAGTTCAGAGTGTCTTTGGACATACTCTGGCTATATTTTCTGAACTATCTCTCTTTTTTTTTAGTCAATGGACTTGTACATGCAGTGTTTCTGGTATGTTGTGAAACATAAACCTACAAAATAAGAGCACAGTTATGATACATGTGACCCTGATTGAAAGGGTGGCTGTGAAAACTGATTACACAGCAAATTGCCCATCTGCACAGACTTGGAATAAGAACATTTCAAAGCTCATTTGTGGGTTGATGTTGCCATTTAACGCAGTTTCCAACAAATCATTCATAAAATTAATGATCACAACTGATAGTTGCTTCTCTCAAGCTCTTCTGCGAAAAGTAGTTCTTCCATTGATTGAAGAGGTTATGTAGAGGAATGAGTGTCATACAAAGAAAATTGAATGAAGTAATCTTCACATAACCTCAGATAGCTGGGCTACTGGTAGCATATTGGATTAACATATAATTTTGCTCATCATAATCCACCTGTCAGTTTTCCCATTACTAATGAAGCTTTGTCCTGTAGCTTTCCAAAATATTCCTAACGGAATCTGTCATTTTTCTCCCTGCTTAATGTCCCTGACATTGATTTGTAGGAGACAAGGATTGTGGTTTGAGTGGGGATACTTGACTCCTCCCTCAGCTTCTCTGTTGCACGTTGTGGGCTCAGAATCTCTTTTTACATCCTCTCAAAAATCAGGACTTCACAATTCATGCAGCCTATGTCCCAGGAGAAATGGGGCCACATCTAGTTTCCCATACCTCTACTTTTCCAGAAAGCCAGTTTTGTGAGGACTCTGGATTTGAAATCAGTCTCTTCAGTTGACAGTAGAATCACACAGAGACTTTAAAAAAGTTTTCACAGACCAATAAGTATTTATTCTAACACAAGAAGCATTCAACTCTAATGAAACAAAAAACATCTTCTATTAGTTTCCTGATCTCTCCTAGCTACCTTTTCAGCTTAGTCTAGATGTCATTTAAGACCAATTTCTTCCCTTTTCTTTTGAGTGGTTACCTTTCTGCAGGAGAACTGTTACGTCAGGGATGAACTAGTGACTGAGCACTAGTAAAGGAGTGTGGCTGGCCCAGGGAGCACAGGCAGGTTGTTTGCAGCTGTGCTCCTCATGTGCCCCAAAGGTGTGGACCCAGGAAGAGCTTGTATAAAGGCCAGCCTCTGAGAGGAGAGTATCTTCTGGATCTAGTCTGCTTCTTTAGAAGGAATGTTGTCCTGTTAAGTTTGATGCTTTTTTCTATATATGCCTACAAGTTTACCTGTGATTACTTTACCTGGTATTGCCAAGAACCTGTCTGAAGAAATTTTGCTTCTGTGAGTGGGATATCTTCCAAGTAATGAAAAACTATTTTTTTTAGCATATAGGTAGTTTATTTCTCCTTGAGTTAGTTTTGTAGTTAATGTCCTGTCTCCTCTGAAAGAATGCTATACTTGTGCCTAAGTGTCCTGGTGTCTCTGCAACTTCCCCCTTGGTCTTTTAGGTTGCTGGTGTGTAATATTTGGCACTGGTATTAGTTTAACACACAATTTCTCCTCCAATTTCTCAGTTGCCTGCACACTGTCTAATACAGCTTTTCAGATGTCTTGTATGTTCAGATGTACTGAAGCATAGCCTCTGGATCTGTCTTTTAAAATCAAGTATTAATGACTAGTTGCTATTGCATCAAGATTTACTAGTAAAAAACACAAACCTCCAGGAAGGTTCAAGAAAATTGATGTTTGTAAAAAACTAAAGGAAATGTCCATTTGTGTGCCAATAAGCTGTCAGTCCCAACTTGCATGGAGGCAAAATATCAGGTCTAATCCCATCTCCTTAGAATGAGAAGATGAGACTATATACTGTGTAGGACAGCTTTACTACGTAAAATTCGTACAGTCTATAAATCAAACTGAGTTTTCATAGAAATTCATAGGAAGAGAGATATGTGGTAGCATGGAGAAACAGCTTTGAAAACCATGTTCTTGTTGCAGAGATTTCCGTACTGATTGGGAATGCAACTTAATTAGTCTCCCAGTCTGATTGTGATCTCAGGCTAATTTTACACTGGCATGATTCCATTAACATTTGTGCAATTAATTTGAGTGTAAGTCAAAGAAGACTCAGGTTCTGAACACTCTGAATCACCATATCACTCATTCTGGAGTAATATGCTTAGCTGTGTAATAAGCTCCCAAGCATCACATCTTTCTCACTCTTTTCCCCTCATGTGTTCAGTCATTCACTTCAGAATCTCTTCCTTGGGTGAAAGGTAATTCCAGATAGAAAGTCAGTTTATGTTTTGGAGCTAATTTGGCACAGATCCTGATGCAGTGATCTGGAGGACATGGATTCCCTCAAGTCATTTTCAAGGTTATCACCAAAGCCTTGTGACAGGAGTCTAGTTGATATACTAATGGCCACATGGTAAAGGAGAACATGGTTGTGATTAGGGGGATCTGTGTATGCAGTCACACACCTTAGACCCCGTTTATTTTCACAAATGGACATATTCAGTGTTTCAGCTGAAGTGATGGGAATATTGTGATTTGCTTTTGCTGTGCTTTAACCTATGAAGCCAGTAAGAAAAGAGAAGGCAGAGAGTCCGCTTGAGCACACACCAAAAAGAGCCAAAATCTCAGTGTTGTATGCCAAGGTAACTCTAACAAATCATGCCCAGTTGGCATGCATATTTTGACGAAGTCATGTGTTGTCCAGTAAGCACAGCAAAATACTGATATTGTTCCACATTCTTTCAGGGAAAATCCCAGTTAATTCTTCTGGGGAGCAGCTTTGAGCAGTGTGGGAGAATTTCCATTGTGCATGTTCAAGCAGGGACAAAATCCAGGTCTGGACATTTTAGAAAGATTGTGTGTGCAAAATGTGTGTATGCAAAATGCGCATGTTTGCTACAGGGAGGTTGTTGGCATGATATTATCTCTTTGTGTCTCAAAATGACTTGATGATAGAATTTTTCCTCACCTTTCTCTTTGCAACTTCAGTTTTTCCTCCAGTCAAGTGTGAGTCCAAAGATCACCCAATTAGTAAAAGGAAATTGGAGATTTTCATCCTAGACTCTTACCTGACTGAGGCACTTTCATATACAACAAACTTTCATAAGCCTTTATTCCACAAGGGAAAGTCTTTAGGCTCATTACCAGGAAAGAACCATTCAAGGTGAACGCAACTAGGTAGTTTCCAACATCACTGTATGAACAACAGTTCAAAGCTGAGCCAAGCTGTCTGTGAAAAGACAAGGCTCTCAGAGCAATAATATCTCTGTTCTTTTCCAACACATTACCCTTGTGGCTTCAAAAAGCATGATTCTAGCTTTCTTTACGGTGAATGTTCTAAGACACTTCTCTCCACAAATATTTTTCTGCTAGCCCTGATAAATTAACATTGAGGTGGTCAGGTTGCTGTTTTGGCATGGGAAGTACAATATTGTCATCAGAATCAGCAAATCTTAGCTTTACCACATCACCATTCAGAGAGTGAATCTGTAACAAGTGTGTGTTTTAAAAGTACATTTTCATGTTGGTTGCTAGTGTCATCCCTTGTATCATTAAAAGTTCTCATCTGATTCTAGGAGGCAAAAAGCTTCCCATAACATCAGTTTGCACTGGGATGCCTTCATTGGTGCCAAAGATGGTTTTCATACAGAGGCTTCTCAGTTCAGGAAAAACAGCTCTGGGTAATGAGCGGGCCAATCTTCCTGATCATCCACGCACTTACTGACCATACAGCGTGGGACAACATACTTTTTGAGCAGAAGTGCAGGTTGGATGTCTTTCAGCACAGTGTAGCAGTTATTTTATGCAAGCATAGCAAGGGCAAAACTTGTTTGTGCAGGATTCAAGGGGATAGAGCAGGGTTAGGGTTGTGAGAAGGGAACCATTTTAGTTCATAGGGATCCTGGAGATGAAGAGAAAATCTATTCTAGAATGGCATCTGGCAAACCTGCTTCAGTAAAAACCATATGTGAAATTATCAGTGTTACCAGCGTGTGCATTTTTGTTGGGACAAGAGAAAGGGGATCTAGCAACCATGTGAATGTTTGATTCAGTCTTTCTCAGTGTGACACTTCTCATGAAAATACATATCTCAATATCCATCAGCAAGTATTACAATAACTTTTATTGAGTTGCCTTTTTGAAATTGGGTCTGCATTGGGAGGCAACTTTGAAACTGGAAAGATGTTCTAAATTGTAACAAAATGTCAACATTTTACAATCTTCAGGAAAATTTTTTACTCTTTCCACAGTTCTCTTTTATTTATTTATTTATTTATTTAGTAGTAAGACACACTTCCTGGCCTTTATATCATAAAACACTAAATAATACTGATTATTTGTTTAAAAAGAAAAAGAATCAAGCAAACAAATCTGTACAAAAAAAAAAAAAAAAAAAAAAAAGAGTTCTCATTTATAGTTCTGTTCTTTAAGAGAAGCTGAGAGAGACTGAACTATATTTGACAGATATTGTTCACTTTGTTTACTGCCCTAGTGGGAGGTGCTATATTGACATAGCTTAGGTGATGAGGGTAGAGCAAGAAGGTTTGTTAAGAGAGTAGCAGGGCAAGGAGCAAAATGTAGAAACAAGCAGCAAAATCTACCTTTGAACCCAAAGGGATGTTAATGGAAGGATAACGTACCTTGAATTGTTGCCAAAGGGATTTTACTAGTAGTACCAGGGAAACAATATAGAAAACCTCTGGTCATATAGATGACCAGACCTAAGGAGGTGTGAATAGTCATAGAATGAGATGTTTAAACCATGTGCAAGTACTATAGTCTCCCAGAGGTAATGCTGAGAACAATTTGCCAGAATTTGTGCATCAAAGTGTAAGAGTTCTGCAATCCACACTCACCAGCTGGGGGAATCAGAGTGGCTGCAGAAACTGATGGGGGCCTTGCATTTCTTCTGCTTGCTAAGGGTGGGCCTTCAACTTTGTCCTACCGTGGTTTTGAGATGGGCCAGGAGCACCTACACAAGGCTCCATGTCCTGCTCTTCATCAGGTCAAAGACCTATTGTTACACAGCAAGTACATTAACATTTTGCCTGCAGTGTAACTGAAGTTATGTGTATGCATAGTGTATTTGAATGAGCTTCAGAGGGCAATTTTTTTGGTGTTGTGTGCAGAGAAGTGTACAGGGGTAGAGTACTGCCCCTTCACTTGGTTTTCATTTTTGCAACCTCCTAAAGAGTCGGCCCCAACTGCAACTTTCCTGAAATTACCAGGGCAAAGACAAATAAGTCTCCTGCTAGCTGTTCTTGTTCAGTACAGAAAACCAGAAATACTCACACTCACAGTCCTAAATGTTCAGAATCACAGGAATATTGGAATGAAGGTATAGAGTGTAGACCATGCTCACATTTTCTCGTACCTGTTTTATGTTGTCCATAAGGCAAGACTATTTGTTCCATATTATAGCAGCAGTAACTGGGCTTCTGGAAAAAAAAACACATCCCATATCCAATTAAAAATATGTGCTGTACATGCCTACTTGCTATTGGCAACTTCTTCTAACAGCTGCCTGAGGTATAGTTAATGTGCTAACCCTCTACTTTAGAAGAGCTGAGGAGCAAGAGTTTCTGACTTGAGAGAATCTGAAAACAAAAAGATGCAAGCCTTTAAAAGACTGGCTGATATGATCAGTGTCTGACCACCATAACCTTGTATGGGCATTTTCAGCAGAGATTTGTTAGGTAACAAGCTACAGGGTGTAAGAAACAGTGAAAGAAATAAATCAGTGCTTGGGAGGAAAAGCTGAAACTGGGGGAAGAGGAAGAGAAAGAAGAGGATTTTTTTTCTTAACAAAGTGAAGAGCTGGAAGGATGAAAGACTGACCTGGCAAGAGCTGTAAAGTTGAGGAGCTTCCATTCCAGGGACACGATCTTGTCGTGCCCAGCCTTTTTCTACACGTGTTTGCTGTAGCTTAGGGGCATGTCACACACTTGTGAGAACTTTACCAGGGTGTTGATGCAATATTGTGTCAGTAACTGAGTGATTTGTTTTTCCTCTGGACATTGATTGAAGAAATTCTTATTACATTTTATAGCTTGCTTGGCCTTGGTAAGAGAGTCAAGACATAAATTGGACCATAAATTGGCCTATGTCAGAATCTACATTGAAATGACATCAAATACGTGTCATCATGCTGGTGTTTCAGCTAACAGCAGGAACCTGACACTCCTTGTCAACTTGATCAAATACGAGACCTCCTTGCATCTTTGCCATGTGGCACGCTTTAACAGTTACAGTGAAGGCTGCGGAGGTATCTCCTGTGATGATACTGCAGAATGCTGCAGTAGGAAAATAAATTGTGTTTGTAGGCCAAATTGATTTGCTTCGACTTATTGCAAAGTAACAATCTCCACTGCGAGCGTAGCAGGTATATGCATATAAATAAAAATTGACACCAAATATATAGAGATACACAGAGAGGAAAAGAGAGCATACATAACTGAGATATATTTATCCCACAAGCAAAGTGAGACTTGATAATTCATGAGTGGCAAAGATGCAGTTGAGTTATGGAGATCTTTCCTCTGGAGTGAGATAAATATAGCATCTGAATTCAGCCCATTATATAGCATGATTAATAGAAGTGAATGCTTTCAATAGGTTGGCATTATTTTGAAACATTTAGAGGCAATATTCCGCTCTTAATTTATGAACTAAAAGAATCCTTATGCTGATTTGGAATTAAAGCTGCATTTTTGTAATAATGGTGGGTTTTTGCTCATTTTTATTTATGGTTCTACAATCAGAAATCAAACTTATTGTAGTTAGAAACTGGAATTTGTCTATTTGTAAGTTAGTGGCTTAGTCTTAAACAGAAAGCTATGGAATAGCTTATTGCAAGACAGTCTACAGCACTATACAAAACACGCATTTGGTTATTATTTAGACCAGTGGTTACATTCTACTAGCGGCAGTCAACAACCATCCATCTCTTTCACTGCTGCTTTAAAGACTGGCTGATTTTCATCCATTTCACCTAGCATCTACCGATATCTTATCACTCCTCTGTCTCTAAATATGAAAACTGCAGGCAAGAGCTCAGCCTCACCACAGCTGGAGCATTTTACAACACGGTGTTAACACAATAAGCTTCTCCCCAATGGCTTCCGCTGACTTCACATGCTGTCATCCGGGGAGACAGACTGTGGCAAAATGTGGAGTAGCAGCCACAGAGTGTGGCTGGTATTAATTCATGACTCTGAGTCAGTATCTCTTTGTTGCTGTTAATAAGTAGATTTTGGTTATTACAGACTCTGTAGATGTCAACACTATCAGCTACTTGCCTCATAACTGTAATAGAAATGTCTTGGTATCATCCCTATTCAAGAATCCTAAATCATATTTTCCTGCAGGCCAAGAACTACTTCACAAAACTGCCAGAACCTTTCTTTTTCCTTTGCCAACACCAACACTGTCCCAAGGTTCCTTCAGTATAAAGGAGGTAACATACAGAATACTGGAAATATCAAGACAGCGCTGAGGAGTAACTCTATTTACTCAAGGGAGTTTCATGAATGTCAAAAAGAGAGAAGAGCCAGACCTACACAAATCCACATGGAAATAAAAAGCAGAAGGATAATGGCATGTATGGCAGAACAATTTTCCATTCATTTAGCTCATTAGAAAAGCCTTTTTTTTTTTTTTTTTTTAAGTTGAAGTCCATTGGAACATGGCAGAATTTCCTAGAACTTTACTTGCCAAAGAACTGGACTTTGTCTATGGTTCTGAGAAAGGTGAAAAGTTTGATACACCTTGGTTGAAGTGAGCTGAAATACACCATACTGTGAACTGCTGAAAGAGGGGAATGACACTGGATATTTACAGTCCTTGAAAGTGTGTGTGACACCTCAGGAGTGAGGGACTTGTATGTCATCTCCTTGACAAGTCCGAAGAATTTCTGGAGCAGGGAAGCTCCTTGAATCCACTGTAAATTCTCAGCCTTGTTATCATTCAGAGATCTGCAGGGTTGCAACAGAAGAGATGCTTTGTTTTACTGTTTGCACAGCTGTAGGAATTACATTCATACCCATAAACCTAGTTCTACTTAAGGGTCTTGAGAGCTGCTGTTCTAAAACCAAGCTCTGGCCAGGAGTGCTGAGACATAAAACACTTCCAAGCAAAAGGCCAAAGCACCATATGCAAAACATCACTGAGGCCTTCATGTAGATAGCTGCTCCTCATTGTCTTTGTGATAACAGATTTAAAATATGTGTTTTAAAATGGACATCTTGAAAAACAAATTGACTTTTCTGCACCCCGTTCCCCTACAGTATTTCTTTACCCTCCCTTCTTCCTAAGCACATTTCAAATTAATTCTGATATGCATGTATCTCTATAGGACTAATCTTCGACTATTTGAACAGAAATGGGACTTTGTAGATAGAATTTTACATATTATTTTCTATTGTTCTTTTGCACCTATAGTAATTTATTGAAACCTCATAATTCTGGATACATTTCACAAAATGTCAAATGGAAAAGGAGTGAGACAAAATGTGCTCAGAAAATTTTGCAGACTTATAAGGACTTTTCTCCAACACAACAAAAAATGTGCCTCTATGTAAAGTTTTGTTAAATTATCTGTGGCTTAAAAGTGAGATATCCAGGACAGCACTTAATCAGAAGATTCACTATAAGAGTGCCTTTGATTTCCATTAAAGAAAATGACATGTAGCTACTTGCAAAACCAAAGAAAAACCACCAAAACCAACAACTAAAGGCTTGAGCATTTTCCCTTACAAAGGTTTTGATACTTACTGTGTCTTGTGCTCTGGTGAAAAATTGTCCTAAGCCAGGAAGCCCTGTTGGACAAACAAATAAGTGAGCATATTTTTGAGATCTGCACTGTCCACAGTGAAGAGAGATGTCAGCAAGCTGGCTCTGGCTTTCTGGTTCTGATCCATTCTGTCTTCACTTGTGGTAGAGCTGCCAGGAACCTTATGACAAACAGACTGCCCACTTCATCTGTCCTCTGGAGAAATTTGTCATGCCCAATGTCTCCCACTGCACCAGCTGATAGGCAATATTCCAAGCAAAAGGTTTTACTGACCTAGAGCAAATCTCCAAGGGCTGTGGCTATATTGTCTAGTCAAGGTGACATTGCTCAGATAAAAATCTGCCTTGCAGTATGATCTGACTCTTGCTGCCATAGAAAAAGGCTTCCATGTGAGAAGGTTGGAAGAGCTAGAAGATATTGCAGTGGTTCTAATAATTTCTCAGCAGGAAACAAATTTCTGTTAGGAACTATTAAAATTATGAAGCTGGTAAATGGCCAACACTTCACTTTATAAAATTCCATGTTGAGCTCTTTGTAAATCTGTCAAGCTTTAATGCTGTAGACCAAAATTCTCCATGGTAGCTGCCCTGCTTCATATAAACTCTTAGGGGTCACTTTAATCTAGAAGAAATTATCTGTTTTTTGAAATATGTTTATGTGAAATACACAAGTCAATTGACAGGGATTTTTTATTTTATTTTATTTTTTTTAAGTATGATGTCCCCATATCGTAAGGAGGATATAAAAATATTGGCAGGAAAGTAGCATTAAGGAAAGGAGACTGCTATTGGAAAAAATTTTGCCTGGTAATTGAAGACTACATCATGTGCAAGCACCCACCTGTGGTAGCGGAAATAAGGTTGGACAGACTCCCACATCCTAATTTTTTACTGCACAGTTTTACTAGTTTATTAACATAATTGAAGTCTAATATTTTTTTGCACAAATAATCTTTTCAGTAATCTTGGTGGTGGTTCAAAGAATGAGTGAAAACTCAGAACTTCCCATTTCCCTTCCTTTACCAAATTCCCCTTATGTAAGCTTGTCTTGCTGGACAGCAAAGCTCATTTTGTAGGCATACATATACTGAAAGCATGGGGTGATGTGATGTCATGACCGTGACATCAGCCAGAAAGCTCAGTGACAGCTTCCATCTCAGAATTGCTTTTGTTGTCTGTGTATAAAAGGATCCTTTGGAAACTGAAACACACAGCATTATTTCCAAGCTGTGCAGAATGCAACAAGCCCAGTAGGATGTGCTTTCTGGTGAATCTTACATCTTGAGGCATAGCAATGAATTCCAGTTACAGCTGCTCCTCCTCGATTTGTTCTCCCAGTGGCACTCTGCTACCGCGGTCCTGTGCAGGGAGGAAGCCTCAGGAAAATGACATTGGGGCACTGACTTTCACAGCTCCTTTCTGAGAGCGTTTGCTAATGAACCTACAAAATATTGTTCAAGACCCAGGTGCATCATTCTCAAGGTACACCACAATTCCATTCATTCACCACACCACAAACAGGTTAAATGGTTTGTCTGATTTCTTATATCCAAGTGAGAGATGTTATCTTTTTCTTTCTTTTTTTTCTTTTTCCTTTTTTATTTTTTTCTTAAGTCTGCCTATTAGCACTCCTCACACAACATTCAGGTCTTACAAATGCAGTGTCCTTGGTGATCTAGGTTGGATGAACCAAAGAAAAGTTTGAATGACACTCACAGAAGCAAAGACATTTAGACTTAAGGATAAAATGAAATGTATAAGATTTAGTTTTGCCCAAAGGGACCTCAGAGCAGCAAGCAGCCCCACTTATCATATATGCTGCAGTTTTGGGATGCAAAGCAGGTACCTGAGGATAATATTTGGGCCTTGTCTGCAAGTGTCCTTACTTTTCTCAGATTAAATCTGGAAACGATGCATTAGCTGAACGGACTGTGTGTGTGTGGTTTAATATGCATTTAATGTAGCTCCTGGGAAAGCTAATGGAGTTGCCTTGGGGAGTTGAACAACCTCCCAGTGCGATCTGCATAAATCTTTTTTAGCTGCAGGTGAACAAAAAGTTATGTTAAGTGCAAAAGTGAAGGTAACAGCTGCTGAATCCCTTTTGATGGCCAGGAGAGAATTGATACTGCATGTTACTGACTGATTGGTGATTTCTTAACCTCCTCTAACCTGTAAAAATTGGAGGAAATATTGAAGCTTGGGGGAAAGAGCTTCTCTCCTAGTAGAATTTTCTCTTATTTGCCAAGGACAACTGGCTAAAGAAAATAAAGTGGAAAGAAATTCAGATAGAAAATGACCAGGACACCACAAATGTGGGTTTATAAGACTCTTCCTTCTCACTTTCCTTTTTTTTTTCTTTTTCTTTTCCTTGAGGAAGATAACTTGGTTTTATACTTTACTGTCTTATTAACAGAATGCATTTTGGAAGTCTGCCACTGTTAACAGTATCAGAAGGATTTAGGGCTGCTGAAATACACTTGAAGATTTAATTCTGCTGACTTCAGCTCTGATCCGAAGTAAAAACTGTAACCATAGATTAAATGTTTAGCGCTAGATATTGCAATTGCTGCTTCTTGTCGTAAATCCTTGTGTCTATTGCTGCTTCAGACAGCTCTCTGCGGGCCTTTGGCAGTGCATGTAGCACAATGCTCTTGTTGTATAAGGTTCTTCACCAGGGGCCAATTCCTGAAGTCCTCTTTCAATCCTTCCTCATAAAACTCCCAGTTGCCTGAGTGAGAACCTTGAGATTTAGGGGTGTATGGTTGCCCCCACAGACACAGCTCCCTCTGTGTGACCCACTCCAGCCATCACTGTGTCGTGAAAACCTCTATGACCGCCTGCTTTTTTAAAGCCTAATCTTTGGATTTTAAAACAAATATTCTCAGGGAGAAGGGAAGGGGCATTGCAGGCTTTATTAATCTCTTAGGAGAGCCAACTAATAAAAGCAAATAATCAATACAAAATTAGATTGTCGTGATGAAAATTAACTAATGCGGTCATTCATATACTAGAATATCTGGTTAAAAATTTAAGGGCTACCTCCCTCTCTTAGTTATAATTTTATAGGTCTCCATAGACTCCTTTTTTCGGACTTCAGCAGCCATTGACATTTTAATCTTTTTAATGCGGTCATCTGATTTACACGTGGGGTTCACTTTTTCATAGTGAGTATTTCTCCACTCATTGCTTAGTGCACTCAAATAAAGTTATAATAAGAATACATCTCAATAGTCCCTGGTCCAAAACTGGTGCTTGTCTTTCCTGACCTTGGGTAGATTTATTGCACTGTAAATCTCGGTGCACAAGCTTTAGAGGTTCTTTTTTTTTCCACTAAAATTTTGATGTCAAGGGTACAACCTAAAATACTTCCAAAGGCATCTCAGTGTACCAATCATACTGACATGTGAGAAGATGATGGCACCCTTATTTTTCTAATAAAAAAAGAAAAAAAGGCTACAATGGTGGCATATGGTAGAAGAAAAAATTAGCTCCGGTATTCCCTCATCAGCACTGAGGCTTCATGGAGAGATCAGGAAGAAAGGTACTGAGGTCTAAGCCTTTGTCTGCACTGCTAGGTGGTGGCCTGGCATTTAATTATTTATGTTTTTAGGAAGAGGGGAAACCAAAATAGGATAAAAAAATAAAATAAAAAAATAGGTCAAAACACTGAGTGGAATGTCGGTAGCACCACCCCAGTGCAGGTAACCCATAAATTAAGTAAAAGTGATTTACTCAGCTAGCTGGATATTTATATTTCACCTAGACTCCCTAGGGCTGGAATATCTGGCTCATGAACTACCCTGGTAATTGGGAAGGTGCGACCTAAAATCTACCAAATTTAGTTTGAACAATTTTTAAGTTTAATTTTAGTGCTCAGACTTTCGACATGGTGACATAACGATAACCTGTAGCTGGATTGCCCGTTCTTCTCACACGAACTCCCATTCAGTTAGTTTTTCAAGCAGTACCTCATAGCTTTCTCATACTTCATCTGCTGCTCTTTTAGCATTATATAAGACCTGTATAGAATAAAAGTATCAGGCTTGTTTCATATGGCCATGCTAGTCCCAAAGCATGCAGATAAAAGAAACTGCACAGTGATGCACTCAGCACAGCTCCAGTGCAGGAGGCAGTCATTTCCTTTGTTCCTTTCCCATGTGAGCAAACTAGTCTTTTATTAATTCTCTACCCTAGCCCCATTTACTCTTATAGAGAGTGCCAGGGAGAAGCTGGGAATATAATGCTTTCCTCCCTTTTTGCTACAGGTCATATAAAATGGATATTACATTCAGTGCAGATGGGGTGACATTGTCATTCATCAGTTCCCCAAATTGGCTGCTTGGCAGACAGAATTATTTAAGTAAAACTGAAGTAATTTTCAAAATTGAAACTTAAGCTGTTTAGTGACATAAGCCAAGAGCAGTTTTTCTTGGACCCCCAACACTTCCTTGGCTCACATTCGCAGTTCAGCTATTTTCATTCCCGTCAATTAGTTCAATCTCTGCGGATGTGAGGAAGGGTTGGAGCAGCACAGTTTCTTTGATGCAATTTCATGTATACATATGGAGCATCTGTTACTCCAGGAGTCTTGCCGTCACTTCCATTATATGGAGGCTATTGATAGCGATAGGAACTCAGGACCTGATGAGCCATTTTCTTCTGAGCTTCACACAGAAGTGCCTTGGCAGAGTGCCATGTGCAGGGAATACCCCTCCTAACAGGGGACACACGCCGTGGCAGAGCTCTGCAGAGTGGCCCAGGGAAAATAAAATGAGACCAACCTCTTCCTTGGCTGCACTGCTCCTGACCATTTGGGTATCTGACACCTTTAGCGCAGATGTAAATAGCACTCCAATCTTGAGATGGTCAGGCCGGTCCACTTAGAAATAAATGGCTCAACGAATGTGCTTTACCTTTAACAGCAGTCTGCTATCAGGTTACTCTTTTTTTGGGGGGAAAGGGGAGCTATAAAAGGCTTTTCATCAGTATTTCTTTCAAGACAGCATGTATTCCACTTGTATTGATGTGCCGGAGGCTATCATTATGGACACCTCAGGTAAACATCTTCAGCCAATTATTAACCTGTGATAGAAAGATAAGGTTTTCTCCCCTTCTTGGTACCTTTTATTTATCCTTAATACTTTCCAGGGAAATATCTGAGAGCTCTTGTTTTTCATTGTATAATTTGGTCAGGAGGATAGGTTAAGAGTCTAAGATTGCTGCCCCAAATCCCAGCACTTGGTTAAGTGTGATTTAAGTGGCAATTAAAATGTTATGTTAGGTTTCAGTATACGATGAGCTTCTGTCTCTTATTTAGTACACTCAACCATTGCCTAATTTCAGAAGGGGCCTGATGGTTTCAAGGACTGCTCAAGAAATATTCGGTGCGTATCTGCTCTCTATCAAAGGTTGCTGCTGGTTTAATAACCACTACATTTCTACCTTGTTTGCGTACATTAGTCTCTAAGCAACCCTCTTTGTAGAGAAAAGCAGACCATGGTGACATGCAGACAACCTACCCACAGCCTTTGGGGTCTCTCAGGCAGTTGGAAAATGCAGCCACTGAGAGCAGAATCACCCAGGAACTGCAATGTGTAATCCTAAGGGAGAAAATGGCAGTAGGACACTTTTCCAGTGTACAATGAGAAAGAGATTAAGCATTTTGTGTAAAGCAATATCTCAAACGTTGACTTAAATGAGATACACCATTTTGATTTGGGTGGTTTCAAGAGAAGAAACTTTCAAATGGTAGAAAAAGTGCCTTGACAAAAAATAAATGCAGTATAGAATTTAATAAGAAAAAAAAAGCGTATTTCAGTTGTTTTTTTCAACCCCCCTTCTGCAATACTGCTTGCTTTTCATCAACTGACTTTTTTCCTTCTAAAAATTTCCACACTAAAGTTTGCTCCCCCTGTGTCAATACTGCATTAGGAATATTTGTAACTGCGGTTTGAAATCATGTGAGATACTTCTAGTCTGACTCCCCAGCCCACTAACATCAAGGCAGATTCTTGGATAATTTGAAACATTCTGCTGTGTTTATCTCCAAGTTGATGAGATACATTAGGAGGACAGTTTTAAATCATTGCTTCATGACTTATGTTACTCCTATAAATTCCTCTGTTTTCTCAAAATAAGTTAATTGTTTTATGTCACCTCCTACACAGTACTAAGTTGTGTGGAGCTAGTTCAGTGTGCAAAATGGAGGTTTGCTTTTTCCTTGGGGTTTTAAAGAAGTTCACGTATTTCAATGCAGAAAATTGAAAGGAGGTGCTGCATTTACCAATAGAACCACTATCAGCATTCCTGGAAGGCACCCTAACCTTGGACTCTGCATGTGGAGTTACTGTTGCAAAGCTAGTGATACAGATGCTCACTGAATTAAGAGAGAGGATATGGAAGGCAAGCTGTTCTTGGCATTGCTCTTGCAGCATATGAATGATATGAGATCTATGAGATCTGCTTTCTCATAAAAGTATAACTGATATTCCTGTGCACCAGCTGTAGTTCATTGGGTTGACTGGGAAGCTGCCGTAGTGTTTGGAGAGCGCAGGTCCACAGCTACGTCTAACCCACTATTACAGCATCTTTGAGCTACTAGAGTGGGCCTAAGGAGTCATTTTATGGGGCCAGTATCTGCCCTAGTCTGGACATGGGCTTTGTGTAAGATTGCCAGATGTAATCGCTCACCCAGCTGCTTCTTTCAATGGTAACAGCCTAGTGGTGGCCTTTACTCCTCTTAAATTATGTGTCTGTTCCTGATCAGTTTTCAGAAGTACTTAGAATTTTTAATCATTAGCCGAGACCAACAGTAATAGAAAATTTCTTGATAATTGCATTCTGTTCTTTGTTTTTATGTCTTTTTTCTTTCTATTTTTTTTTTTTCCTTTGGCTCCTCGGGATTGTCCAAGAGCAAAATTACCTGGGAAAGAACCATGTTGTTGGGTTACAAAGCACTAATAAACCTGAACAGAGTTATTTTTTTTGTCTACATTGAATAGCCTTTGCTGTGTATTAGCCCAATGCCATTACAAATTCAAACCCTATATATATATTGTTCATGGCCCTTTGTGTCATCAGGAAATTAAAGTCTGCAGCTGGCCTCTTCATCTTAGTTAATCATGCGGACATGAAATCCTTAAAGGTCCACGCAAGGGTCCCTGCGGGGGCCCCACTCAGCACTCCTCTCCAGCGTGACATTGTTTTTCAGCTGTGTTTTTATCTTCTCCTCTCTTCTGTTCGGAGCTCCTGCTGCTTTCAGCTTCAGTCGCCGACTGTCATGTGGCACTTTATCATGGGCTGTCCAGAGCACCGCGGTAGCTGTGCCCCTTTGCCGTGCACTGCAACCTGCTCTGAAGTTTGGGAGGTCGGTGTGGGCTCCTCTCCTGCTCTCAGTATCATGGATTTTCTGCCTTAGCAGCAAATGAGAAAAATCTCAGTGTGTGCCTCATACCATGTCTGACAGACACAAGGTTGCGGGGTGATGTTTTAAGGGCTTAGCTTCTCCCTCCTGTGTTTTATGCTGTGGTTGCTTGTTTTCTAAGAACTCACTTAAATTATGACAGTAAATCAAAGATTTCCTTCCAGATGTCTCTTAACATCTAGCATCATTTCCTCCAGGTCCTGAGCATGTCCTAGATTTCAGTTTCCTTAGGTAATTTCCTCCCTTGGCCTCAGTGACCCTGACACAGACTGACCTGTGGTTAACTTCATCTCCCTTTTTAAGATTCAGTTTGAAGAAGTCAGTCAATACCTCGTTTAGAGAGGGCTGGGGGAGGTGGGAGTGAAGGAAAGCCTTCACTAGCTTCTTCGTGTTCATTTCCTGTGCCATTGTAATCTAACTTTCTCCCTGACTGATTTCCACTCTCCTGCAGGTGAGAAGAACAATCTCTTCTTATATGCTATCTTTGTGTTTTGTTTTTGTTTGTTTTGTTTTTTTTTTCCTTTTCTCTTTTGCAGTAGATACTCTAAAAATTTTATAAGCTCTTCCTCACATCTTGATACATTCACGAGAAAGACTTTAAAGGATATATTCTTTTCCTTTTACCGTTAGATTTTTCCAGACTAGTTAATATTTTCCTCTTTACCATTGAGAAAGCCATTTTGTCATTTTAAAGACCACAGCTACTTTTGTGGAGCTCTAATCTTTTTGGCCCTAATCCAACAAATCTTTTAAGCATGTGCTTAACTTCAGACACGTGAGGGGTTGCATTGAGCTCAATGGAGCCAGTCAGGTGCTTAAAGTTAAGCACACGATGAAGTGCTTTGTTTGGCTGGCCTTCCAAAGCCCCCTGGGAGTCCCTTTGCCTAGAGGCTGCACAGAGCTCAGTGCGACATGAAGCAGCAATTACAGCAGAGAGGGGAGGTCTGCAGTTCTGTTCCAAAAAGTTTGAAAATGAATATTTTCAGTCACTGATTTTAATATAATGCATACCTTCTTCACACGGTACCTTATGACCTCGAGGTGTCAGCAGTGTAAGCAATACAGGAATGGGACAATAGATAGAGGAACCAAAACAGATCAAACAAGAAGGATGATTCAAAGAAGGCCACATGGCTCTGATTTCACAAGGGCATGCAGCTTCTTGCATCATCTTCATAGAGACCTCTGTATGTTCTTTCATCTTGTGGAAGGCATCAACCTCTTGTAAACCATGCCCCAGTCTTCTCTGCTGATTTACTTATCTGACTTACCTCTTTCAGCCAACCACATTCTTTGTATTTCTGCTCAGTGGGGAAGGGGGATTACAAGGGGCTGGGGGAAAGACTCATGGATTGTAGAGTCACAGAATGGCTTAGGTTGAAAGAGAACATGAAGCTCATCCAGTCCCACCCCGTGCCATGGGCAGGGCTGACCCCCAGCTCAGCTGCCCAGGGCCCCATCCAACCTGGCCTTGAGCACTTCCAGGGATGGGGCACCACAGCTTCTATGGGCAGCTGTGCCAGCGCCTCACCACCTCTGAGTGAAGAATTTCTTTTTAACGTCTAACCTAAACTTCCCTTCTCAGTTGTTTGTGTACTCAGGGCACTATTGCCCATCCCAGCTTCTGCCTGCTACACCTTGAGTAGAAAAGAGTCCAACAGATTGAGAATGAAGGGATAGCATGGGAGTGACATCCCCTATACCATGGGGCAGAGGGACAATGAGGGTATGTATTGGCACAGGCTGCCCAGGGAGATGGTGTTCAAGAGCCATGTGGTTGTGGCACTGAGGGACATGGTTAGTGAGCATGGTGGGGATGGGTTAGTGGTTGGACTAGATGGTCTTGATGGTCTTTTCCAACCTGAATGATTCTATGATTCTATAGCAGCACTATCCCATTATCTATTGCTTCTGGCTTTATCCTCCTGCCTGGGCACAGACTGGTTCATGTGACCTGTAAAGGAAATGTATATACCAGTGAAGTTAGATTGTCAGTAGTATTTTGTGTGCTCAGAAGTTAACCTAAAGCAATACACTGTTTTCAGGAAAGGCTGCTCTGGATATGTATGAGACCATTAAAATGCATTGTAAAATTGTGCATGGTAGACTCCTCTACCAGCTGAACTATCTGGCGCAAGTTGTGCTGAGTTTGGGATAACAGCAAGCTGGCTGGCACTTCTGCATGCTCTGTAGAGCCAGTTAGCCCTCAGGACACTGCTTTCAGCTAGGCCTGGCCAGATGAGCAAACTGCCATTGCTAAATTGATGGGATAGTTCTGAAAAAACATTCAGTTTCCATTAACAAGTGATTTTGGTATTCTTCACAGATGTGGGACTTGAAAGTTCTTTGTATAAAGGCTGTTCCACCTCAGTTTTGTCCACGCCTCTCTATAGGGTCTTCTCTGTTTTTCAGAGGCTGTACCCAGAAAATGTCTCCTTTTAAGCTAAAGGAGGTCATAGGATTCCTTATTTGCACTGAGGCAGCAGCCAGCAGGCTTCATACAAGGCCAAAACCCAGTTATACAGGCACCGTACTGACCACAATTGAAGGAAATGTCACATTAACTTTGTCCTCTTCTGCTAGGGATAGGGAAAGGATTGCCTCTTTAAAATCATTCCTACTGATCTCAGACTTGAGAAGCTACTAAATCAGGAATGGGAGCAGAATGGGACCCACAGAGACAGCAGCAAATTCAGTATTATTATGGGAAGGATAGCATGTTGCTCTTCTGCACTGGTAGGCTGGCATCTCTTCTTGTCATATAACCCTAATTAATTTATATAGTAAGCATCATGGGGGAAGACAAGATCCAGACTGAAGCCTTTGTAATGGGATTTTGCCCTGTGCCAGGCAGAAATAATTAACTATATCTATCTTCTCCAGTTTCAGTTGTTCTTCCCTAAAAGACTTGCACTGGGAAAGTGAAATCGTACATGGTCACACCTTGTCAGCATATGCTTTTCCTATCTCCTGTGACAGAGTTAAATACTATGCTTGGTCCCTAGCAAACACTCATATCCTTATGGCTAACAACAAGCTAAAAGTCTCTCTGAACATACTCGTACTTTAGCAATCATAATGATGGTAATGTCATAGATAACCTCTGCCATCCTGCATTAGTTTTCATATCCTCTTTTTGTACTTACTTTGCTTTCTAGATATATCCTATTGAGTATGTGGCAGGCAGGGAGGATATTCATGTGTGCAGACAGCACTGAGCTCATCAGGAAAACGCAGGGGAGGAGAGGGAGAGCACAATTGCTCTTAAAAAGCAGAGATAGGAGAATGCATCTTCACGCAAATCACAGCAGAACTGTGAAAATCCTTGTTACTGAATATCTGCAAGGAATAAAAGCAAAATAAATTAAAAAACAAACAAAAACCATGGATGTGTAGCCCCTGAGATTGTACATTAGGGATTAAGAAGTAGAGAGGCCACCTGTTCCAGGGCTGCAGCTGGTGGGTATCAGGAGAGTTCAGGGGCCATTGCTTTTTTCAGTCTAGGTCCCAGCTGTGATGGCCAAGGAGGATGCTGTCCAGGTCCTTGCTGCTGTCTCTCCGGTGACAACTCCTGCCCCTTCCAGCTCAAGAAAATCCCTCCCAAGCATCTTCTTGTGGTCATCCAGACCCATACTAAGTTGTTCTTGAGTTCATGTGCTTTAAGTCTGCATCAAGAGTAGCTGTATGTAACTGGGTTTACCTGGGTGGGCTGGGGGCAGCGATCTCTGCAGTTTGCAAAGTGTGTGCTTGGGTCTGCTTCTGAAGGACATGGGGGCCGGTTGTGTCACTGCCTGGAGAATCCAGAGGGGAGCACAGAAGGGAAAAGCTGGATCATGAGCAGCTTCCCCAACCCCAGGGTCCGCATCCTGCCCTGCTTGCAGACACCGCTCCTCATAAAGGCTCTGAGAGCTGTGCCTGCCATTGTCTAAGTGCAAGATGTGCAGGAAATTTATCCTATTATACCAAAATTGTGGTCATTCCCCACACCCCTGGCACCTATATTTTGTTTCTAATGACTAGTTTGTCCTCACTCTAGCTGGGATAAACTACCCAGAACCTCTCTCCTAGGCACCACTTCTCTCTATTCTGCATGACTTCTTGCTGTCTCAACTGGTCCTGAACCAGAAATAAAGCCCACACAACAAATTTTAGACAACAATCCCTAATATATTCTATCCCTTTAAAGCCTTTCCTGTGTCTCACACACCCATGATAGGATCTTACTTCAGCATTCCAAGCTGCTCCTATCTCATTTGAGCCTTATATCTCTTAACTTTTGTCCTTGGCATCCAGACAATTCTTCTATTCTCAGGATGCTTTCTGCTGAACTTCCTGTCTATAAAAATGCGCTAAGGGAGTCTATCACTCTTCCAGCCTATTCCTTCCCCTTCCCAGAGCTTCCCCTTCTCTTACCATACCAAGCAATTATTCTTATTAATTATTCCAGCTAACAGTAATTATCAGCAGCATGCACCCCCAGCCACATTAATAACAGCGATCTCTAGGACACTGAGGAATTGGCTGAAAAGATTCACTTTGCTACTTGGATTGCACAGGAAGACAAGTTCCTTTTCTTCTATTTTTTTTTGGGGGGGGGGGAGGGAGGGATTGTGGGGAATGACTTCTTGTTTTAAGATGGGCTGAAGGAGGATGGATGAAGAAATGAAGACTTGCTGCATTCGGGCTTGTCAAAGAAGAATTAAAGAATGGAGATAATAGAGATCAAAGGTGTAGGCTGTGGATTTTATACAGGGTTTCTAAGCAATTGTATTAATTGATTTTTTTAGCTTCTGATATTTATGGACCAAATACTGAAATTTCTGCTTGGGCTCCAATAATCTGGGATCTGCCTCAGGGTTAGGGCTTCAAATTGTTTTCATTTGCTCCACAAGCACAAGTGCTGCCATTCAGCAGCAAATGGAATAAAATTTGGCCATGTTTCATCATCTGTAATTTGTCAATATTTTTCATCTCTCTGCTGAGAAGCACTGGAGTTTTAAGAAGTGATGTTTGTTTAGTGTGGAAGAACAAAGAAAAATAAAGGCAAAAATATTCAGAAAAGGGAAAAAATTTTAAAAAAATAATAAAATCCTTCTGTAATGTGTGAGTTAAGAAAATCTTTCCACTCCAAATTGTTTAGCATTTGCCTAAGCTGCAAAGTTTTTAATGACATTCTAGTGAAAATAGAGCACTCTGGCTAAATTCCTTCAAACCCCATAAAGCAGATGACTGGGAACCATAATGGAATTGATGCTGTCAAGTGCATTTGCTTTTTTAATGCTAACATGTTTTTGGTTGTTAAGAAACAACAACTAAAAAAACAAGTGGCATATGATCAACATAGCTTCTGACAGGGGCATTGGAACCCATCTGGCTTATGGATCCCCCACTTTTTTATTAGCCTGAGATTATAAAGTTATAACACTGTAGTTTAGCTTCTGGCTTATGCAATTTTAAATTGGCAAAGGGCTAACTAAAAGGTGTGAGTTTCTGAAAGCTGAAATATAATACTGACCCAGTGCCTACTGCACGGGCTTGCAGCAGATGTACTGGATGAAGGAAATACAGTAGCATTGTTGAAATGTTACGGATTGGTTCCAACTGAGTGGCTATAGATATAAACCAGCTTTCAAAGTAATAGTTGAGATAAAAATGTCAGAAACAGACATTAAAAGATGGTGCCGCATATTACTTAATGAAACCGCACAAGGCAAAAATAATCCCAAATGTCCTCCAGTAGCAGTGTGTATACTCCATGAACATTAGCTTCACACTTGTCAGTACCTGTGATATAAAAAAACAACAATCCACCATCTCAGTCTTCACAGGTTTCTTTAATTTCAATAAGCTTTTTAACATAGAGAGGATTTGTTCTCTCAGTGTGCTTCATTAGCATAGCTTACCACCACAAAACCTGGTTGTATTGAGAAAGATTGCCCCATTATCAAATAATTAGGGCTGTCTTAGCAGGTGCATACACTTACCTTTGTAATTAAATCCTTGTTAAAACACCAAAATCCAGAGGATTTAAATGGTTACCTGTTCCCAGAGGAGGTAGCCCAGAAAGTTATTCTATAAGGTAGACATCATTTGGGAGCAAAAATACTGAGCAGAGAATCTTTTCCTCATGGGATGTTTATGAAGTACATCTGCACACATCATGCAGTGCAATAAAAATTGCAATGACAATTCTAGACAAACACCTACTGGATAAGAAGCCAGAGAAACCAAGCATAAGCCTGCACACAATCATATGCTATGTAATGGAGCTTTACAGCTTCACTAGTTTTACTGTTACAAGCAAAATTAAAGACGATGATTCTCATTTTTTTAATAATTCTTTGAAATACTTGCCTGACTTACTATATGCAATAATGAATTTGGGAAATTTATTCCTCAGCTTATCTTCTAAAATGTTGCTGCATTGGAATAACAGTGATTACATGGTTCCGTTTACAACTGTTTTAGAAGAGCACAGAATTCTAATAAAGTTTGAAAGAAAATAATTAAAGTTTCAGTAATCTCGCACAGTCATAAAAAATGACATTTATATTATAAATAATGTTTGTATATTCCTATGTTGAATGGTTTGCGCATTCTAAGGATCTGTAGGTGTCCATATTAATAAAATATGGAAGAAATGGATTAGACAGTCTATTACAACAAATTATTTCTGTTCAGTTGGCACTCTTATTGTCCTCACCAGAACTGGTCAACCAAATAAGACTCAATTAGTTACTTTGACTAGAAGTGTAGCAGTATTTTTATCATAAAGGATACTGAGCAAACTCTCTTTCTCATAGCGGTATTCAGTCTCCAAGTTGAGATCAGAAACCCCAACCAAACTCTTGCTTCCAAAAAGCCATGGAGAAAACTGCAAAACTGGAAAAGATCTGTTTTCCATTTCTCAGAAAATCTTTTGACCAAAGCAGTAGGACCCAATATGAAAAACTGTTTAAAAGATCTGCGCGTATTCGTCTACTTTAATCTGTGTTCAAAGTTGTGTACTCAGTGCTGACAATAGTATCCTCATATTTAAGGTGGGAAAATTCCATAGAACAGCCAGCTTCTGAAGCAATGTTTTTAGATAAATGGAGTTAGTCCTAGAAATCAATTTAGACAAAGCTACAGCAGGGCTGGTATTGGAATTCACCATCTCACTACATAATTTGAATAAATGGGAAAAGAGATGACTCCTGAGAGTAGCACTGGCAGCCAAAAGAATTATACTGATGGACTGGAAAAGCAAAGCCTTGCCATGTATTGATTTATGGACTATTGCCCTTCTGGATATAGCTAAATGTGAAAGAACTCCCTTTATTCATACTAATAAAATGGACATCAATGCTCTCAGAGAAAAACTGCTTTTGGAGTTGCATTGTGAATAGCTGATGTGTGGATGGTCATCTTCACTTGCCCATCAGATGTTCTCTGTGGGCCAGTGAAGTCTTAGACACGCAGAAAGTAACTGGGACTTTCTCTGGAGTTGTTTCATTTGTCTGTTTATTTTTACTCAAAATGGTTTCTCTTTTTTCCCCCTATAATCAATTCATGTAAATCAGAACTTAAGATAATGAATTATCATCTACTAGATGTTGTCTTCTGGTAGTAAATTTTTGGCATTTTGGGGACAAGTGCCCTTTTTTCTGATTTATAACCCCCTGGTAACGTGAAAGGTGAGTGAGTACAGCACAACACTATTTCCACATCCACTGTGATGCTTTTTTAGCTGTGATCTCCCTGTCCTACGTGCCAGAGCTGGGTTAATGCACACCACATTCAGTACAAGAAGACCCTTGTAAAACAAGCCTTGTTCTCTCAGACAAACAAATGCTGTCTCTCAGGTCTTGTTTATGTTCAGAGGATCCTCTGAAGACTTTCTGCTCTCCACAAGTTCATCTCCATCAGTGTAAGTAATATGGGGAGCCCTACTGCCAGAATTTTTAACGTTGTATTGATTAAACTGCTATGAGTGGGATGAAATTATGTGGTATTAGTTGTGCTGGCAACTGGTTTACCTCAGGGATCTTTGTGTTGCTTATGCTGGTGGAGCTAAGCCAGAATTAGGAACACTGGGAAATAGAGAAAAAAAATGTAGAGAGAAGTTCTTATACAGACATGACTTTGGTTGCTGCAACTTAATGTTATAAAATGAAGAGACCTTTTGGAGACTGGTACACTGTGGCACTCAGTGACAGGCCCTGTCCATCTTCCCAGAAGAAAGGGCCCTAGGTACGAAGCCATGAGTCAGAGCCTGCCCTGCTGGGCATGGCAGTCACAGAGCACAGCTGCAAGGCTAGAGGAAAAATGAGTGGTTTACTTTAGCTTCTGAGGGGCTAATGAGAGATAGTGAGATAATGAGGTCAGTTCTGGTATATGCGGGTGTCCTTGTCCCATCATTTGGCCCTTTCCTTAACCATACTTCATAGCTTCTACCACAGACAATGGCATTTTGTCTGCCCCATCCCCATTGCACAGCAATCCTGCACCCACCGGGACACCAAGGGAAGTGAGTCAGCTGCCTCTGGACATGGCAACAGGGCTGCTCTGCCTGCTGAGAACCTCTGTTCTGGGAAAGAAAGCCCAATCCCTGGAAAAAAAAGAAAGAAAGATGAACGTCCTGGTCCTGCTGTGACTGGTTTTCCCTAGGGAAAGTGGTTATCAGACCAACTGTGAAGCACTTGAAAGTTACTGAGGTGCTTGTAAAGCTCCGTGTGAAGCCAACAAATGATTGGCCGTTGAGTCATTCCTGAAAAGGTTTACGTATAGAAGTTACTGAGTTAATCACTGCTATGCAGATGAATCTGAAAAAAAATTTGTATTAACATTTTCTTGTTAATACAAAAACACCTGACTGTCAAGGGTGGCTGGACAAGATGGTCTTCCACCCTCCTTGATGTACAGACTGCGCACACTCTACCAGAGGCACTAACCTCAGTGCTGAGGGGAGGAATATGATGGGTGTCTGAGGTTTTGCTGTGGTTATGTGAAGGATGCAGGTATTTGCTGTTTACCAGACAAATGTTATTAATGATAGGACTTACAGCATGGCTTTTTTTGAGATAACAGGACTTGACTTCTGTGAAGACAGAAAGTTAAGGGTCTCAGTAAGTTTGTTAAACAGAGCACTGGTTAGCAGCATGATTTGTAAATACTGAACAAAATTTAAGCCTCGATCAAAGTGGAAAAGAGGATAGAGAGAATACTTCTTATGTTATTCCTTATTCATTGCAAACCAATTTCAAAAGCTGTAGGGAAAAAAAAAAGCCCCGGTCATCCCTTGTAGATCAAACACAGAGAACAAGCCCAATGTTTGTTGACAAAACATACATCTGAAGTATTTGGGGCTAGGTGGTTGCAGAGCTTAGAGTGAAGCTAAAAGAACCTATCACATCCAAAACATTGGCTGAAGTTAAGCCTGAGCAACTAATGACTGAAAATTATTGGCAGCTGACAGGTCTTCAGTGATGATTACAGTCTATGATGCAAAATGGTGGTTGCCACGTTAAATGTACAGTCACGCTGCACTCATAGTAGAACATGTAAAAGAAAAGCATGAAAAATTTACTTGGGCTGTAGAATGGATGGATTGGAAAAGGCGTAAGATGGAGATGAGGCCATGAGGTCAAGTGCTGGAAGTTAATATCTTCCTTTTGTCTAATGATCCACAGAATTGTAACAAATTTCTCAAGGAATCTGAAAAAAATATATGCTTTAGCAGAACGCTTCACTAGTTATTCTGACAAGCATTTGCTTTCTCAGTCTCATTTTGAGTCTTTCTTAGTTGTTTCTCAAGTAAAGGCTGGCACAGCCCAGCCCATGTAGTCTGCCTGTATATTCTAAACAGACAACACTACAACTTCAGGGAAAATAGATTCAGAGAAGGTGACTGCAGACTATTCCCATGTATCAGTCTTGAAGCTTGGGTAAGCAAAACTTACACTGTCATTTTGCTTCTCGTTCACATATTGAGTGTAAAGATAGTAACTTATCCTCAACACATCTGAATGTGTTTTATTTTCACAACACTGTTCCTATGCGGGACTTAATGATGATGGAGCAGAATCATTACAATGTCATCGATTCCTTACACTGTAAGAGCTTTTGGAAGCCAGATTATCTTCTGAGCTATAAACTCAGGGTAATCATCTCTGCCACTTCCTGTATCAGCACAGTGTTGTGGGATGTTGTTTTAAAAACTGCATTGCCTTCAAACCTTTGTGCAAACAAAATCATGTTTTCCCTATGTGTTCCCCAAGCTCCTGTTTGGAGATGGTGGACAGGCTGACTCCACTACCACCTTGTGCCAGTCGTACTGCAAAAATTAGCTCTGAAGTGTAAAGCTGCAATCCCAGAGAGAATTTGCTTCCCTAGGCTACTCATCTCCTTCAGCACGAGCTTTGCCATGCTTTTATTCAGCATATGGTGTAGGAGAGAGAGCCTCCAAAACCACAGAGACTAATATTTGATTTGGATGAGTACATTAAAGATTAGTCACTTCTCCCCTCAAATTATCTGTGTTCTGCAGAGAGTACAAAGGACATGGTTTAGATCACCCCCTTTCTAATAAAAGCAATTTCCAGCTGCTATTGCAGGGTGCTCGTGGTAACTGATACTCCATCCACAGTTTGGTAAGGAAAGGATGTTGGCCTTGACACATTCCTGAGCAGTCCAAAGAAAAATGATTTTTCATGAAAGTCACCCACCTCCAACAGCTATGCCAAAGGTAGGACTGCTGTATTAGCACACATTGAAACAGTGAATGGTGTCTTGATGTGCAGATTTCTGACTCAGAAAAAGCAGCAAGCCATTCTTTCATCCTTACAGCACTGGTGAAGTTTGTGGCAAGAGAAATGAAATGCTAACAGTAGTTTGTCCATGTTTTGCTTTTCTCCTCTAACTTCTTTTTTTGACTGAATCTTTTAAGACTTCTTGATTTATTTTTCATCTGTATCCGTGTCAGCTGTTGAGGCCCGAGGCTGCAGTTTCCTTTTGGTGAGAACCAAACCCCATCACCTCACATGGAGACATACTATTACCCATTGGTCAGCTGTTGTGCAAAGGACAGGGCAAAGATGAGACCTGACCCTTTGAGTGGAGGAGTTTGTCAAGTCTACCTTTTGTCTCCGGGAAGCACCAGCTCTTGCTCCATGCCTTTGAATAGTTACAGTGCCTCCAAAGAAGGGTTGGGGTATGGGATATGAGAAGAAGTGGCAGCAAGGCCCACTGCTGTTCCCAGCAGTCGGTGTATGTATGTGTACAGCCGTGTGACCTTAGAATGGCCTGTCTTTAGGATTTAACTTAGTGCTGAGAGCTAACAAATTTACTTCTCCATTTTTCCTATGAATCCCTGTACGTGTCTTTCTGGTAGATGATTGTCATTAGATTAAACACATTGCTAAAAGCAAGCATTTTGGAGTTTTCTTCCTGCCTCTGCATTCCTCTTTGTATGCGGACCCCTACCACTGCTAATTCCATAACAAGATCAATTCCAAAATTTCTTTTATTTCTTCCAGACTTTCAGCCTGTCACAAACATTTTTCTGACTGTCTCCAGAAATTATTTTCCATTTTCTTCAATAACCACATCTCTGTTCTCTGTCACCATTTCTTTTCTGCCTTCTTTCAACTTGTACCCAGTTCATCCCAATCATAACCCCACTGCTAACATTATCCTGTTAAACCCTCTTTTAAACTGTTTCCTCAACAGTGTTCTTGAGCACAAATTCTAATTTCTCATCTCTGCCTTCATGAGATCTCACAGCTCAGAGCAGGTCTATGGTTTGTATTTCCTTTCTTACTGCTTCTCCCAATGTGGTGTTATAATCCTTGCAGTGCTGTTTGTGCATTCCCAGCCATCTTCTCATGCTCTGGTCTAGGGAATAGATGCATCTTCCACATGCAAACTGTGAACATCTCTCTTCTGTTTTCAGGTCCACAAGCACTAATTCCAGTCCACTTTGTTTCAATATCATAATGAAAGGAATGAAACATAATGCTGGATACCCTGTGATTGTTTCAAACTCCTCTGCTGTTTCTGGTCTTTCCAAGTTCCTTACGATAGAAACTGTCTTTATTTTTGCAATCTAGAGCTCAAAGAAAGCTGTCAACAATTAAAATAGGGGGAAAAGAAATTGCTGGAAAAAACTCACCATATCTATTTTTCTGTTTTACAAACAGTGCCCACATACACTGCTACATATAGCATTGAATATATTAGGCTGTCATGGTTTTGTAATTTTGCTATCAGTATTCCACATCGCTTAACCCATGACATAGGCAAGTGCTACTACTCTGACTACATATAATATCGGGAATGTTCCACTCCCAAACATAAGATTCATGAATGTTATGATAGCAGCACAACTACTAATGAACTGATTGTGAATATTTATCCAGCATTACCTCTGTAATCAGAAGGTTTCATCAATGCCCCATTTGCTCTACAGACATGGAAAAAAAACAAATGTATTCAAGACAAAAGAAAACCAATGAAACAGCTTTTTTTACAGTCTATGCTTTATCACTGCTTCATTGATTTTTCAGTATTTTAGCAGATACAGCACAACTGGATTAGCCAGATAAGGAACCTTTCACTCCGAGGTCATCAGTTCACATCTGAGGCAGGTTGCTAATGACAGAGAGTCACTTCAGCATATCATTTTAATAAAGTTCAGAACAGAGAAAGGCCTTGCACAGGCATAAAGCAATACTTTAACTTTCTTAAGCTGCCCACAGCATACACAACTAGACCAACTTTGTTGCCTGCCAAAGTCAAACTGATAGAGAGTTAGATGGTCATCTAGTTGCCAGATGTCTGGCTGTGTAACTTTCTGGCACTAAACATTATATAGAGACAGATCTATGGATTGGATCAATTAGCATTACACTTACCATCTGACAACTGTTTGGTCGCCTTCGCCCAGTTCCTAGAGGACAGGTGTTCACATCACAGAAATCACCATCACAATTGGTACGACTAATTGATATGGTTGTTGGCAGTCACAGCAGAGAGGACAAGGACTGAATTAGCACAGAGACCAAAGCACTGTTTCACCCCTAGAGATGGTCTCTTCAGCTCAGGATGTCCAGGGCATTGGGATGATGCCCCTCTGTCATTGCATGTGTTGTGCCGAGCAGAATCTGTTCTGCTTTTGGATCCAGTAAATTTATCCAGCACTAAATTCAACAAGGCTTTGTAAGGGATGAGTGAAAGAAAGGGACAGGAGAATCTCTTTTGTTTTATTTTTTGGTTAGATGCCTTAAAAAAGACTTTTCTTTACATTTCTAGACTTTTTCCTGATGTAAGAAAAAATAAAGTACAAAGTGAGTGCAGAGATCTTAGCAATATGATCATGTCATGCACCATTTCAAGGGAAAAAAAAGTACCTTGCAGAGATACTCAGGCATTTACAGTAACCGTAATGCTCCCTCATTTCTTCTGTTTTGCACTCCAGACAGTCATGTAAAGAGCTTCATGGGCATATTCTCTTGTGGAGCTTGTGGGTATACTTGGTGATTAGACAAATGGGGTTCTGCTTTGGCAAATGTCCATTGCTTTCCCCAGCTGACTTACAGAATATGCTATAAAATGCAAAGGAAGGCAATAAACCTCCCATCTGCAGCTGAGATTTCCACTTTGCCAAAGACCCGTTTGCTATCAGCACCTTTAACTATGACTTTCAAAGAAGAGAGAGGTGTCATTTTTTTCTGCAGCAGATATTTTACTACATTCATTGGCAGCATTATCCAACCCCTAGGTGAATTGATTTTGAGTATTAGTCTAAGAATAGCAAAGCCAATAATCATGTTAAATATAAATAGGTCCACAGACCATTATTTTATGTAGAAGAGAAAACAAGAATTTCAGCTGCCTTCCTATTCTTTTTGCAGTCCAGAACAATAGTATTTTTTATTGTCCATACTTAAAATGCACATTATTGATTTTTAATACATTTAGCAGATACAGCATAATTGCAGCCAGTAATGCAAATACTGCAAGTGAGAAATGCAATTAGAATACAGCAAATATGTTGCAAGCTGAGTTAGGAAAAATTAAAAGATGAAATATTTTGTTTCGGCACAGGTATCTCCAGATCTTGGCTTTGTATTCTTCAGAGGAATTCTGCCCTCCACTAAACTCTCATTTCTAATACTAAAGGATTAAAGAGGAACAGATATGAGTCAAAGGAATTTGCTTGAAAAAGCCCTTACATAGCGAACAGTTGCTACAGCAGAGGATGTTCGTTCACTGTCACCTTAATTTGAAAGGTATCATTATCATTAATTTTGACAAGTGGCCTTTCCTTTGGGAATTCAAGCTTGAGCCAGTCAGACTTTCCTTCTACTCGGTTAAGTAATTCCTTTCAGCGTTAAGAGTCCAATTGTATATCCTTTCACCTAACAAGATCAAAACAGCTTCTTTCAGGCTGATGAGTGATTAAGGAAAACAAAGAAAGAACAAACAGAATGTAAAACTTTGCAAAAACAAAGAGAAACAAAGTGCCTGGGGTGTTGCTGGCTAAATGACTCATCCCACTGCTTCCTATTACGCATGCCAGGATGGTCCCAACTCCCTCTGCACAGCACCTACGAACCTGAACTGAGGCACTTCCTCCCGTGCTTTGTGGTTGCAGACATGTTACTCATAGGGAAGGTCCCAAGAGAATCACATGGATACAAAAGGCATATTCTGATATTTCTTTTTCTGCTTTCACGTGTTGAGGATCTTATCCTCTCGTGTCAAGGGACAAGATAATTCAGACTCAAACGGTGCAGTGTCTCTTTGAATAGTTCCCTGTTGAGGGCATTTTTAGTTCTGGCAGCAGTTTCCTCTTCTTCTTTCAGTGTATTTTGCTTCATCAATTATTCCAAGAAAAATAACTTGATATTCCAGTTTATCTTAATCCAATGTGTGCAACTAAATGAGATATTCTCCTGTTGTCAGTGGTAATCTCTAAATTGCTATGGAAAACACAAGACAGAGACCTGAAAGCGGCCTTTCAGTATCTAAAGAGGGGCTAGAAGAAGGAAGGTGACAGACTTGAGCAGGGTTTGCTGAGATGGGGATATGGTTTCCAACTAAAGGAGTGGAGATTTAGATTGGATATAAGGAAGATGCTTTTTACAGTAAGGGTGGTGAGGCACTGGAACAGGTTGCCCAGAGAGGTGGTGGATGCCCTGTCCCTGGAGACACTCAAAGTCGCAATGGAGAGGCTCTGAGGAACCTGAACTAGCTGTGCATGTCCCTGTTCACTGCAGAGGAGTTGGACTATGATGTGCCTTTTGATGGTCCCTTCTGAACTCAGATGATCCTACAATTCTATGACATTTATTCCTCATACATTTTTTTTTCCTGAAGAAAAAAATCCATCAAAACTATGAGTTGTGAATCAGCCTGTTCCCAATTTGTATTTGTATCATAGTGTACACTGTAGTTTATATTATTTTTCTAAAGATGAATTATTCAAGTTAGAAAAAAGGAATTGCGCCAACCTGCAGTTGTCGCATCCTGACAAATAAGCATGTCTGCCCCCAGAGCTTTCCTTCAGCTAAAGCCAGTACTAAGAAGTTGTCCTGAATGCTGGGTACAACTCAGTTGTGGAGACAAAATAAAAGCAAATAGTTCCATTTCTGACCACTGGCACTGGATTAAACCCAAGAAGTTCATGTTCCTGGTTCCCACTTTGAAATCTGGACTCTGGGATGGTGCTGACCAAATATGCCCAGGACACACAGCTCTTCCCCCAGCTCAATGTTTGTGCTGGTGCCAGGGTTCTGCCCTTCTACCATTGACTTCTATCCCTCAGCCCAGTGCGGGGAAAGCAACCTGCTAGGCCTCGTGTCTCCTGAACTGCAAGGTTGTGGATGTTGAGAGGGTTTCCTCCAGCTGCTCCTTGCTCTGAAAGATAAAGTGCTGCCACCATGGTGATTTCCTGGCTTGCAGTCTCAGATCTGCCAAATAAAAATATAACTGGGGATCACACAGCAAGCAAAATACTCTTTTTCCTATAGAGATCTGCAGGGAGAAACTTCTTGTCCCTTAAAAGAAAAAAAACCCTAAAATACAGACAAACGCTCTTCTCTATCCTTCTCTGGGAGCTCTCTCTTGTCCTTGTCTTTCCAGAGCAGTTTCTTTTTCCTTTCTAACAGATCATGCATTACAACAAAAAATAGTTGTTCCTTGTCAGTATCTCCTCAAGCGATCAATTATTTATTCCCAAAGTTTTTTTTTTCCTATTCTCTGTTGCATTTTATATGATGATAAGATACCTGTTGTCTGTGACAGCTTCTTGCTGTAGGAAAAGAAAATGAAGTTGAATGAGGGACAGATCAGCCTCAAGTAAACAGAGCTCTCTCTTTGGAGAAGATAATACTTCAGCTTTTTTCTGCTGTACCCCTTTCCCTCTGGTAACACAACCTGGCTTTGCTTCTTGGGGAATTTCTGGCCTTACCAAGATCAAAGGACAAGTCTTGTGCTCCTTGTGCCAGTAAGGTAACCCTGGCAGATTGCATGGAAGAAGGCTGTTCTCTATATTGGAGAAAGGAAAGCACCAGAGAGACCTCATCTTGGCCAGCACTTACAGGCAAGAGAGGGATGAAGTTTTTACATTGTCTGATAGTGACAGGACAATGGGGAGTGTCTTTAAAGTAAAAGGGGATATTTAGGTTAGATGTTAAAAAGAAATCCTTCACTCAGAGGGTGGTGTGGTGCTGGCAAAGCTGCCCATAGAAGCTATGGTGCCCCATCCCTGGAGGTGCTCAAGGCCAGGTTGGATGGGGCCCTGGGCAGCTGAGCTGCTGGGTGGTGGCCCTGCCCATGGCATGGGGTGGGACTGGGTGGGATTTAAGATGCCCTCCAATTTAAGCCTTCCCATGATTCTATATCTTTCAGCTTTTCAGGTTGCTGTGCCACTTGTCTGTTGAATTGTTCCGTTTTGACCTACTGACTTCTACATGTGTCCAGGACTAACAAAACACTGTGGAGCATTTGTTCCTCTTCAGGTCCTCCTTCTTTCAGAACCTTCCTTACCAATGATCTGAGGCAGAGAAAATGAATTTAACTAAGTCAACAGCTTGCAAATGTATTCAGTAACGTTAACAAAGAGTCAATGACAAATGACATAAGTAAGCTCTGAATAATTTCCAATCAAATCAATGCTATTGAATATATCAGAGGAACACAATAGTCTTTTCATTACTCTTTATTTTTTCTTAAATATTTTGGAGGGTTGATAAGGATATCGTGTGTTTAGGTCACACACCCCTTGCAATACGTGATTTTCTGCGTGAGTCAGATTGTGACATGAGTCCGGACACTCTTCTCTCCCCCCTCTGGTTTCAGCCCATGCCAAAGTTGTCCATTTTGTAGAAAAAGGGTGGGATGCATGCTTAGTCCAGGATGTATGGTATGTCTCAAGTGATTTTCCTCCAGAAATAATGAGGAATCTACACCAAAGTAAATACACATTGTGTGAAGTCCTCTCCATGCCTTGGCTGTGTGCTGGAGCTGCACTGCCAGGACTAAGAAAGAACCACAGGGAGTGTGAGTAGTGCAGAGGCTTTGGGTTTCTAGGCAGAAATGCCTGACCTCTGGCAGATCCCTTGAGATATCCTGGTTCCCAGATCTGAACTGCTTAGCCTGTTCCAAGATGAACAGGGGGAGGCAAGAGATAAATATACACTTAATGCCTTCCTGATGGAACAGCCTCTAGAAAATTCCTCGAGGGAGTTTCCTGTCCTTTTTTGCTAGTTGTTTTGAGTAAAGAATGAACTGACCCATTGGTAAAGTTATTAGAAACCTTCAGCCAGCAAGCTGAAATGAATACTGCAAGTTAAATATTTACCGCTTGTCTTGCTGTCTTAAAAAAATATTACAAATAAAAGAGTTATTAAAATAACAATGAACTATAAAGAGAATGAATCTGAACCAACAGCACTGTTTATGAGCAACCGCGCATCTCAGACAAGGCTGAAAGTTGTCTCTGAAGGTACAGCAGACACTGAGTATGACTCTCAATCCATTTACTGCTCTTTTCCAGCACTGAGATAAAAAAAAAATCTCAAGCCTTTTCTCCTGACCAACATACACCACAATATAACTACTAGCCTGTACAGTGTTAGCTTGTAGGAGAGCTATAACTATTGTACTTTTGTAACAGGAATTCTTCCTTGCTCCCCCATCACAGATGCAAACACATCAGATATTAAATCTGAAAGGATAACATCGATGCCCTGCATTGCAGGCTTCCTTTGATGGCTCTAGGGAAAATGAAGGTATTTTGCTGTTTCCTCTCCAGAGGCATCTGGTTTAGTCAGGTGGTTTACAGTGCACATGGTCACATTTATTGTTTGGTTCACTCTCCATTGTGCTTCTTCCCCCCCATCCAATATTTTATCTGTCCTGGCCTTTCCCAAGGACTTTTATACAGCACTGAAACATTTGTTTGTTTCTGGCATTTCCATCTGGTGTTAAGAGGATGAGAAACAGGCTCATGTCACTAGCGCTCCCCAACCATCAGGATGACTGTTACAATGTCCCACAGATCTGGGGTTTTATGTATCTCCCACCTCTAATGCCTTATCAAGTATAAGTGCTACAAGTTCCTGTTCAAGTTCTGGTAAATATTCTGTTGCAAAGGAATTCCCATCATCATGAGGTCCCACCATCTTAGAAATCATATACATCAGCTATTACAACCACCAGGTTCTGCAGGCCCCAAAATAAAACAACTCAAACCTAAAAAATGGTTAATATCATCAGTAAAACCCTACTTCACAACTCACTGAGCAGAATAGAGCAATAAATTGATCACATTTTTAGGTTGTCTGAGTACGTTTTATTTCTTTTTGTGATCAAGTTGTCTTCCTGTCACCTGCTTTGGATGATTTTGCATTTTATGTGCTGTTCAAACTAATGTTAACTATTGCTACCATTGTGGCTTTAACCTTCAGAAATGCCAGGTAATAGCTAATAGAACCTTATAGTCCCCAGCTTTACATTATACTCTACTATAAACAAGACCGAATCTTCATCCAGATTAGTGATTCCAATTGGATATCTTCTGGCCCTAGGAAACTATATTACCCCAGTGACTGTATTTACAGGGGTCTCCAGGTGAGATGGCAGTTGCACATCTGTTAGTGAACTGTTTTATTTCCAACATGAATTCTTTCAAACCCATCTATAAAATGCCATTTTATCAATGGATGACTTGGGGATGCACCAGAGAGATGCTGGAGATCACTTCTTTGTCTCTATTTTCTCCCTCAACCTGCGCAGAAGATAGAAACTTCTATCACCTAGATGGGTTGGACATGGGCTACAATCAGCATGGTAGGGTCAGTACCTTTCTAGCTTTCCTCTGTAGAACCACACCAAGATTTTCAGGAATGAATCTTCCAGGATTCTTCAAGATGTGAGCTTTTCCGTTCCATATAGAGCCATCTCATAGGAGCTTGTTTCCATTTGTCAGGTCAACTTTTAATGTTAATCAGAGGTTACCTGAAAACCTCTGATGTATGGCTTTTGAAGAGACGGCCTAAGAAGTTTTCTAGCTGACACACAAAAGACAAAGCTTTTTCACAAAGATTTGAATAGGCTGGGATATCTGGGAGTTTTCCTTTGCCATCTCAATGGCAACAGACAAACTTGGATGCTATAGAAGATGTCCTCGAAAACCCAACACATCCAGGAAAGATGGGATTGTTTAGAGTTAGTATAAAAACATTAAACAACCCTTTGTCTGAAACCAAGCCTAGGAAGAGAATGGCACTTGTTGATAAGCATGGAATATCTGCCCTCGTAGCAAATTATTTGTGCTGGCGAGTCACTGTGGCTTGGGCTTTTCCTTCCTGGGTCATGTCCTTTCTGCTCTTTTGTATTCAAATCTAAAGTGAGCATAAACTTCAGTTCTTTTCTTCCATTTGCTCTTCTGAGGCACTTTTTTCCACAGACTTTCCTGTAGCAGAGGGAAATGTAACAGAAAAAAATGTAACAGCAATACAAGTAAAGTTACATCAGCTCGTAGATTCTTCCAAAACTGAATTCACACAGGCAATATTGAGTGGGTTACCAAGCCCAGATTCAGAATTACTGTAAATGAAAGGTATTTTATGATAAAAAGAGATACTCTGGGAATACGTGGCATTTTATTTTATTTTTTTTACTTTGAAATAGTAGGACTACTGCACAACAGTAATGTACAGAAATTCCATTTACCTTTAATCCTTTTACCATTTCCTTCTACTAGCAGAGTAGATTACATATAATTTTTTTGTTGGAGAAAGTGTAAAACGATGTCTCCCTTTTGCTGAGAAAATTCTCAGTTAAGTTAAACAGATCACAGTTTGATCACCAATTTAATCATTTAACAGTAGACCTTTGTACGTGAAGACGAGCGTATAGAAAGTAAAGAAAAGTGTCATTGGCTTGAGGCTACTGAATAAGTAGAACCACTAGTTGCATTATTAAAAGAAGTTGTGTCTCTAATTTATTCCTGAGGCAGGTAAAACCAAAAGATAACTCTCAAATGTCAAAACACCAGTGTTAGTGAATGTAATGCAGGAGACAAAATTCCCACCGCTGCTACAGGTAAAACAAACTTTAAGGAGGATTCTAGCACTTTTGTAATGATGGAATACAACCTTAGGCGATATAAATTCATAATCTCTCAGGACGAATGGCCTTTAAAAATGCAACAGATTATCCAATTCGCCACTGAAACGGGATTTGCTCTGGCAGCCATACAATGCGTATAATAGATACTACAGAGCTGCACATTAACATGATACTTGTGTTATCTTTGAATTTTTCAGTTAAGCCTGATATGCTGTCAATAAAACCATGATAACAACAGCAAGCGCATTAATTTGGGCATCCGAGTCCCCACCATTCCTTCTGCCTTCTCTCTCCTTCCTTGTTTCTCCATTCAATAGATGGGTAAAAGCCAAGCAGAGCAGAGGATTGGGGAGATGCTTTGACAGGAATTCCCATTTCTGCTGTTAGCATATTGCACAGAGCACGAGGCAGTGTTACTGGCTCAGCACCCCCAGCCCTCTTTTGTGCCCACCCCCACTTCTGTGGGGTTGGTGATATCAGTCTGGAATTACAGAGGAGGGCAGAGAGTTATAAGTCCTGCAGCAGTAGCAGAAGGATGCTGCGGGGTATGCAGATGTGGGGCAGGAAGAGATGTGGAGTTGGCAGAAGGGGCCAAGTGTGGATGTTCAGGCAGTGGGTTTTCCTGCTGCTCCCCATCGACCTGGTCTCCCCTCTCCACTATTCTTCTTCCTGTACTAAGCTGTAACGGGCTGATGCATCACCCAAAATAGAAATGAAATAATTCTCCTACGCAAACTCATTTTAGCAAGCAAAGTTTGATTTATTTATTTCTTTTATTTAAGTAAAACAAATGACAAAGCTCAAAGTGGCCTGGCTAATTGTGACTAAAAGGCATTGTCACTAGATAGATGGTTGACAGCCCATGTGAAATAGGCTTAATGGTTCTGTTTTGTCCATAGAAGACAAATGTTCACCTCACACCACCACTCGAGTGCACAGCAAAAATTATCATTATCTTTGTAAATATCACCATTACTTTCTATTATTAAATTTATGATTTTCTTCTGCCTCTCTTCTAAAAGTAAGAAAGATGGGATGAAACTCAAACCTGCTTTATTTTTTCACCCTCTTTTACTAAAAGCACAATTTACCCAAATGAAACCTTATTGCATCTGCTCTAAGAATGCTTATGCCAAATAACCGATGAGACTTACACAGCAGCCATGATATCAAGTCTTCAAAAACTGTCATAAAGGAACAGATTCTTAATTGAAAGCAGCCTGCTAATAACAGTGCACTTTCAAATAAATGTGTGCCATCAAAATAAGGGGCAGAATTGTGATTTTTCTGTGCATATGGATTATAAATTGGATGGGTTTACTCATTTAACGGTGATTCTGTAATTTCATCAATAATTAATTCTTGTGTCTCCCTGTATCATTCCATAGAAGTTGTGGTCACTGCACAGTGTGTCTTGAAAGGACTGAGGTTAAAACATGCAGAAGATAAAGTCTAAGTTGCATTCAGTCTACACAGAGCAGTATGAAATAAAATCCTAATATGCAACTCTATGTTTAACCTCTATTCTGCCTGGAACACTTTAACTAGGTGCTCTGCTGATCACCTGTTCCTCTGTATAATGAATTTTACTCTGCTATACATTGTGGATGTTCTAGACTTAACTAAATCTTCAGAGAAAAGTGAGGATCAAAGTCTGTGCAGTGCACACTTAAATTCTATACCTGTCGTTCTGATTAGCTTTCTTCAGATGCACATTCACTTACATGTAGCTTGGACTATTAGCTTTCTTCAGACGCACATTCACTTACATGTAGCTTGGACTTTAATGCCATAACTGTAAAGCACAGCCAAACATCTCCTGAGGTTTATCTTGCAACTGCTGGAATCCAGTTTGCCCCAGTCACTCCAGTCACTCCAACACCTCAGCTCTAACTGGCAAACAAATTAGTTCATATCACAGGGTGGCTTTACATTTTAATAGACTGTTCATGAGAATAACATACGAGGTGCCCTAGGCCCACTTTGTGTGCGCGTGTTTGTGTGAGTGGGTGCCTTTTTCTCCCTTACATCTCCAGTAATGTACAGAAAACAAAGGATCTTGACTTTGACCAGCAATGATATGTAAATTATCATAGAATCAAAGAATCATTAAGTTTGGAAAAGACCTATAAGATCATCTAGTGGCGACCATCAACCCATCACCACCATGCCCACTGTCCACATCACTCAATTCAGAGAGCCTCAAACCTTTGCCCTGTAGGGCATCTCAGGGATAAGGATGCCAAAGTCTTTTAGGAAAAGTTACACATGGGAAGGGGCCTTGAAATTTTTAAGACCTTCTTCCAGTTGTCTCCTACCAGACAGGCTTGCCTCATTCCCTCATCACTACACACTGCAGTGTAAAACCAGTCATGGTGGCAGCATGATGGAAATCTTTGTGCCAGACTTACTGCTCATGAACTGAAATGTCCACCAGTCAACTTGTGCTAAAACCAGCCTGAGGATACTGAAATATTTGAACTTTTTTTTCCCCCCCACTTGTTTTTGACTAGAAGTAACACCAGCATAGAACAGTTAAATCTCAGCATATTTCTGCCCACCTTGTTTGCCTCTGAGACTTCTGCCTTGACATTGGCTTGTTTCAGCAATGTGCGGGGTTGGGATCTGCATCACTGTGTTAGAAAATCTGGGGAGGGAAAATCAGTACAGATGTAGCAAAAAGCAGAATATAATCTTTCAAAGTGACAAAAATGTGCAAGAAGTTGCACTGCTCCAAGTTTGAAACATTTGACACAAATGTTAAAAGGAGATATTTCCATGGCATCTGCATTTAGGAGAGTTCTCTCCATGAATATTTCCACCCTTATTTAGTGTATTTTTCATAGTAGAATGACATTATTCCCCTCGGGCCCTCAGTTTTTAATGTTGTATTGAAGGTAGGAGTAAAAGACTAAGAATCCCCTCTACACAAGTAACTCTGCACAGAGCTGGCAAGAAACAAATCATCACCAAACAAGTATATAGGTATGACACCATACATTTTAAACTTTTACTTTTTTTTTTACCCTATGCAGTTCAAAATAATTTCTGAATAGAGTCTGTTGAGGAGTTTAAGCTAGAAAAAGAATCTTAAACCTGGGAAAATCAAATAGTTCACAGGAGCAGAGAACTAGAAAAGATCTCTGCAGTCACTAAGCCCTATCTCCTGCATTAGCATGGGTGGTTATTGTCACATAATCTCATTTTATAATCATATTCCCCATCCCCCTAAGTAAAGAGATCACTGTTCACAGTTTCTGCCAAAAGGCTGTTTTAGAATCTCAAGTTTTTAGTTTCTAGAAACTGCTTCTAATATTCAGCCTAGATTTATGCCATTTATACATATGTTTATGTTTGTGACAACATTGTCCTTAGGTTAAGTAGCTATTCTTGGTGCCTAGTGTTTACCTCCTTGGTATTTCAACAAGAAATAAACATATTCCCTGTCAACCTATGCTTTACTGGACTGCATAGGTGACATTTTTGTATGGCTCACTCTTTGGATGGGTTATCATTTCCCTTTTGCCCCAAGGCCTTTCCATGTCCCTCTCACAGGTTGAGGTCACCCTCCTGAGGTGACCTGAGCCACAGAACTGCCCACAGAGGTTGGAGGAGGCTTCTTGTAGGGCTGCTGGCACTACTGTGCCTCCATGGGATCTATCACCAGTTGGGGATTGTGTTTGCCATATTCATTAGTCTGTCAGTTTAAATCTTGTGCATGACTGACAGAAACCTCTGTCTTTCCTCATTCCCCTTCAAGCTGAAGAGCAAAAGTTTGTGCGATAAAGACCTCAGGGTACAAAATTCTGCACTTTGTATGATTTTCTTCTTCTAGTTCTTTCTGCAGTTTTTGTGTCTCCCAGAGTTTTGTGACCAGTAACTTTTTTCTAGCACAGCCCTACTTTTTTTTCATCGCATGTTCAAAATGAAGCTCATAAATAAAGGCTAGGTCCTAGTAACCTTGTAAGCCCAGATCCTTGCAACAAGTAACCTCATTCCAGAACTGAAGCTCTCTCTTCACCACAAGCAGTTGACATCTCCCTTTCGTTAGTTTCTTATCCACGTTATACTTTCTGAACTAATTCCCATCCTCTTCAGCTTCACTAATAATTTCCCATGTGGCACCTTATTACCTACTTTTCAGAAGTCCACAGAGATAAGACCTACTGCATTTCTTTAGTCAAGAAAATCTGTCACTGCAGGGAAGAAAACTATCCAGGTACCCTGCCACAATCAGCCTTGGCAAACAAATACTATGGTCTGTCCTGTCTTTCACTTACCTCAGTGCCTTTGTCCTGGAGGACTGCCTGCTGTGGAAATTATATTAAAATAGGGCGTGTAGTTGCCACAGGCATTTTCTTCCCTTTCTTAAAATGGGTGTAGTATGTGCTGTATTTGTCTTTCTTCCATTCCAAAGCATCTGTGGGTTTAAGATGAAAATGTTATATATGGCGTGGGCAAAGAAAGGGAAAACCTGCTGTTCCCCCACCTCAGCTGATGGTCAGTAACTTAATAGAAACAAGTTTACCTATTGCAGTTTTCTTAAAGTAGTCCTGGGAAATCCCTTTAAACATAAGACATATGTAAACACCTTCTGAATGGACAAACTAAGAGCAAATCCAAGGAATTCCTTCTGGAACTCTAGAAACAGAGCTTTGATTGAAGTTTCTGTTTTGCTGTGTATTATTTGGGCTACTAATAAAGCCAAGCCCTCAGAAGGGGTAAGTTTGACCTTATAGTGTCATGTTGAATATATTTGAGGCAGTGTAGAAACACCACCTGCTCACACAAAGAAATTCAAAGCCAGCCTGTCCTAAATCATGCCACTGTGTTCAGTTATTGCATATACATTCCCCAGCACAGCATGATCTTATGTATTATATATATTGCAATTAGACAAAATGGTGTGACTTAAGAATGAAGTGGCAGCTTTAATTGCTGTTTTCATTTGTTACAAAGTTTTAACTCCAACACCGAGGGTAACTTTAATTCCAGCAAGCCAATCTGGGTAGAAAGGAGAGAAAGTAGACAGGAACAAGGTGCCCCCTTACTCTTGGCTTTAGGTCCCTGCTGCAGAAGGTTTGTGTGTGGGGGTGAGCCTTGATGTTGAGAGCTGACCATCCCTGCTGCTGGCAGCAGGACATGCACCCCTGTGCTCCTCCCTAAGCCTGCCTTCTGGGAGCAGAGCTTATCAAAGGAAAACTAGAGTAAATACAAGAGTTGAGAGTCTGCTGTCTGAGGCTCTGATCTGTGGAAGGCATGACAGGATGATAAAACTGTCTGAAACCCAGAATTTGCCAGTCAGTTCCTTCCAGGAATAAGACAAGATGCAAATTTTGGGGAGTGGCAATGGAAGGAAAGAGCCGAAGAAAAGGGATGTGCCTGGAGTAAAAGAAGCTTTGCTAGGTGGGCACTGAGTGTCTTCCCTGTGGACTAATGCTGGACACGTAAGAGTACAGATGGCGTATTCGGTTCCTGATCCTGGAGCAATGCAGCTGTGCAGTGTTTTCTTTGTTAAGGGTCTGTGGCTAAGGCACTGCCTAAGCCTCTGGGCTTCTCTCAGTCCTTAACCTGATTGAAGTTTGCTTGTCTCAAGACAGATCCAAGGGCCCAGGGTTTGGCCCCCTGTTAATATGGTGACTGATGCTCAAAGTATGTTTTCCCACAGAGTGCCTCACAGTAAGCATGTTTCTAAAAGCTCTGCATAAAATGTAAACAAGGTAGAAAAGTCAAGTCTGTAATGAGCATTCTCTCTGCAGAAATGATGCTCATGCAGTGATGAAACTCTTCATTCATTTGAGCTCTTCTCACTTTGTGACATGTATTTCTTCTTATGGCGCAGCTTCTGTAAATCCATAGCAGTGTCACAGCACATGCACGTTAGACATTAGCTGCCACTGAATCTGAATGTTGTCATTTAACAAAGAAGGAGAATGAGCTTTGGTTAAAAAAAATATATAAAGAAATGATTTAATGGGATTAGAAAGAACTACAGATACTCTTTGTGATTTTTATGGTTGCACACTCTGTCAAGAGTTTGGTAATTTATAAAACTTCTTGATAGAAATATATGAATATACCAGTCAAAGTAATAATTAATTCCCTGGAGAAAATGCTCATTAAAAAAAAAAAGTCTGTTACAAAAAAGAAAATTTGAAGAAGCTCAGAGATCACAATGTAAGCTAGCTGCCAATTAAGCCTTCATGGGGTTGAGAAAGGAAAATGAAGGCAACAATATAGCTTTCTGACTGGGGATTTGATCTTCAAGATAACCTCTGAATTGCAATTTTCACTTACTCAAAGCTCTGCTGAAATACATCCTAGCTGATTATGCCATAATACTGTACAGTTATCCTCACATGCAAGGAAGTATTCTATTACTCATAAATGCAGTTAGTTATGAATGGTAGACAATAGCACCATTTTAAGACGCATGTCTGTAAGGAAAGACAGGTTTTGTTTATTTATTTATTTGTTTCTTTTGCTGTCATATACCCCAGGAATGCCATCTTGCTGTAAATATGAGCCCACCTTTTTTCTGCGTGGAGGTATCATCTGTACTACTTTGACTATGTATTGCCAAGCATCTGTAGGGCCAGTGAGGAAGATGTATGATATGAATGTGCTGTAGAGATATGAATACACTGTGCCTGCAGGGCAGGGCTACAGTTTAAGATTAAACTGTCTAAGAGACTAGTTTAGTTTGATGAGCCATTTCAAAACACTCAGTAATAGTCACTGCATGTGGCCAAATGGCCGCACCACCTATGGAGAGCAGAGGTTTCCATGACCAGAAGATGTGCATGTCCCACCAAGTGTGTAGCCACTCCAAATCACCCCAGTCTGTTGCCACAAAGTACAGGAGAGTTTCTACAGAAGGAAGGGTCTCCTGCTAAAAGAGGTGTGTTGGGAGAAATGCTGAAGAGTCCAGGTGGTTCCATTGTTCTGTTTATTTGTAAAAGATGAAATGGTTGTTTTATTTTTAAAGAATGTGAAGTTTTCTCCCCACAAATTCTACACAGAGAAAAGGTAATATAACATAAAAATCATTCTACAGTAGAATCCAATTTTGCAGCCTTCAACAGCATCCAATAATATCACTTCAGAGAAGAGTTTCTTTAACATCTGATGGCTCTGACTTGTGAGCCCTGGTGAGGCACTTGCAGAGACGTGGGAGCTTGTCCCCAGCCCTGCCACTCCCTCTGGCTGGAGGGTCCCTCTGTAGTGACAAAATGGCTATGTACTTCTTTCCAGTAGTGACTGTTGCAGTTAATTTGCTCATTTAAGCTGCTGTTGATTGAAATTCACCTTAATCTGCTGGGATGCGACTTGTGATTTCACAGAGATGGGTGAGGGGCTGACTAGGAGAAGAGCTGTTTTTCTGCTGCCACTTCCTCAAGTACAAATTGAAGTATAGATGCAATGTAGAAGTGGCTTGAGCACCTCAAGAACTGATGGCACTTGGCTAATGAATACGTGCACAAAATTGAGCATTGCCATTCTCCTGCCAAAAGAGAACACTTTCATTTCACAGGACAGAAACTCAAAGGTTGGCATGGCCAAGCACAACAGGAAGACATTTTCAATCCTTTTGTTTTAATTTTGCTATCTATCTTCAGAAGCAATAACACATCATCAGTGGAATCATCTGAATACTGCCGTAGAGAAAAGCTTGCTTTGCCCATATTTATGCATTTTAAGGTCACCACACCACATTCACCACTGGCTCCTAAGCCTGCAAAAACCCCTGAGCTGCAATGTTGGAGTCACCATCCTACTGTGAATGTGAGACATGGAGATGTTCCCACACATGCTCACTTCGGGTATGTCAAAATCAGGAGAAAGATTCTGATCGCCAACTGTCAGGATCTGATGTTTTACTTATGTATGGGATGACTTGTGCCAATTTCTGGTAGCCATGTAGGAACTGGTTGAGTTTTATTCTCCATATTTATTTATCTTTTATATGGAATAATTTTCCCCCTTCAAAAGTAGAGCACAATTTATGACAATGAGAGCTGAGTATGTTACATAGTAATAAAGGTAAGCACTAACAGAATAAAGCTGTCTAAGGGGTGCTATAAATGTATCTCATTAATTTGTATGCAAAATATATTTTGGACTCTGCTCGGTGCATTGCAGGTGAAGGCTGTGTGGGAGCCAGAAATGATGCTATGCTTCCTGGGTCCCTGAAGCAATATTGACCTGATCCTAGTTTCAGTCTGAGACTAAGCATCATTATACCCACTGGAGAGCCCAGTAGCTCTCTTTTGCACCACAGATGGCAGCTGGTGGAGTAGGAACATCACCTTCTTGAAGGAAAAGATGAGAAAACGACTGATTCCAGCCACTTTACTCCATCTCAGCAAAGGTGCAGTGCACCTGGGTATCGAGAGTGCAATATCATCAAGGGGAAGCAGATTTTTGTTAGTTTCCAGGAACCAGGTCATTGAAGCAATACTACAGTTAATACATGACACAGCTTAGATGTGCAATGGTATTAAAAAATATCGCATTACTCCCGAAGAATTATGAACCCCCAACGAACAACAAAATTTTCAGGAGTCTTATTTTACTTCCGTGGAAGTTTGAAGCTGACTCAGAACCCAAAACATTCACGAATCCTTTGGAATATCTCAGTCACTTTATTTAGCTGTGTACCCACCACAACATCAGTGCTTACAGAGTGCTTGAGATAGTGTGTGTGAGCACTGTGCAGGGGTGAAGAAGTCAGAGAGAGGATCCGCCATCTAGTACTCTCTATTTTGCAAAAAGAAAATCAAGTGGCTTTTTCCCATTAAAAAAAAAAAAAAAAAAAAAAAAAAAAAAAGAGGTGAAATGCTAATCCATGTTTATGTTACAAAGCTGCTAATTTTGTTGTGAATATAAACTACACACCCACACACACGTGCGCACACATACACATTTTAGTCTCACTCCCACAGAGGAGATATGGCTAAGCAGTTCCACACAGACACTTGGAAGCCAGCTGGAAATACCCAGGGGCTGTGCTAAGTATTCCTTGGAGGATGCCTCAGCAGTTCTGCTCATACAGCTCATGGAGAATTGGTTGTTCCATGGCTACACTTGCACTCTCGCTTCTCCTCAGATGGGGATGACTAAAGTGACTGTTGGTGCTGCTGTCAAGCTAAAGCAATAGCATTTCTTTCACCTTTAGTTCATGCAACAACTGGTTCGTGGATGCAGTGTGGTACTCTGGCCCAAGCTTCTGATATACTCACACACTTTGTGGGAACTTCTGTGTCCTGTGCACAGAGCTCCTGTGCTTGCTGCACTGAAGACAACGATGCCACTTTTTGTATTATTAAGTAAAACTTGTTAGTCCAAAGGTGTGAGTTTAGAAACAAGACAAGACCAGGTTGCAAGGTTCAATGCTCTGAAGCTTATCAAGCAATGCAAGCACATCTCTGGCCTGGAAATGGTACACTGCAGCCAAACGTGTGCCTTAAGAGCAGCTCTTTACTCTGCGGAGAGATGCATCTGATGCCAGGAGGTGTCATAGTCCAATTCTCCTTGTTCCCAAGTTATTTCTATTTGGTTCTTTTCTCTTCCAATTTGGAGATCTGGAAAAATTCCCAAGAAATGCATTTAAAAGTGTGTTGTGTTTTTGTGAAAATGTTACTATTTTATTCCAATTATTCCCAGATAACTTTGTGAATGTTTGAGAACTAAAACACTATAACTTAAATACTGACCATTATGAAAGTCATAATACCTAATTCATATTTGCCATCTAAGTATCGGATTATGGAACCCTCTGAAAAAATGAAACAACCCAGCACAGCTCCAATGACTTTTCCTGCAGAGTTCAGGGCTTTGCATGTCCTTTCTGATAGAGTTGCAACTTACATGGGTACAGCACCTTATGTTATTCTTCTGAAGGAGGTTCATGTGTTTTCATCATTTATACAGAGCCAGTCACACTCCCATATTGTTATTACTACCAGACGTAGGGACAGCCAAGTAGGCTGATTTTCATCTGTAAATTACAGTCATATTAGGACATAGGGACTAGCTGGTAAGTATGGCAATATTCTTTTATTGGGAACACCCTGTAATATTTAGATGTAATTCAATTCAAAACAGAAGTTAAAGCTTGAAGGGTTAAAAATAAGAAGCAGTGGGTGAGCAGCAGCCTGACAGTTCCAAGCAAAAGGAGAGGAAAAGAATAGAAATGGCATTCATCTGTAGGTGTTTCTTCTGGGGAATTATCTCTAGTCATCGCCTAGTCATGAGACAAGTTTTTGCCATAATTACAAACCCAGACCACTGTGGCTGGGCATAGTCCAGGGAGAAGGACACTGGAAACAGTGGTTGAAAAAAAAAAGAAAAAGTGCTGAAAGACAAAAAAGAAGATTTACTCGTGAAAAATGCTGGGGAAACAGGATCAGGGAGAAAAAAACAGCTCTGGAAATCTAAATTATGTGCCAGTTCCCACGTTATCACAATCAGAGTGCCTAAAATGTGTTTTTATTACAGGAAAATGTGACTAAATACACAGACATTGACACCATTCTCCAGTGTAAAATCCCTGAAGCCTGGTTTCTGGCAATGAACCTGCTTAGAGCTGAGGACCTGGCTGCTTCTGTGTCAAGTCTTTTTCTCCTCTGTGCTGTCTTGGAGAGGAAAACCTCTGTCCCAGTGTTCTCACTCTCTGTCTTCTATGTTGTATGAGCTGTCTGAGCTTCTCCCTTCTTACTTGCTTTAGAAGACGTGCCAAATCTTGCGGGCACCTCTACTGGCCATCAGTGCAGAATAGGAAGCAGAACTGGAATTTAGCTGGGGTGAAATGGGGACTGGCAGCAGTTGCACCAAACAACACTGCTGCACTGGAGATAGTAAACAATACATGTAGATTGATAGCATAGGGAATTGGTGGAATTGGATGCTACCAAGGTCACGAGTCCTGGATGGTGTTCCACCCTGCTAGAATTCCCTGGTGGTGTAATATCTTCTTTCCATGACCTTGCCTACATATTTCAGGTGCCGAGTCAGTGAAATGGTTTGTCACAGTGCAGACTTTGTTCTCTACTGGATTATGACAAGTCACATCACAGCAAAGGTCAGGACACATGGAGAAAATCCACAGTGTGAGGAGTCGCTCCCAGTAACTTCTTGGACCAATCAGTCCAAGAAGCACTGCAACAGTATGAGATGATTTCTTAGATTTTCCCTATCATTAGCAATAATTCAGTTAATCCTCGATATTTTTCCTCTCCTCTTCCTGCTGTGCTTGGGACTAAGTGAGCCTTGAGAATAGTGATGAAGCTTTGGGCAGCAAGCATCACAGGTTTGAAGAAGTGCATACTGCCTGAGAGCTGAATGACATGGAGTGACCAAATTGGACACTGGTCCTATGAGAATGTATGGAATGGAGATGCATCTGGCAGGTAACTAGCATCATATGCTCACAGAGGTAAGGGATCCAATGAGCAGCCCATCTTGATCTTGAGCAGCCCATGCTACTTCAGTCACAGTTGCTGTTGGTTGATATTTATTCTTCCTGGCTCCATCCTTGGCAAGATGGAAGAACAGAAGAGCTTCAGCTTGGTTTTTGCTATCTTCCTTCCATTTATTTCTTTGCCAAGACTGGAATAATTATTCAGACAGATAAAGCCAGGTCTCATCCCCTTTCTTTTTTTCTGTTCCTTTGCTCCTATCTTAGCCCTCGAGTACCTTCCATGAACAGCTACACTGGCAAAAACTGCTCATGTTCCTCTGAAAATTCAAAGAAAAGTTTATGTGTACTCCGGTCAGTCTCCCACCCATCCAGCTGTAACTAAAAGCTTAGAATTTTATCTTCTCTTTCTGAGAGTGGCTTGCACAGCACAAAGAGATATCCTCTTAACGTTTCTTTCTTTCACTAAGCACAATTGCAGCACTGATACCAAAGGAACAAGATAGTCACTAATCCTTTGGAGACGAACCCTAAGTTGAGAAAGTTAACCTTTATAAAATGCCTAATTTAATAGAGAATCGCGTTCGTAGATGAGCTGCAAACAAAGCACCCAAAAAGAGAAATCTTGATTTATCCTTTGGTGTAAAACATGGAGAACTTGAGATAATCTTGAAAGGCGTATGGCTTAAAAGGTAATGAAACAAATGGTGAGCTGATCTGAAAAACATGTGTTTTCAAATCTAAGCTTGCTAGCTAAAGGTATTTGTTCACTGCTTTCTTTGAAGTTTAGGATACCTGGAGTTAGGATGACCTACACTCTGCTTTGTTGTTGACTTGTTGTTACTTCTGAGGTAATTTTATTAAAAAGAAATAGTGTACTGGAAAGATATGTTTGTCCTCCAGCCAGAAAGAACAGAAAACTAGCGTTTGAGTACTCTTTCCTATACACTTTGATATTAACAATATTATGCAAGAAGCGTAAGGACTGTCAGCTACTGTGACTGCGGCTGCTCAAATATTTCACTGGAAAACACTGTTTTCAGCTGCTGTTTACAACCTTTAGCACTCCAAATAAATACTGGGATGAATGAATTTGGGAAAATTTCTGATGACACTATCGTAGCTGCTGCAGCTAGGAAGTTTGTGCATGTTTGCATCTTTGTGTGTATTTCTGATTATACCAGGTCCTTTTCTGAGGCTCTTTTATCCATCTGATTTTGAGCTGCACTAGGATTTTGGTAAAGGAAGGTGTCGTGGTGTTAGGAATGTGCTTTTTCCTGTTTTTATAGGAACTGGGGTTAAGGGCTGGGGATGAAGGGAGGGAAGCGTGAATGGTTGTTTGAGTCAGGGCCTGGCCAAGCAAGGAAACTACAGCTATGAGTCAGATGGGAGGAGACTGAGGTTGGCTGGGCTCAGAAACTGGGTTAGGAACTGTCGGAGAGAGAAGAAAGGGTCACAGGGGATGCTCAGCTGCACAACACATCTGTGTCATCAGAGCTGGGAGAGTCTGGAGTGTCCCTGGCAAGGACCAAGCACTCAAAGGCTGGAGCAAAGCAGAATTATCTAACTGTACACTTTGATATGGCCTCTAACTCTGTGACTTCTTACTGTTTTCTTCATTGAGCCCCTGTCTCACTGATGGTGCAGAGTGAATATTGTTCGTAGGCTTCATTCTCATTATTCAGTGTAATGGTCCTACATCCTATTTACTGCTCACTATTCGAAAGCTGTTCCAAAGATAGAATAATTAATTTCCTCATGGGCTGTTCCTCATGGGCACTCATCATTACAGTACTTCATAAACAGTAATTCATTCATTTTCACAATAGTCATCTGAGAGGCAGGTTGGTGATATTCCCATTTTTCAAAAGGGGAACTGAGGCAACCAGCATTTAACTAAGGCCAAAGTTTACCCTAATTATAGATGTCCAGTTTGAGCCTGTGCACTACACAGCCACCTGTATCCTCAGCACACATCCCAGCTGCAGCCACAAGCAATGGGCACTTGGGAGGACAGACTGCTGAAGTGAAACACTCACAGAACACAGTAAGTGACCATGGAACAAACAGGTTGCCTTTGGTTTCCCCTGCTGCAGATGAGCAAAAAGGCAAGGATAGACTCTTCTGTGTAGGGCAAAATTCAGCTAGGAAGTTCTCCTTTCTCTTCCTACCACACACCATGTGTTGATCTTTCTGTACTCCATCTCCTACATGATCCGCAGACGAATTCATTCATATCACACTGAAGATAAAAAAAATAAAAATAAAAATTAGGGCTTCATAAGCTGTTCTTTTTTTTCCTCCCTTTGGAATGCTTTATGGTGTGAAATCAGCCTTATAAAACTTGTGTATGCAGTCCCTGGAGACATTTCAGAGACATGTGGATGTGGCACTAGGCACAAGGGACATGGTATAGTGTTGAGAACCAGTAGTCAGGTTGATGGCTGGATTTGATGCTCTTTTCCAGTCTAGATGGTTCTATGAACACGTGCAGCCAGGACATTTGGGAGCAAAAATAGAAGGGTAAGTTTGCCCATATACTGCAGGCTGCTAATACAGGCAGAGTCTTTGGAGAATGTCACTGCCAAATTCCTGAGAAGTGTCTACTGACCTTTAGGATTTGGACAAATTTGGTCTGTTTTCATATTTGTGACATCAGGGAAGGTCTTCTTCTGGACCAAAGATGATGTTCATGCTCCAAGGAACAAAAATATTTGAGTTAATTTATTAAACAGTTGCAAAGGCCTTTTCCTGCTGTGGGTAAACTAATGTATTGTCTATAATCTTGTTTGTGGTTTTAGTTGAATGCTTGAAGTATGGCATAGTTATGTGCAACTGAATAGAGGATTTTGTAGTGAGAAGTGTCAAGCGTATCGTACAGGTGGCACTTATAGCTCTGCCTACAGTATAGATTGGATTAGATGCTCGATTCTGTTCCCAGGACATTCTGGATTAAAACAATTGATTTACAGTGGAATAAGAAGAAGTTCACATTTTTCTTGGCTTAAAATATTTGGATGGTATTTTTGTATTTAAAAGAAAAGTCAGATCGTTTAGTTGGAAGATTTATTTATTTACTGGTATTGGTGAGGAATGTATATTTTGCTGACAATATGGAATGGATGGTTATGGCAACCAATTTTATAAGAGTCGTATAAAAGAGTTTTAATAATAAAATGTTAGCAATTATAATTTAAAAAATGAGTCAGCTACAGAGAAAATAAGACAGGAGCAAAAGGAGAGAAGAAAAATCTTTCAGAGAAAAATGTTTTATTTCCATTTATTTCCAATGCTTTGCAGATGTGTGTGGGGCAAGTAGGAGGCTAATATATCTCACTTTAGCAGTACTAATTGTTTGCATTATCACAATAATCAAATGCAACCATATTAATCTCTGTGGTTATTAACTTGATTTTTACACATTAAGATTTAGATTTAATCCCCTGGGACCATCTATTAATGCTTTTAAAGTTGAAGGGTTTCAACAGTTTTAAGTTTTTTTTTCCCCCTCTTTTAGCTGCAGGCAGTAAAATTTGAACGTGTGTGGAGTTTTGTATTTTGCATTCCTGTGGGATTTTCAGAGACACTGCTGTCAAGGACCATGAATCATGTTAATACATAGCAACCTCTACAGCTATTAAAATGTCTGCAATAATGTGATTATTTTAAAACGGAAAAACTAATATCGTATGTATTACTTAAAGATCAACCTTTCTTTTTTTCTCTCTTTTTTTTCCTAAGATTCTTGAGTAGGACTGCTTTTTTTTTTTGGGGGGGGGGGGGGGGGGAACAAAAACGTTGGTGGGAGGCACTGAAACGCAGAATTTCTAATATACTGAGCAGAGAACTTCAGCTCCTTTTGAGAAACGCATCCTTACCAAGCTTGCAGTCAATGAAGCATAAAAATGCAAAAAAAAAAACAACCCACAAAAACAAAAATCAAACAACAAAAACAGAGAAAGAGAAAAAAAGAGAGAGAGAGAAAGGAAAAGATCAGTAAGCATGAAAAGCTATTTTGCTTTTGTTTAGCCGAATCATAGCTGCATCAGCCTGCAAGATCCAGTTTCATGCTTTTGTGGTCTCTGAGCAATGGCACCCAAGCAGAAAGCTGGGCATGGAGGTGTTTCTATGGGACTTCAAGGTGGGACATAGTGCTAGTGCTGAATAATGAGATGAACAGGTTAAAAAATCAGTTTTCAAGGTGGATCTGCCAGATGCATCTTTTACAACTTATTTAAACAAGAAAATACAGTAAAGTGACCCCATGAAAAAAAAAAAAAAGAAAAAAAAAAAAAAGAGCGTCTTGGAGTGAATTAGAGCTCTAGTCTTTAAATATTAACTCCAAAGATAGAAACAGCAAGATGCTGTTTTCAACAAGAAAGAGTATATTTCCTCAGATCATGTATTTTGATTGGAGTTGTGCATATCTGTGTTGCCAAGTCCCCAGCAAACTCTCCCTTAGCTATTTTGCTGGGCAGCCTTCAAGCAGCCACCCCTTGACTTTACCTCTCCAAGATGATGCAAAAGCATGAAAATATCCACAATCTCCCTCTCTCTTCTGTGTTTGTGCTGTGGCCTTCTCCTCTGGCAACTACTGCAGCATCTCAGCTTATTCAATAGCTTAGAGATCAGAGCCTCATCCAAGCACCACAGAGGGCAGAAAGAGCCCTGTCTTAAAAAAAACAAACAAAACAGCTGAAAGACAGTGTGGGCAAGATGTGCCTCTGGAATTGCTTTTCTTCTTGTCTGCAATCTATAACATAATACAGATATGTGTTACTCAGATTTATTTTACAATTTATTGAACTCACTGGGTTTGGGTCACCTCTCTAGAACTTGAGCTCTAGCGGGAGCAAGTGGAAAAGACTGCTGTTTAATTGATACGATGATGTTCACATTTCATGGCTTATATAGGTGCCCTAATCCCTGGGGCACTCGAGGCCAGGTTGGATGGGACCCTGGGCAGCTGAGCTGTTGGGTGGCAGCCCTTCCTATGGCAGGGGTGGGACTGAATGGACTTTGAGGTCACCTCCAACCTAAGTAATTCTGTAATTCTATGATACGTAGGTCTTTAGCTGGTGTCAGGTCATGGAGTGGTGTTTTGTAAGGCCTGGATTATAGTGCTCTTCCAAAATCCAAATGACCAAAAATGCTGTGGTGTGTCTTGTGGGGTTCTCAGAAAGACCCTGCCATAGAGGGAAGAGCCCATGTGCCCCTGTTGGAGGTTGGGTGGGTGACTCAGATAAGCAGTTTAGCAAGCTGGTTGTTGGCACCACACCAAATTATTTTAGATTATGGAATATAGGAGCTCCATTAGCATTGTTTTAAATTGCACTTTCTGTTTTGTAAAATCAAAAAGGAAATTTCATGGGGAAAAGAAGTCTCGCATTCATGCAACATTAATGTTTAGGGAATAATGTGGTGTTTTGCCATGTTAAAAGAATTATTACAAACCCTTCATTGAGAAGCTCTAGAGATCTCATACTTTGGAAAAGAGACTTGATAATTGGATGTGCAGGAGGGGGAGGGAGATGTACGTGGAGGGTGTCACTTTTGGTGACAGCAACGAGCCTTTTTTTGTTTCTGAGAAAAAGAGCCCGATCTGGCCAAACTGAAAAGCTTCGAAAAATCTGAGGAGTGGGGAGCTGCAGGTTGGTGGGCACAAGGAGCTGGAGCTTGGGGCAGAGTGACTCACACCTGGACTGTGTGCTCACACACATCCAGACAAAAGTGCTCAGGGAAGGCAAATTGAATTTGCGATGCCCCTTCCATAGAGCGCATATTTTTACACAGACGGCTCCTTTTTATGCTACCCGAGCACCCCAGAAATCATTAATAAAATCCAGCAGTGCAAACACCCTGCAGTGGGAGCAGGGCTGGGGACCCCATCGTGGGAGCAGGGACCCCTGTGGAGACCCCAGCTCTGCCCGTGGGACTCCGGCTGCCAGCCCTGGAACAAAGGAGCGAGCTGCAGGGCACGGGGTCGCGGCATCCCACCGACCTGCCGGATCTGGGGGCAGATCCCACGGCCTCTCCACGCTGAGCCAAAAGCAGGTCCTCTCTGCTATCCTGGTGGGGAACCTCAGCAGCGAGCAGCCTGCGTGAGTTTCTTCCCCACGACTCACCTTTCCATCTGGGAGGGTTTTTTTTCTGTCTTTTCTTTCTTTTTCCACATAAAAAGGACCGAGAGTGTATGGAAAAATAACTAAGCTGGTTTATGGTCATGTGTTTGAAAGACTGCAAATGTCTGTGCATGGGTCATTGTTGGATTTCATAGTGAATGCTTTATTCCCTGGAAATGAAGCTGCCACGTATTTCAAGATACCTGCTTGTCTCAGAAAGCTGGAAGTCTGCATATAGGATCGCAGAGAATCTCAGCTCCACTGCAGTACCTTGGGCTTGGAGAGTTGAATTGAGAGACAGGCAGAGAAAAGGGAGAAAGAAAGCAAAAAACATAAACATGTAAATGTGACATCTGAGATTCCACTTTGCCCAGTGTTTTACATGTGTGAAAATAGCTCATTGTCTTGCAAAAGTGAGAACTTTGGGGTTGAAACTGATGACAGAAATGAAGGAGAATTAAAAGGAAAATCCCAGCTACAGAAATGAATTTAAAAGAGGGTGAAAAAAAGAAAAAGGAAAAAAAAAAAAAAAAAAAAAAGGTTGTGCCAACATTTTCCTGAATGATAGCAGAGATGTATGCTAAAGAATAGGTGTTGACAGAAGAGAAACACAACCCTTTAATAAAAGAGGTGGGCAGGCAGACATATGAACTGCTGAAATTTCAGCGTTTCGGAGTCCTGTGGGTAGAGAACTCTGGATCACAGAACAAAACAAGTAGAAAAGATCTTAGGAAAGAGTCACCTCCTAAAATTCTTCATCATTTTAGGTGCTGTTTCACTTGAGAAAAGAAACAATTTTATATGTATATGTAGGAATTGCAAAGGAAAATAACATGGGGGGTCAAGGGGAGAGGGGAGGAAAGAGGAAAAGACACATTAATGCTTTGGGTAGACTTCCCTTTCAGATATCCTCTGCACTGTGTCATAATAAATCTTGCATCTTGCCTCTCAGCTGAGGTCCCTGCTGCAGCATTCTCCCGTTGCTTTGTTTCAGAGCGGTGTTTGCACTGAATTTGGGGAGTTCTCCAAGCAGCTGCAACAGCAGTGCGATATTTCCTCACTATTTGTTAGCAAAGGGTGATCAGAAAGCATGGGGGAGGCTCCGGGGGAGCCTTGCCCTGGGTGGCGGTGGCTTCTGGAGCTGACAGCCTCCTGACAGCCTCTAATGGCAGCAGGGCGAGTGTGGGCAGTCTACTTGCAGGGCTTGGGATGTGTTTTTGATTTCCTGCCTCAGAAATGCATTTTGGCTAGCAAGCAAGCAAAGCACATCATTCTCTTTCTTCATATCACAAAATCATTACCTATGTGCCCAATTTACGTTACATAATGGGCTGCAAGCATTTGAGAGGAGACTCGTGCTTATTGGCTTTTCAGTTGTGTGAACAAGAGCAAAAATTATCGCGTTGGAAGAATGTGATTCAGTGTGATTCTGCCCTCATCTAGGCTTTGTAAAGGGTGCTAATTCTCACAAAATATGCTGTTTTTGTCTTCCTCTTAGCTGCTTCTTTCAATGCCTTTATTCTCCAGAGGTTGTGCCATTGTCTTCTGAAATTTTGAAAGATCTTGCTTACATGTGGAAAGTGTTTTTTTATAAAACACACCATTTCAGAAATCAAGGTAACACAGGGCACCTTCTTCTTCCAGGGCAGTGAATTGGTTGTGATGAGTCTTGCTTAATTTTTCTTTCTCAATTTCATGTATGTTGAAATAATGGAAAAAAGAGGCTACATCAAATTAAGAAAAAGCACTGATCAGTGTTCATTCAGAAGGGCTGAGATCTGAGATCTTAATAGATGAGCCAATACTCCCACTTTTTCCACAGTGCAACAGACCTTTAAGTTGCTGAAGTCTTAACTACTTGCAGAAGAATTCTTATGTTAGAATCCTCTTCTGAATGTGCATTTTATTTTTTTTCCTCCTAAAAAACTATTTAAAGACAAAAGATTTTAAGATAGCTTTCAGATTAGTTTCCGGCAGTACAAATCTTGAATGTGAAGTCATTGATTGTGCAGGAGGATGCAGACTATGCCTGGAGTCTCCATGTAGGCGAGGGGCATTTCACAGCCACAGGCATCCAATTGCTGCCAGTCTTCACTGGACTGGGGCTTCTGTCAAAAGCAAATACGAATCCACATTTATTTTGATCAAGTTTTATTTCTGGAGCAAGTAGAGGAAAAAAAAGAGGTCACATTCAATGTAAATATGAATGCTTCTGTGTGGTATTGTGTGGCACAAAATGATTGCAGGTCATTTCCCTCACTTGTTTTGAGGCTTGACTGTGATAAAATACTTGTTTCCAGCAATACTGGTTAGAATGTTCATCTGAATACGATCCGATAAATGCTACAGAATGTCTTTCAAAATAGTACTTCCCATACACATACACTCGCATGTATGCGTATGTGTTTGGATACCAATCCTACTTGGAGTAAGGTTTACTCTCAGGCTCCTCTAGGAGGGAGCAGATTTGGCTTACAATAGAAACAAGGAAACACACTCTCTAGTAGGTTCTTTGAGACAAGAGGATACTTGGTGGCATACTGCTGCTTCTGGCATGCTGAAAGTGTGTTTTAGGTTTCAAAAAGTCTCTAAAATGAATTGAAACTATGACAATGATTAATTTTAGTCCTAAAGAGAAATGCATAATGGATACATATCGCTGACCAACTTTTAAATTCGTAAATCCCACTCCCAGATTTCTCCCCGTTAAAAGATATTTAAACGAGTGATTCTTCTTTTTAACATCCAGAACCCCTGGAATAGTGCCTTACTTCAGAGCTCAGCTAAAAGATCATATTGCTTTAAAATGGGCATGCTAAAACCAGGCACGCCTGGAGGAGAATTTGTAAGCACAGTTCTGTTTGCCACAGTGCTGGTAGGTCAGTGGGCGGTATACGATGCACCCATCTTTCTAGGAGCAGTAGGATTTCCTGCTGTTTTTTTCAGTAGTGACCTAGAAGGAGGTTAATGATTCCAAAGAATGACTTTTCCCTTAGGGAAAATTTAATCTTCTGACCTTTTTCTCTATCTGTCCATTCCTTTTAAGTCACAGACCCCCTTCATTTAGCTTACATCAAGCTGTTTTATTTTCTTCAAAAACATGGTTGAAGTGATTGCTTTTGCTTTCATTTAACCCTTGAACTGGATGAATTTCCAAGCTAAATCGTTGCCCAGAATACGGAATTGCTTGTAAGCATTACTTCCAGATTTCTATATTTGTCTTAAATGTGATTGTCAACCCTCAAAATCACTTTGACAACTGTCTAACTTCGAAAATGCATGCCTTTAATGTACTCTCGCAATCATCTCCGAGAGTTGCTTTACAAAAAGAACATGACAGGAATAAAACAGCTATTGGGTTTTTGTTTTATTTTTTTTTTTCCTCTGAGTTCTATCAAAATGCTGATGGAACTGGAGTAGCGGAGAAGGAAATTTTATTTAAAGTATGTTCACCAAGACCATCGCGCCGTTCTTTGGATTAAATTTGAGCTCATAAAAAATATCAGCATCACACAGTCAAACTCTTGGAGTGCTTTGTTTTGTTTGAACTGTGCAGACACTACTGAATCAAATTTGTTGTCAGAATACCATAAAACAAAATCGCAATTACGTTATTATTCTCCAAGGCGTTGACTCTCGGGTGCAAGGAGTTCTGGAGGGTAACTGGAAACAGAAAGTGCCTTGTGCTCAAAGCTGTCAACTTCCTTTCGCTGCGCTGCAGACGTTGTTTTTGTCCATATTGTATTACACACGGTTATTGCCAACATAAGAATTCATGAATATTCCCGCATTTTCAGAATTATAATTAACACTCAATTTTGACACGATGACAAACTCACATAGCACAGACAACCAGCCCGGGAACAAAGGAATCCCTGCACTGAGGCCAGGGCCCATCCAGCCCCATGCTCCCAACCTCACACGGTGCTCAGTGTGGGAGGCAGCACCCTGCACCTCATGGCAGCACTGGGGAATTTCTTCCCGACCTCAGCTGGCGATCAGCTCATGCCCTGAAGTATGAGGATTGATAGCCCTTGTAATTTTTATTCTAGCTAGTGCGGCTGCAGATGCTGTACTTAATCAAATAAATGTCTAATACTTCGGTAAAGCTAAGTGAAGGCTAAATACTCCTTTCTCTTGGGAAAAATCCCGAGGAAGGAAAAAGTGCTGAGAAATTCCTCCAGGAGAGGCACACGGAGTTCCCACTGCTCTCTCCCCTCTCAGGGGACTGCACTGGCACATGGGGATGGAAGGGATGTTGAGCTGCACAAGCCAAGCACTGGCACAGGACCAGGCTCAGGGCTGGCTGTGCTCTGCTCTGTCTGCCCCTCAGTCCTGCCCCAGAAGCAGGAGAGACCCACAGCAGAACTTGTATGGATTTCTGTCAGAAAATGCAATGATATTAGAGGGGAAAACACATTGCATAGGGTGGCTTGGGTCACGGATTTCTTGGATCTTCCTCCATAAGCCACTGTGTGAAGGGACAGCCAGAGGGTCTATGGGGATGGGAAGACACGGCAGAGTTACTCTTCATCCTCTCTTAGCTTTCGTTTCTTTTCTAATCTCTTCTTTCCTCTATTTTTTTTCCCCTACTAAAGCAGAGCAATTGCCCCCAAAGCTGCTTTCCTTCATCTTCTGTTGCAAAAATAAATTCCACAACTCAGCTGTATATTCTAATGAGAAAAAGTAACAACAATGACAACAAAAACCACCTCCATATATTCATTGAGATTTGCCTCCTGCTTATTATTTTTTCTGAAATGAAACAGGACAGGAACATCTGAGCTCTTCTGCATCAAATGAAATTTTATGTGGTCCTAAAACTCCCCATCTTCTTCATGCTTCTAAATTAAATGATTTCTTCTAAGTCTACCTCCTAACTTGGTCCCATCTCCTGTTTCATTAATCACATTTACTGCTTTTCTCTGTGTTTCCTCACATCGCTATAATGCAGTGACAAAAATACGACAGAATGTCCAGAAATGCAACTTTTACTCATGAAACCATGCAGTAATATTTTATGTTTAGTCATCTTTTTGTTTTCTAATGTATCTGAGTGTCTCATTTGCTTTTGTGTGCTTTCTAAGCTGCTGCAATACACTGGGTAGCTTTTTTTTCAGTAGATGATGCTTAGATTTTCCCAGGCTAATTAATTGCTGTCAGTTCTTGACAATATTTTCCGGCACAAACTCCTCAGCATTAGTCTGTTTAATTTTGCCTGGCATCATATTGCCATTCCAACTCAGTTATCTGCCTTACTGTGGAATTTCTTTAGGTTTTGCTGAAATTCAGTTAACTCAATAAATGGCCAAGTACCGTCATGAATTTTCCCATGTAGATCAATGGGTGCCGGGTCTGAACACCAGCAAGCAAGCTGTGGCTGTAGCAGTGAAAACAAATGTTGCCATCCTCATTCTGGAAGATGTTTAAGGTGGTTACTGAACATGTTGGACAAACCCATCCTTACTATTGATCCCAGGGGCAATTTGGAGTTAAACTCTCTGCTTGCATGACTGCTGATCCCTCTGCAGCTTGGGGAGCTGAGTGCAACTCTGGAACCTGCTGCTCCGGAGCAGAAGCCCTGGTTCTGCCATAGCTGTCCCTTCAATTCCAGGTAAGCTCCTTAACCTCCGGTACAACCAGCTCATTTGAAAGCGGTGGGCATCTGCTAGCATTTATAAAATGCTTTCAAGAGGCTCGATTCAAAGCGGTCTGACAAATGTATATAGTTTTCCATCCTCTAGTCAGTTTTTCAGCACAACTGGATTTTAATTCTGGAGCTGCTGTGGTTTTTCTTCAGAGAGACTTTACTATGAGCATTTGGAAACACTAAATAAATTGCATCTTCTGGTTCTACTTTATTGACTAGTTCATTAACTCTTTCCTGTAGTTCTAAGAGGGCTGAGAGGATTTCAGTAGGAGCACTGCAGCTTTCCCTTGCTATCTATCTGTGTGCCTCGGCACATCACGTGCAGCGATTCTCTGAATAGTTTCCTAGCACTAAAGTAAGAGTTACTGGTTTATAATTCCCAGGATCATCATTAGCACCTTTTTAAGAGATGGGTACAACCTTGGCCATTCTCCAGTCCTCTGGTACGGTAGCTGTTTTAAATGATAAATTACATATTTTTGTTAGCAGCTCACTTGCGCCGGTCCTTGGTTCCGTCAGAACTCTCGGATGAATACCATCTGGTCCGGCTGATTGACTGCAGTGTAATTTCTCAGCTTGTTCCATCACCTTTTCTGATACTCCTATTTCTGACAGCGTCTCACTTTCAACACCTAAAAAGAATGAAGCCCATGTAGTGTTCATCCTTTGTTAAAGAGCTGTTTAGCTCTCTTCTTTTTCTATTTTTGATCGTCTAATGCAGCTGAGAAAAAAGAGGTTGACTCCAAATATCTTTTTTGATCGTCTCTTATATATATAAAACAACAAAGCAAAAAGCAAAGACAAACCTAAAGATGGCATTTGTTAGGGGATGGTAGTGTCAGAAGTCCAAAATTTCAAGCTCATTTTTATTTTCTGTTAACTGTGAATTGTACTTTGCAGTGGTGAGTCACTGCGGATTACTTGGGAAAACCTGCCAAGGGAAGCATATATAACATTTTTCGGGGATTTCAGTGTTATGTGTTATGGCTGAGTGAAAAAATAAAGATGTATGTGTGTTACCCATTCTCCTAGAACCTAGAACAGAAAAAGAAAGAAGCAGATGATCTTCTGTGATAGAATATCTCTCTGACAAACAAGCAAATAGAGAAAAACAAAGCTATTACCATACGTGCATGGAAACAGAGTAAGAAAGAAAAGTATCATAATCACTGTCAATTGGTAGAATATTTCTCAGCTCTGCATATGTCTCTACGCACCTCCCCACTCTTCCCACGTACCCATACAAATCTCTGCTCTGTCTGCATTTATTATTCACGGTGCTTTCTGTCTATTTTACACTATACGCTCCTCAGGCAGAAATCTTGTCTTTTCATATGTCCATAATGTGATATACATGCCAGTCAAACTGTTTAAATAGTAGTAAGTGAGATTTTTTCTCTTTTCCTTTCATTTTCTTTTTTTTTTTTTTCTTCTTTCCTCTCACTCTTTTATTTCTATTTTTTAACAAATGTTAAGTTAAAAATCAAAGGTAATAATTAGCTCAAAACAGCACTCAGAGGCATCTCCCCCCAAAAGTGACCTTTTGAGCCACAACCAAACCAGCCAACTTTATTGTGTCTTGAGGTCAAGGCTCCTAT